>NW_026947487.1:48437500-49037500 GCF_034190915.1 Cavia porcellus | reverse complement strand
TATGGGTGTGGGGAATGCTTTCAGATAATTTTCAAGTGCACTGACTTAAAAACTCAAAAGAAGGAAAATTTTAATCCTAATTCTTAAGAAAACAGCAATATCTTTTCTCACTAGATATGGGAAGAAAAGTATATATGAGTTTGTTTTTAGTCTTTACTAAAAAAATAAAATCTCACCATTAGATAAAACTTTTCTTTTATTAAAAAGTTAGCCATGCGTTCTCATCTGTTAGAATTATAAGAAGCGAAAATCTTACATCCTCCTTCTTTGCTCCCCACCTGTTAAATCACCCAGAAAGGACTAACCAGGCCCCTGTGTCTCCATGGCAGTCAGGCCACTACAGTCAACATCCTCACCTGAACAGCGGCTCTGTGGTTTGTCTGCCGTCAGTACCATGAGATGGAAGACTTCAATATCATGTCACATTTTGGAAGTTTAGAGGTCAAAATGTCACACGCTTGCAGGCAATGGGATTTCAAAACACATGGTCCTGTCACAGAGATCCAATTTCCTGGAGCTGGCAGTGGAGATGCCCTGATAGATCAGAAAGATGTTTTTTATTGGCAAAAACTGCATAATTGTATTGTGAAGGCTGGCCAATAATCTGGCAAGAACAGGGAGAGTATACTGAACACGATCTTTAATAAGCCTAGGCTGATGACCAATCAGACTTTATATGTATGTGTTTATTATATAACACAATATAAATTATAATTAATACATGACTTTTCCTAGGAAGGAGCTGGAGTAATTTTTAAATCCACAACTTTGTGTACATACAGAATTTCTATAAAACTAAAACACTGGTCATTGACTGGGGCAGAATCTATGAATATTTACCTCCATAAAATATAGGCCTTAAAATAAATGGTATCAGTTGAGTCATATATTGCATTTTCCATCATTTTTGGGAGGAATGTGGAATGACAGTGAAAAGGTTTAGATTTATTAAAGAAAAACAAATTTAATGTACCGGAGTACTTTTAGAAAGAGTCTGCGATGGGAATTGACAACTGCTTTGTTTAGACAACTGCCAGAGTTTTAGTCTATTGATCATATTTTCTGAAGTCAAATGTCATCATTCCATCAGCATCCAAGCTGGACTTCCAACACCAACAGGGAAACAATGGCTTCAAATTACAGAGCTGCACTATTCAGGATAAAATAATTGTACATTTCCATAATAGAAAATTATCTATAATTTGCTCCAAATGGAGGAGAACTGTAACCTCTGGAAGGTCAAAATCTTGGCTTTCATGACACATTTTCAAAAAATTAAAATATTTTAAATAAGAGATATTTTGTTAACTGACTAGTAGAACTAAGATGTCACTTGGGGGTTAAAGATGAGTTAAATAACACCATTAAATATATCTTGATTTTTCGGACAAATTAAGGTTATGTCTTTGGGGACACAGTGGAAATTAAACTTCAGAATTTCCTGTTTCTGATAAGATGATACTGTTTTCCTTACCTTGTTATGACTAATATTTAGTAAGCATCAATAGTATACTGATGAATAAGAAATGCTACATACATGGTACAATGATTTGTGAAAATCTAAGCACAAAGAATTATTTTACAGTCATTATGATTTTCTTATTAATTAGTAGCCATCTTTTGGAAAACATAGACTGGAGGAAAAGTGGAACAAAAATATGTTTAAAAATGTACTCTATGGTGACCAGAAATGATATAAGAATTAGTTTTAAAGAAAAATATAAGCTATATTGTTATTTGTGAATTCTATGATTTTTCTTTACAGAACAAATCAAAATATCTCCCAGGGACATTTGGTATCATCAGTTGTTTTCATCTTTTTTGGAAAACACAGTCTTAGCTAGGCACCTGGTGCGTTCTCTAATCCCAGAAAGAAGGGAGGCTGAGTTAGGTGGATAGCAAAATTGAGCCCAGCTTGGGAAACTTGGTGACTTAGAAAGACACTAGCACAAGGGAAATACGTAAGTAAGTAAATAATAAATACGGCTGAAATTGTAGCTCAGTGCCAATGCTCTGGCTTCATTGTCAATATTATTATTTTTAAATCTCTTCTATCCCATTCCCTTTCTATACTAAGGCTTTGAAATTGTTGACAGTCTTTCTTGTCATGTTTTTCAAGACAAAGTTAGACTAGGGCAGGGCAGGGAATTTTTGGCCTAAGCTTCTGCCTCACAAGCCTGAGGTGATGAGTTTGATCCCTGGTACAAAAAAAAAAAAAAAAAAAAAAAAAAAAAAATTAGTCTACAGGACTGAGATAATTTCCCTTGTAACTTTAGCTGTTTTTTTTTTTTTCTTTTAGTGATGATGCAAAGAAGTTTTATGGAAAGCTGACCAACACAAGACCTTACACAAGACAGAATCTAGATAAATCTTTAAAGTTTCTGAGAAACTCTTAAAGATTATACAAGGAAGAGAAGGAAATGTCTCAACTCAAACCTCCTCTGGATATTTTCAAAAACAATTTTATTTACTCTGAATTCTGTAATATCCAGCACGAAGTAATGAATATGACTAACCTACAGGTCATATGAAATCTCTTCCTGAAATCCTTAGCAGAGGGTTTGATGCGAATTAAACCCACCACTCTTAAAGAGAGTAGAAAAGGCACACATTTCAAGGTCCATTAATTCCAAACTATTTATATGAAAGCCATCACACATAAGCAACTGATATATAACATATACCTTGCCTACTAGATAATATAAAACTGAATTGTACGGCCTGAATATAGTGTAGCAGCACAGAGTTTGCTTAGCATGTACAAGGCCCTGGGCTCACTCTCTAGTCCTATCAAAAACGATGATATTAGTAATAAAATGTGGAAAAAAGCCTCTATTATGTCACAGTTTTCACATGATAAGCTTTCAAAGCATATGAGTTTGTGTGGAGTGTATAGAAGGTTCTCATCTAAAGAATCAAGAGCCAAGTGTATATAGCTGATTTTTTGGGATACTAAAAAGAGCGACAATAGGCAAATCACTTGTTACCACTCTTCAAATGCTTATCTGAATCTTTCAATTGGAATTCATTGTTCCTAAAACATATAGGCCTGAGATCCCTGCTACTGTACTTCTTTGGAGTTCTGGAACAAATTCTCAACTTTCCTGAGCCCATAGCTGTGAGTATTAAAAGAGACTGATTGCCAGACACTAGGCATCACTGGTTGGGACCCACACATCTATGGATTCCATGCAAAGTTCCGTGGGGTGTTTGCCTTAGAGAACGTAATGGTTTAGTATTTAGAGCAGATCACTAGAAGAAAAGTCAAAGGACTGAGTAACCCAGAAAATCATATACATGACAGTAGTTTTTTTTAGGAACAAATTTACAATAAACTTTTGATTGTCTCAAGAGACTTAATAATGTGTTCAAACGGTCATATGGTTGATGAAAATGTGCAAAATTGACTTATTTTACTTACAATTAATTAAGATTGTTTTTTTTCTTTCTGCTCTAATTATTACCTATAACATCACTTCTTATTTTCACTGATCATTAAGGAGTACTGTGACTTTAAGAATTCAAATGGCCACATGGGTTTGATAGTACAAGATCCTTTTTCATCACTTCTGTAATTGCTAATTGTGATAAATCAGTTTGTCTAACAGACCGTTGAAGCACCTGATGTCAGTGGTATCAACCAGTACTATAGGCCAGATGTAGGTGGCACCAACCAATAGTATTGTAGCCTGCAGGGAATAAAAAGGAGAAGAAGAAGGAAATGTTTCTGGTTTGGAAGCACTCATCTTCACTATTGCCTTTGGACATCATTATTGTTTCTTCAGCTTCTTTCTCAGAATCACAGGAGCAACTTTGAAGTGAGCTTCGTAGCCCTAAGATTACAGTTGATTCTAGATCCTGCAACTCTCCATTATGCAAATGGGCACTGTGGACTCTCACACCCCTAATCCCGTGGGGTCGTCCACTGCAATCACCTGTGTAGTCTTACATGCAGATTCTATTTATTCTGTGCCTCTATGAAAAAAAAAAAAAAAAAAAAAAAAAAAACCTAACACAGCTTCCATGGTTATACTTTTGTAGAGTGTTCCTTGGTACCAGAAAAGCTTTCTGTTGATTTTGTGCTTTCCCAGTCTCAAAATCCTGCGACGGGGGTAGAAGTAGCATCATATTTTGAGTAGAAACCACAGCTTCGGAATCAAAAGTGTCTGAGAAACATAGCAGCCCCAACCGGTTGGAAATGAATGGGGGCAATTTCTCTAGTCACTAAACATATAAGGTTGTGGAAAATTCAGTGTTTATTGCCACTTGGAATAGAAATTTAATTCCTGATACAAATACTCACAGTGTGTGTGTGTGTGTGTGTGTGTGTGTGTGTGTGTGTGTGTGTTCATATCTTCGTGTGTATATCTGTTTATGTCACACAAGACAGTAATTTTTTGAGTGGAATAAAATCCATTTTTCATGGGGCACTATCTGTAGCATAACCACAAAAATATAAGAATGAAGATTCAGTTGTACAATTGCAAAATTTATGCGTCCAACCTCCAAAATTATATCTGAGAGTGTCTTCCGCATGTTGTGTTGAGGAAATCTGGAATTTCTAGACAAAATAGCAAAGTTATTGCCACTCTATCAAATCTGAATCTAAGGTCAAACATTACACAGACTACTTGTATCTATTATCAATAAATCAATGTAGAAAAAGAATAATTTTATTACAAGTAAAGGCAGTTCACTTTACACATCAGCAATGCAGTCTGTTTGAATTCCTCTAAAGTATGTCTTAATTTTAAAATATTGTCTTACATTTTTGCATAAATATAAATCAAACTAGTAGTTTAAAAATGTTTTAGAATTGCATAAGGCAAATAACCAAAACCTGAGGCACTTTTTCTAGATGTTGATATAGCTCTAAAGTTAAAAATTATTTTAAATATTTATTTAAACACATATTTGTGTATAATTTTTATTTTTATAAAGAGCTGTTACAAATTCCAGAAACAATATAAAATTTTAGAAGCTTTAGCTATAACTAGTCTGCTCCTGTCTTTTAAGATCAGCAGGGCAATTTTAATGACTGAAATTCTTTCCTATCCATCAATTACTTAGATGGATTATTTAAAATAATAGGATCTTCTGCAGCATCTGTGATTACACTTCCATTTTATATTCACTCCCAACACTTTATAAGATTACAGTGAACCCACAGTAGCGTTTGTTTCTTTCCTATTTCCATGTAGGAGGATTTGTCCTGGGTTAAATATTCAGTATATTAAGATCCCTACCAACCCAGACTTATTTTATATTGATCAATTTATAAGATAAAATATTCTTTTTATTCATCACTAAGATAACATATGAAGAATATTGATAGATCAAATGTCTTTATTGAAAATAGGCAATATTTTAAAATCTTAGTTGCAACAACTCTTCTCAAGGAGACTATGATTTCCAACCCAATGACATGTAGGACTCCTGAGAGTTATTCCGCTGTTTAGATATATTTACTGCCAGAAAACACTATTTCATTTTCCTGCCAGCTGGTTTTTGTTGACATTTATCTTCATTACTCTAATGCTGCTTGTGCTTCTATTTATCAGGATGACTTCTACCACACGAAATGGGAGAATCTCAACTCCAGGTTTTCTGAGCTTAGAACATTAAACTTCATGAGAGAGGTAAACTCCAGCCACCACATGGTCTCAACACTCCTGTCTCCCAGCTTTCTTTATGCTGTGGTGGAGTCACCATCCTTAGCCTGGGGGGCAGGGTGACTGCCAGCAGCAGAAAGCCCATGATAGAAAGAGGTAACAGCATCTTACATTTCAGCATGCAAATGATATGGGGGAATGAAACTCCCAGCCTACCTTATGTCAGTTATGAGTTCGTGTTTTCTAAAGTCAAACAAGTTTTAGGGAAAGAATGAATTTTGAGAACAATGAAAGTTAAGAACAGAATATATTTATTGAGAGAAAGAAAGCTTCTGTGTGAGACAGAGACAGAAGGGGTCCCAAGCGAGTTGCCAAAGACTTTGTCTTTTCTAGGGAGTTTTATAGAGTAAAGTCATGGGGTGAGATGGGTTCAATGTGGGGAAAACCAGGAACTCGCAAGGCAGAAGGGCGTGAGGTGAAACAGAACTATGGCTAGCCAATAAGATTAACTGTTCAGATAAACTTGATTAAATCAGGGACAAATGGGAAATTGAGTCGTGTAGAAAGTGGGCATTCTTATGGGACAGGGACTCTTTCTGTAGGAGTTTGGGATAGTGACTCCTGACTAACTCAGGGTGATAGGGAACTAATTATAGTACAAATTCTTAGGATATGGGTGCATTTATTTGATCTTTCATCTTGAGGTCTGGCCTACAGCAGGAGCTATCTGTCTCTCCTACAGTTGCAAAGTATCCAGACTTCTGCGCTGGTTCCTTTGAGAACTTAGCCTTGGATCACTGCCTGTAATATTTCTAGCTAACTCAGCTGCCTGTAATACAAAGACAGGAAAATAAAGGATATCCCAACTGCTTTAAGCTAATTTGAAGAAGAAAAACCACATAAATTTTACTTCTACTCTGCAATTTGGGCAGGAAGTGCACATCTTTTCTCACGCAACTCTGCCAATTGTTCTTAGACTGATAGTGTGGTCACTAATTATGTCACTTTGACTGAATTAAGACATACACCTTGCAGATTCGTAAAATGTGATTCTTGATGTATCTGCGGGGAGTTACCAGAGGTACCTGGCATGTCAGCCAGCAAGCTGAAAGGGAAAGACCTGCTGTAACTGTTTGCTGTGCCAGCCAATAGGTTTGCTTCCTGGTGGAATAAAATGGGGAAGGAAAGAGAAAGTGACGTATGTTCTTGAAGAGATTAAGTCAGGTTGAGTTGGTACAATTTTCTCCCTTTGCCTTTGGACACTGGTCTCTAGTTTCTTCGGCCTTTCAAAACAGACTCGTACCAGAGACACCCCTAGCAGCTTTCAGACCTTTTTCACGCTTGCACTGGGGCTGCATCCTTGATCCTTCTGGTTCAGCACCTTCTGTTTTCTTGTGCTGAGCAGCTACTGTGGCTCTCCAGGGTGCAGTCAGTTACCAAGGACTCTCCCCCTTCAGGGGCCACGTACCCACCTAATAAATCTTCTTGCACTATTACACACATATTTTCCATCAACTTCACCCCTGTAGGGAACCCTAATTAACACTGATAGCATTTTCTTCACTGTATATTTGGAAACTAAAATCAAGAATCTAAATTATTTCCTAAGAAACTAAAAAATGGCAGGAAACTTTCAGAGATTATTCTACTCATCCAACCTCAGTCCTTTTAGATTTATCCAACCCTATCTGAAATGTCATCTTACATATGGGATTTGATGTCACAGGTGCTTCTTCAGATAGTTCCCTGGACACTTATGCTTGAAATTTCTGGGTACGATTCATTTCAATTGTGCATTTTTAATAAATCTTTCACTGAAACATGTACTGTATGTTAATTTATTTTTTGAGTAAATTCTAAGTACTCTGATTTATATACAAGCTTCTCTTACCAAAATAATCAAATTAACAGCTATTAACTAACGATGTGTCACTTGAATAATTTCCAAAATATGAACTTAACTAGGGTTGTTTTACTTAGATAATGTCAAAATAGTGGACAAATTTATCATCTAAAATTTTGATTTGCTGCACAGCAATCAGTCTTATATCTAACTGATTTCAAGTTTTGATAAAACATAAACAGGGATCAAGTCTCTTCTCTTCAGAGACTGGTGACAGAAATTAGTGCATCTAGGGATTGAAACATTCAAGGAAGTCAGCTTAAAGAGTTGCACATGTGGTTAGTTGTATGCTGCTAACAAGGAAAGTCAGCTGCCTGTTTTGGGGCTTGAGATGTTTCTTAATATTCTGTGTTTCCAAATATGCAAATCAAAATATCAGATACCTCACTAAGCCTGGATACTAGCTGGGTATTTTAAAGTTGTCTTATGATAATTAATTGTGACAGTTAGCTTAACTGACCTGTAGACTCTGGGAGAATAGTGGACCCCACTTCTGTGTGTGCCTGGGTAAGCCACAGAGGTGTGATCTTGGGAAATAAATCTGATGTCTTATCCCTTCCTTTCTGGTTCTTCCTTCCCTTCTCTGCTTCCTAGAATCCATGAAGTTAGGGGCTCTTCTCTGCCCTGCCCTTCTCAGTGATGATCCAGTGTTAGAGCCAAACAAACATGGACTGACCCTGCCGAAACCATGAACCGGAGTAACCCTTCTCTCCTTCCAGTCTTACATACCAGTATGCTGTTCTAGTGCCAGAAAGGTGACTAAGACACGTCTAAGCTATATTTCTACATGAATGTTGTATTGACTGTAGTAACTATAAGCTCTTTTTCCCATTTTGAAACAAATATATTTAATATTTACATGTCCCCCAAATTATCAAGGTTGGACCAGAAGCTCCTCTTGTAGAATATGTCATGAAATTGTTAGCCTGTGGTCTGTGGACAGTCATGCATTTCAATATGACTGCTGTGTTAGCCTTACTGTTCTTTTATAAATGACCCTAATAAGACATGTGTTTGTATACAAACTTCTGGTGTGTATGGTTTTAACTACTCATAAAATCTATACATCTACATGTTTTAATATACACTCTTGTTATATTGTATTTTCAAGTACTTGTATCCAAAGGAGTCCAGTTCTCACTGTTAGGATTACCATGACCAATATAAATTTTCATCAGAGCCCAGATCTGAGCTCTGCAGTCCTCACCAAATAAATTTGAAGTGTTTTAGTTCAATATATGTCATGGAGATGTTATAAATTTTTCAGTCCAAAAAATTGCAAACCATTTATGATGCTTCCCTGCCTGTTAACATCAAAGCTAATCTAACATCAAAACCTCTCCATTTCATCTTCTCAAATATTCAGGAATGTGATCATTTTTGTTCATTTGACAACATCCTTTGTGCTAATTCTCAGTGTATGCTTGTGTCTTCCTTGTAAGTAGTTTGTAATTTTATAACCATTGATTTTATTTATAAATACTGATTCCCATCATTAGGGTCCACCTTGGTGCAGACAGTGACAGCGTAAGTTTCAGTCTCCATTTATTAAAAAAAAAAAAAAATCAATACAAAATACACGCATGATTGTGTAAGGGATATATGAGGTAGGGTTATGAGGAGCGAAGACTCCCAAAGTGTGCTGTTTGAATCAGAGACAGAAGAATCCAAATAGGCTGTCTGTGCTCTTCACTGGATCTCTCTGCACAGTAACTGATGCAAGTCTGTGTCAAACAGGCACAGAACCAGCATTGAAGGCTGAAGAGTCTGCACTTAAAACCTGAAGGAATTGAGAACAGTGCCCAAAGACAACAGCAAAGAGTGGAGCTTCCCTGAGGAAAAAAAGATTTTGTTCTTCTTTCCTTATTTATTTAATGCTGGCACAATAAGCCTAATTGTTGCTCCCAGCTAGATCTGGGTGGGTCATCTCTGCTTAGTTCACAACCCCTATGTCAGTCATCACATGCACATCCAGAGCCTTACTAATCTACAAGGCAGTTCTTACTCCATTCAAGTTGACACATTGGAGTTCATGTGTACATAAATGCTCACTCAACTTGGATCCTCCCTTAAAGTATCTTCAAGCTAGTAAAAGTATTATCTTAAGTAATACTTTTTTAAGATCAACAAATATTTTATTTTTGTTCATTCCCCAAAAGTCTGTGTTATTTATATACCTTTCCATACATTGAGGAACTTCTAAAAATGTCTTTAAAATTTAGATATTTCTAAAGATAGTTTTGAGAGAATTTAATTGTATTGATGCATAAATATTTCATAATCCAATGATAAAAGCCAATCATATATTAAGATTACAATTGTTTTCTAAGCATTAGTATTTGTAAGAGTAACTACCCATGTATTGATACTATTTGTGATATTTTAACATCACAAGAATCTTATAGTTTCTCAAGCATAAATTGTTTATTACCACTCAAGAAGGCTTTGCCCATCATTGAACATAAATTTATATTGGTTGCAGTGTTCTGATTTGTTATAGATATAAATTTTAAATCAATCATATTTTCACAATTTAAGTTAATTACACAAAAATAATATATTTGGCTTATGAAATTACAACCAAACATCTCTTTTGACACATTTTCATGAATCCATGGGCAAGAATGCACCCTTTTGTGTACATGGAAGAAAAAAAGCAGCCATAGCTTATGGGAATAAAGTGTGTTAATTCTGTAAACTGCCAAGAAGACAAAGACTTCTGGTAGCTTATCTAGAAACAGCAAAACTGCAAATAATTCAGGGAAGCCAAAAAACTGGTTTATATCCTTAGGACCACAGTGAGAGCCTAGCCAAGCAGAGCCAAGTTCTTAGAAAACACATGGAAATGTCACTCATGAGGGCAACAGAGCCACCATCCCTCACTCTAAGCAAAGTGGTGGCATAATGAGAAAAAGGACTCCAGCTTCTATACGTGGTATTTACATATGGTGCTACTTCAGGTGAGGATTTGAGATCTGAGGATACATTTAGAAGTTTTCTTTTTCCCAACTGAGAGAGAATCAAGTAGAATGTTCCATTTATAGATGGAATATCCAAAACTTTAGATATGTTTTTGGATTTGCAAAGCATTACAGTGTTCGACAATGCTATCTATACCTTCTATTAAATTTTATGAAAATCAAAATTAAATAAACATACACTATAACATGTTATTATTTAATTTGAGTCATTTGTAGCAAGACATATGGATTGTGAGATCATAATTTGAAGTGACATTAATCATACCTAGAAAGTTGAATATCACCTGGTTTCTCTCATGTAATGAACACCAAATATAAATAATTTATGAAGCAAAATAGAAGAGAGGTAGTAGGAAAAGAGGAATGTAGACCATGTAGAGATGAGGACAGTGGAAGGCGGGAAAGTGGAAGACAAATGATCAAAATATGCTGTGTGTATGAAAATTTCCCCAAGATAATGGTGATTATTATATTTCAAAAACATATTAAAAAAAGGAAAAAGTTTCTAGAAAAGCTATCTGTAAATGAATTGTTTGTGTGTTCCCATTCACTTACTCACTGGTTCTGTCTCAGTGACACTTTCAGGTCTTACACAAAGTCAAAATGAGGATAAAATGTAAATGTTTTATGTCATTTCAAGATGTTGATATTGGCTCATATTTTATGAGCCAAAAGAATGCAACTGAAAAGTCAAGACTGGACGTTCAGAACTGCTTCAGATGGTGGCAATAAAGCCTGGAGAAGGTGTTTGGAATGAGGAAAAGCACTATGAAGAACATTATTATGAGATTACTGGTGATGTGTCTTTTACTGTAATATTATTGTAATTAAATCCTCACCCCGGTTTTTAACAACACCTTGTATAGGTATTACCAAAACATGCCCTGGTTGCTACACTTTTATCATGTATGTGACAGTCCTGCAAGCACAATTGCCTGTGTCCCTCTCATTTTACTAATATCCTCACTAAACATCTAGATAGGCTGAAAAACTATGTATAATCATCATATTCTAAAATCTAACTCAATTTCGCATATAAACCAAAGTATGTTTTGCATCATTTTATTATGTTGCTCTTTAGGAGCGAAACTAGTTTGGAAATCAAGGAGTGTGTTACATTGCCTTGTTTGGATCTTTCTTTAGGCACTGCAATCACCTTGGGCAGCCCTTGAGCTTGAAAACCTGGATGGAATAAAAGGGGAAAAGAAGAAATTTTCGCTGCCCCCTGCTTGCCGCGCCATGAACTGTTTCTCCTCTGCCAGGCACCTCTGCTTTGACGGCCATGATGCCTGCTTGCAGCATTTGTGTGGCCATTGAATATGTGTGTATAATTGTGTATTTTTAGTTGTTAGATTCACCTCATTTCTAAATAGAATCATAAAAATCTAATTAGTACATTATGTTTGTGCGCAGTCGTTGTTGAGTGAGTTCCCATCAAAATACCCCCAGCTCTTCATATTTGTGAATTTGACATCTGTAAATTCAATCTACTTTAGGTCGAAAATATTAAAAAACATAAATCGTGTCTGTACCTTAACTGCACAGATTGATTTTGCTTGTCATTACTCACTAAAACACAGCTGTATAACAGCTACTTATATAGAGTTTTGTATTATTATAACATCTAGAGATATTCTAAAATATATGCCAAATATGAGGCACGACAAGTCTACATCATTTTATACAAGGGATTTGAATATCCTCAAATTTTGATATCCAAGGATGGTTTTGGAGTGTTTCCCATGAATATGGTGGGGTGACTGCTCATATTTTATAATTGAAATCAGTGGAATTTTTCTCTTTTGTATCACAAAGCATTACTGACTTCATTTGAGTTTCTAAAACTGTTTCATTAATTTTAAAAAGAAATTCTGGATATTAGAAGGACTATTACAATTTGTTAGTTGGAAAAAAGAGTAGCCGGAACGGACTAGGTTGAAACAGCAGGGTTTTTGGTTTTTTTTATTGTTGTTGTTGTTTTTGTTTTTTTTAAAGGAGAAAAAAAAAGTATAAGGGCATACAAGTAATACAGAGTTTCAAAAAAAAAAAAAAGTACGAAATCACTAGTTATAGATTACACACTGTCATCTTAGAAATAGTTGTTCAAGTTACAGGATTAAAACACACAAAGTGGACATTCAAACAGTGAAACTGCAAACAGTTATGTTCAATGATCCAACAAAACCCCAGTAATATGGTCATCTATCTTAACACACCTAAACACGCTTGCAGTTGTTTCCTTTAGAGCACTTTTTTTTCCTCTCTTTTTTACAACAACATTTACATATTTTGGGTTTATTACTCCCATAGTTCTTATTAGTTTTTTTTTTTTTTTGGAAGAGAATAAAACCAAATATGACAAAACAAAGCAGTCAGTCAAAACAAAGGATGGACATAGTGTATGATGTAAAAACAGAATACAAGGCAATCAACAATGGTTACCATAATGCCTCTTGCTACCTTAAAAAGAATTGCCTGTATCATTAGGCATAATAAAATTGAACAAAACAGTACAGAACAAGACCAATAAAACCTAAACATTGGAGACATAACAGGACTTCAAAAGATGATAATAGTCAAATCAGAATGGGCATCATAGTGAATCTTATTGCCTTCAAAGTAGTTGCCTATACCCTCAAACTTGATACTATCAAACAGAACAGAACAGGGTAAAATCAGTCAAAACAAGATGGTGATAGTAATACAGGGCTTCAAGTCAAGTTAATAAGAAATCAAAATGTTACTATAATATATCCTGCTTTTTTAATTTCTTTTCCTTAATTAAAAAAATAAAAAATAAATATTTTTTTTTTAAAAAAGGAGGAGACTGAGATAAAAGAGGACAGGTCAAATCATAACAATTCGGCAACCTAGTGCTTCACCACCAGATAACCCAACTTAATAGTAGTTACCATAGTGTCTCTTTCCTTGAAATATTTGAGTATAACTTCATATACTATGGCATCAAACATATCAAGGCAGTATGAAACCATTCAAGAGGATGAAAGCATTACAGGATATTTAGGACCAGCTAAAGAAAAACGAACAATGGTTTCTATATTATCTCTTTGCCTATAAAAAGAGTTTGTTTATTCTCTCACATATAATAAAATCCAGTGAGATACAACATGATAAAACCAATGGAGACAGAAGGATAACAGTTTGGTGGGACTTCAAAACAAGATGATATTAAATCAGCACTAGCTATTATGATGTCATGTTTTCTTCAAAATAGCTGTTCATATCATCACAGGCAATAATATCAAACAGCCCAGAAATAGCACTTTTTTAAGGTATGCATTGTCCTGGGTGGACTTTGGCGCCCTCCGGCTAACTTTGTGATGGTACAGACATCTGAGAATAGTGAGAAAATTAGATCAGCCATCTAGAGTGGAGCTGCATCCAAGCCAATTTCATCATGTGTAATGATGGGAGAAATGAGGAAAAGTTGAAGAATTCAACACTTCTGCACCCGTGCTCCTAGTCAAATGAGACCCTTAAAAGACATTCAGATGTCTCCCATGGACTCCATGATTTATTTATTTGGCCTTAGCAATTAATTATCTCATGAATTCACAATTGGTGATTTCCTTGATTCAACTATATTGCATGATAGCTGTTATTATTCTTTACAACTATTCAATTACCTACAAAGTGATGTCCTTTTAAATGAAACCAACAGTGGCAAATTTCACTAAGAAAACTTGTGTCACGGACTCTCTGGATTGGAGACTGTTAGGTTCATGAAATTTAAAGAAGGGAAAAACTAAAATTCAAAAAGTGGAAACCAGAGAAATGGGTACCACGGTCACTAGGAAGGTGACTAGAACAGATTAGTTTCTTTCATGTTTTTGTCTGAAAATAACCTCTTATGACCAAGAAAAAGGAAAAATGACTTTCTTAAAGTATTTGGAGTTATTGTCAAGAGTGTGATAATTAACCTAATTTGTATTATAAAAGTTCAATAAATATTTCAATAGGTAAGCAAATGAAGATTATGCTAAAATATTTTCAGTGATCCAATATTTCACAAAATTGCACTCTATGAAAATGGAATTTATTGAATTACTGAACCACATAATTTAATTATATTTTCAAAAAGAATATGCACTCACCCTAAAATGCATTTATTGTGACTGGAAGGTAAAAAGAAAATAGCATGAGTTTGAAAGGAAGTAATTTCCAAAACTTAGAACATTTCATTTTAAATAAAAGTGTTTCACAACTGCTTTATATTTTTTCCAAATATGAAGCTGCACCATCACATTATTGTGATAAACACTAGTCCAAAGCTTCCATTTGGAGATGGATTGGTTCACATTCCGTACAGCTCAGTTGCCCAAGTATATCCTAGAGCCAGTGAAAATCTTTTAGTTCTTTATTGACACAGCTTCTCAGAGCCTGGTGTAATACAGGTGTAATAACCCATTCGGGTCAGATATATTGCATTGTTTATCTTTTTTAACAAATTATATGTTAGTTTTATCAACTTTTATTGTTACAATTTGAAATTGTTGAAGTATCTGTGATTCAACAGATAAATATGTACATCATTAACAGATTTAAAATTTATCTTTAAATGAAAAAGCAATAATGTTCCATTTTGAGCAGATAATTTGAATTTAATTCTACCAAATTTCACTTTTGATGTGACACTTTGTGTTCTGCTCCATGCAACACTGTAAGAGGAAAGTCATTTATAGCTTGTTATTATTAATCATATTATCAGGACTAGGGAAGACCATCAGATTTCACCCTATTTGAGTCTGGTTTAGGCTGCATTGTGACCACGCTGCAGGAAGCCATGATTCCTGAGTCAGAAAGCTTCCCTTGTTGCTTATACCAAGACAGTCATTGAGGGTCATCCTCAATGGTCTGAAGATGTAGCCTGCATCAAAGGTCTCTGCTCCTAGGACAGGAAGAAATGTGTGAATTTACAGAGAATCATCTGCCTCTGGGTGCTGCAAGCCATCCTCCACTGTGCTCAGGTGTCTAGGTGATGTCCCAAAGATGGTGGGAAAACAGAAAATTCACAAAATGTCATTTTAGCTTCATGAGTCCCTTTTCTTTTTTTTTTTTTTTTATTTTATTTAAGGAGAAAAGAAAAAAAAACAGTGAAAGGGTACAAGTTATACAGATTTACAGAAAAAAATGAACAGTAGGAAATCACTAGTTAATGGATTACATATTGCCATCTTAGAAATAATTGTTCAAGTCACAAAATTAAAGCTTGTAGAGTGGACATTCCAACAATGATACTGCAAACAGTTCTGTTCAATGATCCAATAAAACTCTGTGATATCATTTTCTATCTTATACACTTAAATATACATGCAGTTATATAGTTTAGAGCACTTTCTTTTCCTCTCTTTTGTACAATGACTATTACACATTTTGGGTTTCATTGCTCCCACGGTTCTTATTGCTTTTTTGGAAGAGAGTAAAACCAAATGTGACATAACAGAACAGAATCGGTCAAGTCAAAAGGGTGGACATAATAGATAATGTAAAAACATAATACAAGGTGATCAACAGTGGAGTCCCTTTTCTTCTCTCAAGCGCAAGGTATAGTGCTCAGGCTCAATAAGCTGAGAGTCAAAAAACCGTTTAAGGAAAATTCACACTGCAGATCACTGAGGGTCTGTGGATTCATCAAAATGTAAAGAGTAATGGGAAGATAAGCTAGCATGCAGTTAATTAGATCATTCCTTTAATAATCTATTGACAAAGCCTAGAGTGTGCTTTTTAAATATTACCTCAAATAATATTTTATTTCCTCTCTTCTTGATGGAGATTGACTTTTTGCATTAAGCTTAAAAATGTACTTTTCCTTCAGTTTATGTAAATATTCAATGATTTGAATTAATTTATTTTCACATCTCCTTGCTCCCATTAGAGGCAAGTACTCTGAATTTGAAAAGTTCATCTATCTTGTCAACCTAAGAATAAGGTTCAAAGTTGAGTGTATTACGATTTACTTAGTCTTAAAATTAGTTTGAACATAATACTTTTGAAAATTTATGTTGCCCAGTCCTGAGTGTGAGGTCCTCAGGATTTTAACACAATAGATTTGAAGGACTTATATTTTTTTTTACTTAAAGAAAAATAAGACAAAATAGTAGAAGTAATAACAGAATTTAAAAGTAAAATATTAACACTAAGAAATTACTAAGTGATGTTGCATATTGTCCTCTTAGAAATAGTTGTTTAAGTTACAAAATCAAAGAATAAAAAGTAGACACTAAAACACTGATTGTGCAAACCATTCTGCTCAATGATCTACTAGAGACAGTTATTATGGTCATCTGTCTTATGCACTTCAACATCCGTATAGTTATATCCTTTAAAGCACTTCCATTCCCTTTCATTTTTATAGTATCTATTATGTATTTTGGATCTCATTACTCTGTCAGTTTTTATTATTTTTTACACTACAGAGACAATGTGATATTTACAAAAGTGAGACTTTCACTTATGAGGATAGTTTCAAGTTGCCTCCATTTACCTATAAAGGCCTCAAGATCATTCTTTTTATAGCTGAGTAATATTCCATTGTATAAAAATACCACATCTTTTTCATCTACTCTTCAGCTCATGTGCATTTTGGTTGTTTCCAAGATTTAGCTATTACAAATTGAGCTGCTATAAACATGGGTGCACATATATAACTGTGACATTTCCGTTTTTCTGTGAAGATACCTAGAAGGGGAATAGCTGGGTTGAATGGAATTTCTAATCCTAGTTTGTAGAGGAATCTCCACGTTGATTTCCATAGTGACTGTACCAGTCTACACTGCCACAAAGAGTGGAGAAGTGCTCATTTTCCCCCACAGCCTCACCAACATTTATTATCAGTTAATTTCTTGATGGCTGCCATTCTTTCCAAAGTGAGATGAAATTTCGGTGCTGTTTTAATTGCATCTCCTGAATGACCAGTGATAGTAAGCATTTCTTCATGTATTTATTTGCCATTTGTATATCCTCACCTGAGAATTCTGTGTTCATCTCAGATGCCCATTTTTGGAGAGGGTCTTTGAATTTGGGGGGCTTGATGTTTTTCAATTCTTTATATGTTCTGGATATCAATCCTTTGTGTGAGGGATTGTTGGATAAAATTCTTTCCCATTCTGTGGGTTTTCTTTTCACTTTGTTTATAATTCCCTTTGAGGTACAAAACTTTTCAATAAGAAGTGATCCCAGTTGTTGATTCTTTGAAGTATTTCCCATGCAGTTTGCATCTTGTTTATGAATTCTCTGCCTACCCCTATGTCTCCCAGTTTTCTATCTATCTTGTCTTCCAGTAGATTTAGTGTTTCTGTTTTAGTATTTAGATCTTTGATCCATTTTAACTTTAGTTTAGTGCATGATGATAGGCGTGAGTCTAGTTTTAGTCAGCGGCATGTGGAAAGCAAATTTTTCCAAAACAATTTGTGAAAGAGGCTATCCTTTGTCCAGTGAACATGTTTAGCCCTTTTGTCAAATATCAGGTGGCTTGGGGGCTGGGGATTTAGCTCAGTGGCATAAGAGCCTGCCTTGCAAGCAGGCAGTCATGAGTTCAATCCCCAGTACCGATAAAAAGCAAAAAGCAAAAAAAAAAAAAAAAAAAAAAAAAAAAAAAAAAAAAAAATCGGGTGGCTAAGTATCTTTGTAGCTGTGTTTGTATCTTCTAATCTGTTCCACTGATACTTATGTTTATTTCTATGCCAGTACCATGCTGATTTTATCACTGTAGCTTTGTAGTATAACAGCAATTGAGATGCCTCCTGCTTTGCCTTTGTGGCCCAGAATTGCCTTTGCTATTGTAGGTCTCTTCTGTTTCCAAATGAGTTTTAGGAGTGCTTTCCCTAGATCTGTGAGGTGTGTTAATGCTGTTTTGATTGGGATTGCATTAAATCTGCATAACAGTTTTGGGAGTACGGCCATTTTCACAACGTAGGTTCTTCCTAACCAACAGCAAGGAATATCCTTCCATTTTCTAATATCCTTTTCAATCTCTTTTTTTTAGCATAACATAATTTTCAGCATATAGATCTTTTACATTCTTGGTTAGATTGATTCCTAAGCATTTCATTTTGTAGACACTATTGTGAAAGGTGATATTTCCATAATTTCTCTCTCAGTGAGTGTTTTGTTCGTGTAAAAGAATGCTATTGATTTTTGAGTGCTGACTTTGCTTCCAGCTACACTGCTGAATTTGTTCATTACCTCTAGTAGTCTTTCAATGGAGTTTTTGGCTCTTCTAAATAAAGCACCATGTCACCTGCAAATAATGATAATTTTACTTCTACCTTTCCTATCTTTATTCCTTTTTTATTTCTCTCTTGTCTAATTGCCCTGGCTAGTGTTTGCAGAACTACATTGAATAGGATGGTGATAGTGGACATCTTTGTCTTGTTCCTGATTTTAGAGTGAAGGCTTTCAGTTTTTGTCCAGTTAGTATAATACTGGCTGTGGTTTGTCATAGATGGCTTTTATTAAATTTACGTAGATACAATCTATTTCAAGTTTCTGTAGGGTTTCTATCATGAACAAGTGTTGGACTTCATCAAAAGCTTTCTCTGCTTCTATTGAGATGATCATGTGATTTTTTTGGTTTTGACTGTTGATGTGGTGTATTACATTTATTGATTTTCGTATGTTAAACCATCCCGTTATTCTTGTAATAAATCCCACTTGGTCATGATGTATAAACTTCTGGTGATTTGCTGCATTCTATTAGGCAATGTTTTAGTGAGATTGGCCTATAGTTCTCCTTTTTACTTGGGTCTTTCTCTAGTATTGGTATCAGAGTGATACTTGCCTCCAGGAACAAGTTAGGGAGCATTGCTACTCTTTTGATTTCATTGAAGAGTTTAAGGAGTATTGGTATCAAATCTTCTCTAAATGTCTTGTAGAACTCAGCCATGAATCCTTCAGGCCCTGGGAGGTTCTTTGTTGGTATGTTTTTAATCAGGTTTTTAACTTCTGTAGCTGATCCTGGGTGTATTCAAAGTTGTTATTCTTGATTGGGATTTGGTAGTTCATATGTTTCTAGAAATCTGTCCATTTCCTCTATGCTTTCCACCCTATGTAAGTAGAGATTTTCAAATTAGGTGTTGATGATCTTTTGAATTTCCATGGGATTGGTAGAGATTTCTCTCCTTTCAGTCCTTACTGTGTGGTATGAATTTTTCTTTCTTTTTCTTGATACGGTTGGCTAAAGATTTGTCAATTTTGTTTATTCTCTCAAAAATCCAACTCTTTGATTCATTAATTTTTTGTATCTTTTTTTGTTTTAGTTTCAATTGCATTAATTTCTGCTCTGATCTTTACAATTTCCTCTCTTCTATGAGCTTTGGGTTTGACTTGCTCTTCCTTTTCTAGAAACTTGAGATGTAGCATCAGGTTGTTTATTTGTGCTCATTCTGTCTTCTTGATGTGAAATGTATTACATACATTTGCCTCTTAAACCGCTTTCATTACGTCCCACAGGTTATGGTATGTTGTATCTGCATTTTCATTGATTTGCAAGTATTGCTTTATTTCTTCTTTAATTTCACCTGTAGCCGACTGGTTGTTCAGAAGGTTGTTATTTAGTTTCCATGTATTTATGTAGGTTTGGCTGAAGGACTTAGTTTACTTTACTGTTCTCTTCAATATGACTTCCATTAGACACATACCTATTGAGAATATGAAATGTAGCTGGTATAAATGAGCATTTGAATTTTTAACCTTAATTAATGAAACTATAATTGATGTTGAATTCAGTTATTTGAAAACATTTAATTTTACTTAGAATAACTGAGGTATATGCGTCTACTTTCCCAATGAGAAATTTAAAAAATCTAAAATCAGATCATTCACTTCCAAAGAAAGTTTAACACCTGAAATAAAACATTGCTGTCAGAGTAAAATACAGATGGGAGTGTCTGGGAAACCATTTTCATATTGTGTGTATATATCAGATATATATCAGACACAGCTTAACATTCTGGTTGTGTGTATTCTTCAGCTAGCCCATAACTCATTTACATATCCTCTAATACAATCTCCATGTCACTACATTGAATTACCAGTAGTTTGGTCACATATATCAAGTGATTTTATTGAAATAGCCGTAAATGTCTTTCTCTTTTATTAAATGTCTTTTTATGTACTTTGAAAATTATTTCACTGATCAATGACTTAAAATGTTAATGATTGCAGGTACTGTGATTTGAGTAATCTGATCAAGATTCTCACAAAGCCTCCCTTTCCTGAACTTTGTTGGTGATGATCAAACCACTTTCCACATGGAAGCATCAAAACTATTCCTACACCAAAACCAGGAATGTTACTAAACCACCAAATAGTGCTGGATACATTAAGAATATATCCATGGCAGGTTTAGCTTAATCCACTGATTCCATTTTTGAAATATCAAAACCAGAGGAGTATTTGAAAATACTATTTTCCCTCTGGAGAAAAACTCTTCATTCTTGACCCTACTGAATAATGTATTAAATTAACCGAAATGTGTACTAAGGCAACAACAGCTATTTAGAGACAGAAATCTGCCATGTAAGCGACTTCATGCTGTTGCCCATAACAAATTAAAGATGAAGTCCACCCAGGAGAAGCTATGGAGGACAAACTGAAGAGCCAAAAATTCCAAAATGCCTCTCTCCTTTTTCTTTCCTAGGGTCCTTGTTTCCTCTTTTTCTACAGTGCCAGGAGAAGCGTGTAACCAAAATGTAGAACAGCAAGACCATACCTCTCGTGGCAAGGTGTCTCTGATTTTCCGGACCGGTGTGTCTATCCAGGGTGCTGTACATATGTTAGGAAAGAGAAGATTAGCAAAAGAAATGGGAAGAGTTTGTCAGGGTCCTTCCATCAGCACATACTTGGTGCCTTCCTTCTGTACATACTCTGTCATCTTTCAGTTCTGCGGTTCATTTTAAACTACAGTTCCATTACCATTACATAGCTTCCAGGTAGTGTTGATTACACTGGGTCCTCTCTTTCCATTCTGAGTGCTGTCTCTTTTTATTTGCCAAATAATATGATTTGCATACCTATCAAGAGTTGATAGGCTGATTTTGATATTAATTTATTCTTGAATGTGGACATTAATCTCACTGGGATATTTATGCACACAAATGTGATCATTACTCACTTGTGAGGGAGAAAAAATTTTTAAAAATTTGCTGTCCTTTCTAATTAGTTTAAGTTGTTTCTATCCAACTATGATGATGACATGCATTTTACAACTTCTTAACATTTTTAAGAAAGCATCAATATGTTAGCTGCATAAAAAGAGGTTACATAAAAATAAAGGCAATGGTTTTAGAAACAGTCAGAGCATGGGGTGTGTCATGGTTTATGTCTGTGTCCCCCAGGCCTCATGAGTTTACATTGTGTATTTGTGATTGGTTTATTTTCTAGTGCTTGGATTGATAGTGTCAGTGCTCCACCCACATAGGGGTGGAGCATGGATGTGATGTAATGGCAGGAAGAAGCTGTATTTTGCTCTTTGCTAGTTCCCCTTTGCTGTTTGCAGCTGCCATGAACGGTGGTCCAGCCATGCCTGGCTGTGGTGGAGTGAACTGAGTGTGGACTGAACCTCCAAAAACTGTAAGAAATAAACCTTTCCTTTCTCAACTTGGGCATCAGGTATTTTGTCTCAGTGACCAGCATAAAAAGTAAGAAAGAAATTTGGTACCAAGAATGGGGTCATTTGCTGTGACTATATCTGATCATGTTTTTTGAGAGGCTTTGGAAATGGATTGTGGGAGATGGCTTGAGAGTTTGGAAAGGTTTAGACATGTCGCCTGGATGCATAGAGCTGGAGCAGCTTAGGCTGTTCTGTAGAGGAGATTCTGGTCATAGCTCAGGAGACCAGAAGGCTGATAGAAAGCCTCATGGTAAAGACCAGGCTTGGGAGGTTTCTGCTGGGAAGGACTGCATTGGTCGTTGGACTCCACAGGATGTGTGTTATGGCTTGGCAGAAAGTTTGTCTGCATTTTGCTCCTGCCCAGAGACTTTACCTGAGACTGAGACAAAGGGCAATGGACTGATTAACCTTGAAAAAGAAATTAAAAAGCAATCAAACATTGAGGCTGTGGCATGGCTATTGTTGGGGGCTTTCAGCCAGCTTTATGTTTCAAATCAAGAGCAAAGAGCCCAGCAGGATAATGTACAATGCTGTGAGTTTGGCCCAAAGGAAAATTCCAGGAAGGCTGGGGATTGTAAAGACAGAGTTGAGATTTTGATTCCTAAGGAGAAACAGAGATAAAAAAGATGGCCCCGGGGCATCCCAGGAAGTGGGTCCCCACCCTGTGCAGCCTCACAGCAAAGATGAAAAAATTTGCTCAGAGGAAAAAGCTACAGAGTGCCATGCTCCAGAATGGTGACAGAGGCCAAGTGAGGTTCCAGAATGAGCGACAGAGGCCACATGAGGTTTCAAAATGGCGACAGAGGCCACATGAATTTCCAGAATGGTGGCAACACAGAGAAGCTTTTCATCACAATCAGGTAAACAGAGCCCTGCAATCCAGGCAACTGACCCCTACAGCCAAGAGAGAGAAAAGCTTGGCTACTGCTCCAGCTAGCAGCAAACCTTGGCGGCATCCACAAGGTGCTGATTTTAGGTGCAAGGAAAATACACAAATTCTGAGGATAAGACAGCTTCCACCTCAATTGCAAAAGGCCTAGCTGGCCAAGCAGTGTGCCCCTGAGAGGGCAATTTGTGAAGATGTAAGTGTGAAGCCGAAGGTGCAGTGGAGACCCCAAAAGTTTGGAAAAGCCAGGAATGTGGATGATCCAAGGGAAGCTGCAAAAAGCAAGCAGAGAGGATTTAAGAGAAAAGCTGGGAAAGTTGAAATCACTGGAAGTGTCCTGGGGGTGGAATCACCCAAGGCTTTTGGAGCTTGCAACCAGATTGCTTCAGATGCTGAGTGTGGAACTCTAGGACTTAATCTTTGCCTTGCTGGATGTTGGACTTGCTTTGTTTCCAATGCTTTATATTTCCCTGCTTGTAAATTTTGTAATGGTAATGTTTATCTTGTGCCTTTGTATTTCAGAAATGTTTAACCTTGTTTCATTTGTACAGGGGCTTACAGTTAAGATTTTGCCATAGATCTTGGAGAAGACTTGGGACTTGGACTATTCAGCAATGCTGAAACTGTTAGGACTTTGGCAACTCTTGGAGGTGGACTAAATGTATTTTGTATAAAGGATGTACATTAGAGTCCCGGGGGCCAGGGGTTGGAATGTCATGGTTTATGCCTGTTTCCCCCAGGCCTCATGAGTTTGCATTGTGTATTTGTGATTGGTTCATTTTCTAGTGCTTGGATTGAAGGTGTCAGTGCTCCACCCACATAGGGGTGGAGCCAAGATGTGATGTAATGGCAGGAAGAAGCTGTGTCTTGCTCTTTTCTAGTTCCACTTTGCTGTTTGCAGCTGCCATGAACAGCAGTCCAGCCATGCCCGCCTGTGTTGGAGCCAACTGAGTGTGGACTGAAACCTCCAAAAACTGTAAAGAAATAAACCTTTCCTTTCCCAACTTGGGCATCAGGTATTTTGTCTCAGTAACAAGCATAAAAAGTAACTAAGACAGGGTGATACAGCAAACTTCTGCTTACAGGAAATGCCCAAATCTCATGTATCCCATCAGAGGAATCTGAGGCCCCTAACTGCCTTTTCCATATGCTCAAATGATAAGGAGTAAATAGTGGAACTGTTCAATGTCTCTCAGAAATTATTATACTAAGAATGCAATATTCAAGGGTGCATTTGGCATTTTAAAATATAATTGAATTCTTAATGGTAATATGTAACAAACTAAACACTTGACATTTCAAGGAATTATTGTCAGTTTATCACAGAACTTTACAGCAAAATAGTCCTTAACTTTTTCTACTATACAGTTTGTGATAAAATGGATATCTTTTATTGCTACATAATAATCCATTATTTTCAGCTAACAAAGGAGAAAAAATTAGTCTAAAAATTTACAACCATGATGTTTTAAAAATTAGTTTTAGCATTTCTGATACTTTTTACTGTGATGCTACAAAGATGATATTGCAATGATTTATGTGTTCAGAACCCAGATATGATCTCCTGAAACATGCTGGATAATGGAGATAGGACATTTTTCATGCCAAATGCAGCTAGACATAGAATCATATCGCAGGTTGTGTGTAAAAGGGAGAGTTCCCACTTCCCCACATACCCAGCAGTGGATGTAGAATGAGGAATGTCAAGATGAGGGTATTAAAAGAGCAATCTAAAAGATGAATTAACATAACTTAACCAAGAGGTGACAATGTCTAAAAGGCCAACAGGATGGGGGCGTTCTGCATCCCAGGCAGGAGAGACCCTAACGTGTTCAAGAATAGGAAAGGCAGGCACCAGATCACAGGGTCTGGGATGGGGAAAGTTAGGAGATGCATTCTCAATTTTCTAGATAATAAATCTTTTATAAATACTTTGAGGTGAGTAAGATAAGCACATAACAGTTTAAAGGAAATGTATGTTGTCTTCATGGAGATTGCCTTTAGACTTCTGAATTAAAGTGACAGCAGAGGCACTCGCTCCGTTGGACTTCTGGATTTTTTTCAGCACTGGAGTGAACTCAGGCCCTTTGCAGTGACTTACATCCCCAAGCCCTTTGTATTATTGCAAGGGATCTCATTGAGTTGCTGGGCTCAAACTTGCAGTCCTCCTGCCCCAAGCTCCTGTCCCTGGGGTTACAGATGAGGGTCACATCTGCCCCGTGGTACTCACCAGTTCAGTAGGATGTGACAGAGAAAAAAGGAGCCAGAGTACCAGCAGATGCATCCATCAAGGCCACCATGAGTCTTCACATCATCAGAGACAATCAGCACTGCATAACAAATGAGCAACTACGTGGCGTGCGTTTGGGGAGGATGCTCATGAGTTCACTGTTAGATGTTCATTTGCGTGCTCCTAATTACTCCTGAGCATGTTCCACACTGCAGAGTTGCTACAGTTCAGGTGGCTGAAAAGTCTCAGTTAAGATGGAGGAGAATTATACAGATTGAAATCTTGCCTGGAGAGAGGTATTGCATGTCTTGAACTGGGTGTGGTGGTGCATGCTTGTAATCCTAGCAGTGAGGAGGTTGAGGTAGGAAGGATAAGATGAGTTTGAGGCCTGTCTGGGCTACATAAGTGAATTCAAGACCAGCCCGCATTACATAAAGAGGCCCTGTCTCAAAAAAAAAGGAAGTATTACATGTCTAACTTTTATACTATCATGAATAAACTCAGTAGACTGAAGTAAGATTTCACAGAGGAAAAAATAAAGCAAATACATTTCAATTTCAATATCTGGAAGGTAAAGAACAATAAATACAGGATATTGGTAAGAAGGGCAGCAAAATTCAGTGGAAAGCTGAGAGACATATTTAAATTTAAAAACTTGCATTTTATTATAATACATTTACTCTTAGCATAGCATTAATAAAGTAAGTGAAATAATCACTAAATATATTCATCTTGTGAATTCTAAAATAATTACATTAATTATCAATGAAAAGTAAAGGTATTAAGCTAATATAGACTGTGCACATCTGAAAAATAAATCATTTAATTAATAACTTAAATTCATGAGAATATTAATAGTGGAAGAGATGTTCCTGGTTTTGTTATTAGTAACTGTTGATTTTCTGGGAGTGTTTAATTTTTCATTCTGTGTCCATGTTCCAGAATAAAGCAGAAATATGCAAGAAATGAAACAGAAAAATGAGACAAGAATGCAAAATTGGAGGTGAATTCACCTCTAATGTATGCCTCAGGATAAAACTCGATGGTGCTCGTTGACAAATATTCCCAGAGGGACCCAGAGGCAGAGGAAACCTCAGGAGCTGTCTGATGGACTCTCCTTGGCCATAACAGGTGAGCTCAGATTGCTGGGGTGGGAAGCTTGGAGAAGCATAATGCCACCCTTACTCATCACCACGGGTGCAAACTGAGAGAGCAGGCCCTGTAGGAGACCTCCCCAGTCTCCTGGTAATAGGATAACCGAGAGTGAAGAACCAGGGTCATCACTTAACCATTACCTTGAGGGGCGAGTCTACCCTGTAACCATTGCATTGGTCCAAAAGACTCGAATCAAAGGGATAAGAATCAACATTAGTGGGTGGGATTTGGCCAGAAGAAAGACCTGCAGGGAACAGGAATGGATATTTGAATGTTAATAGAATCCAGAACATAACCTGCTGACAGACATTAGAAGTCATATCATAAAAGTCACGGTATCTGGCTTCTTTGGGATCATGGTACATTTCCATGGAACCAACAGATGGAAAGGAAATTGGCGGCAGATGGGGTCACCGCCATGGCTGACCTGCGATGTGTGATGTGGTCAATGCACCTCTCCTCAGCCACTCTGTCATTTAGTATTGAACATGGAAATTGCACTGGGTCTCTTCCTATTTCTACTTCTACTTTCCATATGTAGCTTAAAGGCAAAGCTGTTTCCTCATTCTAATTTGTAAGCAAATTCTTCATTTCTTCAGAAAATCTAAGTATTTTCTTTATTTCACTGTTAAAAGTGAAAATCAATAACCTATCCAATATCTAGCATTTCAAAAGGAATGAATCATACACTCCACCTTCCTGTCATGCTTCCATGAACCTGTATTCATCCTAGAAAAATCAATAAGGATGAAATTTTTCTTAAGCATCTCACTTTCAATTCATAACTAAAATCTAGTAGTAGGTCAACATATTTTAATTTGAGTTTATTTCATTCAGGCAGTTTTATAGAATACAGGTATTTAATATAGAAGAACACTGGTAAAGTTAAAAAGACATTAACTGGCAAACAAGTATGAGTTGCCTTTAATGGGAAAATATTTCCTCCAAGATGTTTATTCACATCTATTTTCTGGCGTTATGCATGCTTGGGGATTTAATAGACATGGGTTTATATGCAAATGTACTGGATTTGATAAAGTTGTTGCTGTCCGTTACAATGCTTATAGATTATAGAGCGTGAAGGTTACTTTTATTTTGTGACGTGATGTTTGGACTATATTGCACTTTTATATTTTTGTAAAGCAATGTTTTATGAGCCTACACTAAGACATTACATTTTAAGTATGAAAACTATTGCTTCATAGCTTTCTTGGAAAAGTATTCAGTGGCCCTTTAGTTACCTGAACAGCTTGGGTTAGGCAAGGTTTTTAACAACCCAGTATTGGATTCATTTCACATGGGCGGGGTGGGTGCGTGGTTGTTCTTTTGCTCCATGGGTACTGTTTTTTTCAAATGAGGCCCAGGCCTGTGAAAACCACACTACAGGGAGCACACAGGAACGGAGAGGGTTAAAGTTTAAATTTTTTCACAAATTATAACTGTGCTTAAGTAGCCACATTTGTTAAACATATACTATGTTCCCAAACTAAACTCTGAAATATCTCTGTATTCCAGCGATTAAGCTTGTGTTTCTGGAAAAAAAATGTATCCAGATATGCCACCAAACATTTGTGAAATAACAGATCACTAAAGAAAACAAGTGAACATGTGAAAAAAACATATGTAAACAGTCTGATAGGGGAATTAAAGTTCAACTGCAATTCCAGCAGTTTATGCATTTCTAAAATGCCTTGAAATATGAGGTAAACCAAGATTGACCTTATTGTCTCTGTCCACACATTACCCAAGAGTGATTACCAAAGCTACAAGGTGGGTAGTGGAAAACTTCAGGGGATGGTGAATCTTTTAAAATGTGTTAAAAGAGAAGACACATTGCCCTTAATTTCCTTTGAAATACTCCTACTTCAAACTCACTTAATCTGTCCCTCGGGCCACTTACTGAAACAGCTCCGCAAGTCCTTTCTTTGTGAGTGTCTCTAGTTGTGCTGTCTTGGTAGCTTGAAGGTTCTGAATCAGCTGGCAACATTTATGTTCCATGGTCATTTTGACTTGGGGGACAAGTTGAAAGTTGCATGTGGTGTCAGATCCAGTACTAATGTGGGTGAGAATGCACCATCATGATGTGGCTGACAGAATTATCATAAGCTTTGTGAATCCATGCTGGATACTTGGGCACCCAGGAAAGGAAACATGAAGGAAAATGTTATGGCTGATACACTGTGTCAACCTGAGAAGTTTAGAAATCTAACTAGGAGACTCAGCAGGAGCCAGGATCCTTACTTTGTAAACATACTCAGCCTGTGCAAGAGGAGGACAAAGAGGAGGTGTGAGAGGGTAGTCTGCTTACAATATAAGGGAGGAAAAGAGTCTTGCTCTTGTCCCCTTTAACTGTGGCTGCTTTTGCTGACTGTTGCTTTGAAGTGTTGCCTTGAAGTATTGCCGCTGTGGCATGCCTCCCTCTCTTGGAGCCAGCTGATTATGGACTGAAACCTCCACAAACTGTGAGCTAAGAAAACCTTTCCTTCCTTCATTTTGAATGTTGGGTATTTTGCCCCAGCAGCAAGAGAAAAGTAACCAAGAGAGAGGATTTTTCAGAATTGCTTTAGAAAGTGGTAAGCATAGGAGAAGTGTGCTTAAAATGAGAATATTCTGAGAGTGATTAATGACAAAGTGACTTTTCCTGGAATACTTTTAAAATTTTTATTCAAATATTCATTGTATTTTTTGATCACCCTTCATACATAATTTCTTCAGTTCAGGACAAAATAAAATGAAAACTAAAACTAAACTAAAATAAAATACTAAATGATTTAGTTTAAATAAAATGTTTTGTTGAATAATTTGCAATATCCATAAGTTGTTCCTATCAATTATTAGAAAGTATAGGGTAGGATGCACATTATAACAGAAGAATTACATAGAGAGTGATGTGCTGGGCTGAGGCGATCCCTGCACACTGGTCCTGGCTCAGTCAGTCTCAGAGTCCACCTCACCCTGCACTCACTGACCATTGCAGTCAGGGTGTCCAAGGAAAACAATTTAACACAAGACACATAACTTATAGTATTATTTATAATGGTCACTCAAAGAGTCAAATACAAAATAGTGCAGGAAATCTGTCCACACACTAAGACCCAAAGAATCAAGCTGATGGCCTGGATCCCATGGCAATATCCTGAATGAGTCCACATGAAGACCTAAAGCCCATAACAATGTCTCATGCAAGACTGTTTTACAGATCTGTAATGAGAAGGCCCAAAGGCCAGGGGTAGATGCTAGAAAATCTGTGCTAGCAAAGTGAAGGATCTGTGCCAGCAGGTTGAGGGATCTGCACTGGAGCCAGGATGCAACATTCAAAGAAAGACCAGGACTCCCCCGAATACTACCACCACCACCCTCAGTGAGCACAAGATTCTGAGCTCCTCTGACAGTGAGAACAGCTGAGTTCATATCGGGAAGCCAGCATGACAAGCTTCTCCAGGCCACTGAACAGCACCCATCTTCCCCTCTGGAACCAGAAAGTGATGCTCAAAGTAAGGATCAGAGCTCCCCTAAAGTGAACCACAGCTGTTCTCAGCGACAAGGACCTGAGGTCGTCTGATGTTGAAAGCAGCCAAGTTCATGTCAGGAAAGAAGCTGGACGAGCTCCCCCAGGAGAACCAAAGACAACAGGAGAAACAGAAATACCCAGGAGAAACAACAACACTCCACTTCCTCTTCACTTCTCCTTTTTATGCTGTTGGCAACAATCCTCCTGTGGGCCTCCATACCCAGCACCCTGCTGATTCAGTTCAGCTGGATGTCACAAAATGGCCACCTGTCAGTCTACCACACTGACACGTAGGAAGACACAACACAGAAAGGACTCTTGTGGTACAAGCAGTAGCCCAGGTTTTCCATTGCTTCTCCCTAGTACCAGGGGTCCCTCCCACTGCTGCCCACTCGTCCCCACAGCTCATTTTGGAGCCAAGTCCTCTCCCTCAGCCTCATTGCTGGAGCTTCTGCTGAGGACCCCAGAGCCGGACAGCAGACAGGGCGCAAACTGGGGAATCAGCCACAGAGCCCTCCAGAGAGTACCCTGGAGCTTCACCAAAGGTTTGCAGGACAAGAGAAGGGGACCTGTGCCTGGGCATGGGCCGGACAAGTGACCAAGAAGCATCCTTTAAAAGGGAGTCAGAGTGCTCATCCAAACCCCAGGAATCTCTTAACTAAAAATGAGCAAGAAGGAGAGAGAATGGATCCTGGGACAGGCAAATGGAAATCTCTGACAAATTCATTCTACTGAGTCCCCTCATGTGTCCTCTCATTCTTTGTAAAACTCGAGCATGTCTGACCAGAGGTTCACTGACGGAGTTCATCTCCAAGCCGTGGAGGTCATGGGTGCTAAGGGCAGGGAGAGCTCCTGAGGACCCAGGGACCTAAACCTGTGCTACCTCAGTGTCCCTCCAAGCTGCCTTTCAACAACTGGAGCTGAGAAGTGCACTGAAAACACCAAGGCCTATACATTCATTAGTAGTTTCTCTAAACAATCTATGACTGTTGAGTCTTCTAATCACTCTCCAGGCTTACGCTTGCGCTAATTTTAGATTTTATTTGCCTATACTTTTACTTGATCATTAATCCCTGATTATTTAAAGACAAGAACAGCAACAACAACAAAAACCCCAAAAGTGGTTTTCAGCACATTTATTGAAACACGAATAATACGGGTTAAAAAAAAAAAAGCAGCAAGGACACAGTTGAAGCAGGGTGCTGTGGGCATTGAGTCCTGTTTGGCCCTGAGGTTCCTTCCTGTAACATTTTGAAGATCTTCATCACTACATTTGAAAGGTTACTGCAAGCTGGCTGCAAATCCGAAATTCGCAACCTGGTAGCGCTGACTCAAGGAGAAAAGCACCGCCACCGCCCCAGAGTGAGTGGGTTCTTCCCACGCGCGTGCGCTCCTCACGCGAAGCTGCGTGTGACGCGATAATTCATTCTGCTCTCAAGATGCAAATTTGAGAGAAAAATGCAAATGAGATACATTGTAAAAATCATAAACAGTAACATGTAATGCATAGCGCTGCCACACAAAGGAACCTTAAGCCATTTCATTGCTCGAGCCGAGGTCCACTGGACCGAAATAGCAAGGATTTTTGCTTCCCAGGAGCAGGCATTTCCTGGGAGTCATTGCCATGGTGCAAGGTCTACAAGAAAAGAAGATTCAGGCCACAGGTTGGCTTGAGGGAGTAAATGACCCTGTGCTAGGCTTATGCGACAGAGAAACAATTCCTTTAAAACCCGCATTGATGGCCAGGAGTGGTAAAGGGTCAGCCAGCCAATGGGACAGCCTGTCCTCTGGTCAAGGCAAGGCCCTTATGCTAGGCAGTTTGCTACCTGGGTGCAGATTCTTTTTCTTTTTCAAGTTGGTGATATATATATATATATATATATATATATATATATATATATATTGCAGACTTATGTATATATATACATATATATGTACATATCATATATACATATGTATATGTTAAATACTTAATTGTATATTATTATGGATCAGTAATACTATATAATGTGCATATATATATATATATATATATATAAAATTATGTATTAGTGATAAATAAGAATTACACAGGGGTAATTGTTGTATGAATCCTATCTTGAATCCTATCTCAATACTTTCTCCCACTACCAGGTCCACCACCTCTCCATCTCCAAGAAGTCCCTTCCATGTTTCTTAACATTTTTCTTCTATGAATTATTTCTATCTGAAGTGTTTCATATAAGAAGAAACCATGCAAAATTTAATCTTTTGTGTCTGTTTTGCTTAACACTGCAGTCTCATGATCCATCTCTTTTTCTACAAATGACTCAGATTTGTCTTTCTGTGCAGTTGACTAGTATTCTGTTGTACAGTTTCTTTATCAATGTGTGGTTAGGCTGTTTCTATGACTGAGCTACTGTGAATTGTGGAGCTGTAAATGTGGGTATACATGTACCATCTTGCTCCCTGTCTCCTAAAGAGGAACTAGACAAGTAGGTTAATTCAGACTAGTGAAAGTAGGCTTTTAAAATTTTAGTACAATAGCATCAACCTTTATCAACCAAGAAGTACTTAATATAATTACTGAATTAGTCTTCTCTTGTCTTTAATTTTTCTATCTCCTTCTACAGTGAAAACCCATGGGTAGTGGTCATTGTTTCTAAGATTTATCCTATTTTCCCAAAGATGAAAGACATGTTACTGTGATTTTTTGTACATAATGATTTCTAACCACCAGCAGAAAGTGTTCCTGGAAATCTCAAGCTGTTTTCTTTCTTCTCTTTCTCCCAGGAAGCTGTTTAGACCTCAGCTTATTTCTTGTACGATCAACTGCACCCTGCAAATAGAAGCCAACCCATTTCAATAGCTCAAAATTTTCTGCTCAGCTTCCTAATGCTATCACTATAAAATACTAGCACGCACGCTAAGTTGCAAAAAGCTTTTACCTTTTAGATGGCAAATGAACTATTTATTTTTTATCGGTTTTTAAATATTGCCAGTTTCATTTTCAGGCAATAGCTCCATATTTATAGGCAGTAGTCCTTGGAAGAAGGGTGTTTAAAAGAAATTAAAACAAACAAACAGAAAAAAAAAAAAAAACACCCAAAGAACTTTGAATGACTCAACTCTAACCTCTCATGGATTGATTAAGCTACCCTAATACATGCACTCATTCTGACCAGGGAGAGAGCTAGAACTCTGGGAGAATTTCTGTCCTGAGAATGATAGAGTATGACGTAGAAAATGCTAAAATGTGTAAACAGACTGTGTAAAAGGGCAGATTCCCAAAACAGGTACTTACCCTAGACCAGAGAGATGTTAAATATTATATAACCAAATTCATTATAGTTATCAAACATTTGTTAAAATTATACAATTCACAATTTGCTATTCTAGCTTTAGTATGTTTTTATATGCTTGTGAGAATAATACTAATGAATTCATAGGGAAAATCTGTTTCGAAAGTAACCTAAAAACTCAATTTTTCTCCCTCAGAAACTTCTGCATGGAAAACACAGACAGAGGAGATGCATGGAAATAAAACTAAGATCAATCCTTGAGGAAAAAGGGTACTACACTACTCTGCTTTCAACTTCATCTCTAAATTTAAATTGTTAGCATATTTTAATTTAACTATTGTTAGAAAAACAGTATTAATAATACACTGTTTAAAAGTTAGAAGAGGTATATTTTGTATCTTAATCCCCATTTAATTATTCACAGGATTTTAGCTTTTACATAGGGGCCTTCTGCAAGTCTGAATAGTAAGAACTTAATGTCGCAGCCCTAAGAATTCAAACAGGAGATTGGGTTGAGGTAGAGAAATTTGAAACTTAGGAGCAGTGGGTTACAGTGGCTGAATGTTCGAGTCTATCCTGGGTTTACTGACATAAATAAGAAATCTGATTTTATGTAGAGTCGTTGGCTGGCTTCACAGAGATCTCTGAAATAGCCCACGAGCGTAATGTAGCTCAAGACGAGGTCTATTCGTGCACCCAGAACATACTTCTTTAAAAAAAAAAATTTAAAGAAATACTAAATAAAACAGAAAACAGATACAAATAATACATACTTTCAAAGAAAAAATAAACAAAAATCACTAGTTGATGATTACAGATTGTTCTCTTACAAGAGGACAGTATCTTATTCAAGATACTAAAGTGGAGCATATAAAGTGGGGATTCAAACAGTGAGATTGCAACCAGTTCTGCTCAACTATCCAACAAAAACTTAGAAATATGATTATCAATCATATACACTTAAACATACATGCAGTTATCCACATCTTCAATTACGTTGAGATTGAACAAACCCAAGCAGACTATATCACTCTGAACAAAAAATAATACTATTGCTGAGTTTCACCTTATGACACTCCAGGATCAGCACTGGATGTCTCCTTTTTAGTGTCTCTTTTTCTTCATAGTATCTGTTCATTTCATCATGTGTCATAAGATCAGTTCTCATAAACTGTTTACAGATTCTACATGTGCATGAGTCTTAACAGGTATGTCTATCCTTCCTATATTAGAGGGAGAAACAAAGCAAATCAAGACAAAACAAAACATTTTCTTATACATACATGAAACAAAAAAGACATATATGACCATTGTACAAGGAGTTCTACCATAATTCCTGTGTTGTCTCTTGTTATCTTCAATAGAATTGGCTATATCATCAGACATAGTATAATTGAATACATCAGTACATAACAGTATTAATAAAAACACAACTTTGTATATAAAACTTCAAAAATAGGCAGTTATCAAACCAGAATGTGTATCTTAGAGTCTTGGCCTCTTCAGTGTAGTTGCCTATACTCTCAGGCTTGATACTATCAATCATATCATTTTTGAATAAAATCTGTGGATACCAAACAGCAATCAAATAAACAAGATTTAACTAAGATCAGTCATGATAAAACAGTATAAGTCATACAAGGCTCCAGATTAAGTTAACAGGAAATTAAAGATGATTACTGTGCTATATCCTGATATTTTTGGGATAGCTGTCTGTGCTCTCAAATCCAATGCAAGTAGAAAAACTGGGACAGAATAAAATTGATCTAAGCAGAGTGATGCGAGTAATGTGGGTTTTAAATGCTGATACACTATTAACAATATTTTCTGCCATTTTTTAAAAGATTCTCCCTCCCTTTTCACTTCCCCAGGGTACACTGTGCATTTTTGGGTCTCACCAAGACACTTGGTTTTAAATTGAAGGGGGGTGCAACTTTGGATTTACCTAAGTGGTTCCGAACCTTCGCTCTCCTGGACTTCATCTCTAATTGTATTCTTTTACCTAGCTGTCTTTCCAACCTATCCACAAATACTGGTCTAGTTGTCCCTATTACTCTCTGGTTTTCTGTCACATAGAGCATTGTTTCCCCATATTTGAATTTCAGTCCATGTACTCATTTTCATGTTAATTATATTTCCTAAAAATAGCATCTCAGTGGACCCTACCTCCTGATCTACTTCACGTGTGGTACTTTTTTTTTTTTTTAATTTAGTGTATGAAGGCCATCTATATTGGAGATTATAACCAATCTTCTCTGCCTCATTTTTGTTATGCTGGTTTTTTTTTTGTTGTTTTTTTGTTTTTTTTTTTTTTTTTTTTTTTGCCATCAATTGTCTGCTTATCTCCTTCATTCTGTTTTCTGCTCCATTCATTGAGGCCTCTCTGCCACTGTTTCTGGAATCCTAGTACATTTCTCTCTCTCTAGAATGTCCTGGAGTATTCTCTGTAGAGTTGGATTGGTGGTTGTGAATTTCCCAAGTTCTTCTTTGTCTTGGAAGCATCTTGTTTCTCCATTAATTTCAAGAGATAGTTTAGCAGGGTATATCAATCTGGGCTGGAGGTTATTTTCTTTCAGGGCTTGGAGTATTTCCGGTCCAGGTTCTTCTTGACTTGATGGTTTTTGTCGAGAAGTATGCTGTGATTCTTATGTGCCTTCCTTTATAGGTGATCTGTTTCTTGTCTCTAATAGCTTTTAATATTCTGCTCTTATATTGAGTTTCTGGGATCTTGATTATTATATGTCTGTGTGTAGCTGTGTTTTGATTGTAAGTGGCTGGAGTTCTGACGCCTCATACATCAGAATATCATTTCCTTTTCCTTTGTTTGGAAAGTTTTCCTTAATTATTTCTATGAATAGCCTTTGTGGTTCCTTTGTTTGTACCCCTGCTTCTTCAATCACATTCCTTATTCTCATGTTATAGATCCTCTCGTCGACTTCTAGCCTACGTATTGTTACTGCTTGTTTCCTTGTTATTTTTAAAAAGCTTTTCCTTTCATAATTTCACATTGCAAAACTGTCCTCCAGTTTGGATAATCTATCCTTAGTTTCTTTCAAGCATATTTGCCACCTTTCCATAGAGGTTTTAATTTCGTGGTAATCTCTTTGAATATGCTTCATGTATTCTATATTTTCTTTATATTCTTCATCAAATGGTTCTCTCCTTGTTTGAGTTCCTCCCTTCTTCCATCTGTGTCTGCTTGAGGGGTGCTTAGCATCTCTTTTGTTAATCTTCTTATATCTTGCTTTGCTTGGCTAAATATTTCACTTTGGAACTCGTCTATGAGGTCCTGAAGATATCTCTTTATGTCCATTGGTGCCATGTCTGATATTGCATGTTTGCTGTTCTCATTCTCCTTTGTGTTTCCTGTCCTGGATCAATGTTCTCAAGGTTGTGACCTGGGAACCTTTTGTTGTTGCTTCCTCTTTCCATCTTTTTTGTTTCTTCCAGGAGGCCCCAGTTTCTTTCTTTGTTGGTTATAATTCTTCTAAAGTATGCTGCCTAGGTGACTCTTCCTAACGTGGTGTGCTAGTGAGTTGTAGACAGGGACAGTGTATGCTGGCCCCTCCTCTCTGGACCACTCAAGCTGCTGAGGCCTTCACTGCATTAGTGTGTGCCGCTGCAGTAGGGAATTGATTTTGGATACTCTATTGGGTCTCAGCCAGGTTGCATGACCCAGGCCTAGCTCACTCTACCAATCCTGTTCGGGAAGGAAGCAACTGACTGAAGTCACCACTGCCCCTTGTACTTGCCAGTGCTGCCCAGTCCCAGAATGTCATCTGCTGGAGCCCCCCTTTCTGTGGAATGACTCCACTCCTGTCACTCACCACAGGTCAATGCAGGCTCCCCACCAGCTCGGCTCTCCATTTGGCTGGCTGAACCCCAACCTCAGTGTGACTGTGCCTCCAGTGAGTCAAAGCAGTGGGACCTGGGACAGCTCGGTAGGTCGCCCGCTGCAGCGGAAGCACTGAACTTTTAGGTGTTCCAATAGTGGCACTGAGACTATATGTTTGATTGGTTCTTTTCACTTTAGTTTCTTCTTGAGATGAGAGAATTCATCTTTCTCTATTCCAGACTCCCCACACTGTATTAAGTTGAATTCTAAGTTGACTATCTCAGGGAACCTCTGTAGTTGCTGTTATCTATCCACCATCTTTGCTCTACCCCCTGCTCAGAACATATTTCACTGACCAAAGATTAGCAAATCTTGCAACAGTTTATTTCCTGGCAGTCCTCATCCATTTTTTAAAATTTTTGGAAGTAGCAAATCCTAGATTCCATACCATAAACCCTTGCCATCCCAATGTTATAACCTACACATTTCTTAATGTAGATTCAATGCATCATTTTTGATTCATTGAATTCTTATCTCATTTCAAAATTATGACACAAGTGCTATTTTATAGTCCAAATTGCTGTTGAACTTTTAAATTAGGCATTAAAAAATCCAAAAATAATATTTTAACGAGGTGTAAAAACAAGTTGAATACCACACAGCTTCAGTGAGCTGAAAATGTGGATTTGGCAAGCCTCACTCTGCTCCTGGTGCACATTCTTTCCTCACTATGGGATGTAGTCTTGCCAGTCCACACTGCATCTTTGCTCAGAGCCTTACATTTACAGCTTTTATAATAGCTAAACACACTGTGATCACATTGGTATAAAATTTGGCTACCTTAAATTGCATTTTAAGTATTTATTTAAATTTTCCCTGTTAAAAAATTGCTACCTGGAATGTTGGCCTTTTGTTATTATATAAAATATTTTATTAATTTGTGCTACAATTCATGAAATAATTAAATGTGAGATGCACAACTAATACAGGGGAACAAAACTTCCAACCTACTAGATGTCTGGTATGAGTTTGTGTTCTCTAAAATTGAAGAATGAATTTTAGGCACAACAGAGGTTAACAACAGAATATATTTATTAAGAGAAAGAAATCTTGTATCTGGGGAGAGACAGAAGTGGTCCTGAGTGGGTTGCCATGAACCCAGCCTTTTCTAGGGATTTTATAGAGCAAAATTATGAGGTCTAAGGGGGGAAAACCTAGGCACTCACAAGGTGACACTTAGGTAAAAAAAAAAAAAAAAAAAAAAAAAAAAAAAAAAAAAAAACTGATCAACCAATAAGGTTAATTGAACAGGTAAAACTGATTAATTTAGGAACAAATGGGGAAGTGAGTCATGTAGCAAGTGGGCATGCACACAGAGCAGTGGCTCTGCAGGGGATTGAGATGGTGACTCTTGAGTTCCTCAGGGTGCTTGATACATACTTGGAATATCAATTCCTGATGCTTATCCTTAGGGAGTAAATCGGTGCATTTGATTAATCTTTTGTGCTAAGATTTGGCCCAGAGCAGAGGCATCTGTCTCCCCCACATTTGCAGGGTGTCTGGCCTTCTGCAGTGGCTCCTTCTAGGGCCCAGCCCTGTCTGACTGCCTATAATGTTTCTATGCAACTCAGTTGCCTGTAACATAACTACTCTGGAAAATGGCAAGCCATAGAACCTGTCAAGCAGTAATATACACACTAGTAGGCACAGGGATTTATGCTTCAGAAAGTTCTCTATTAAATGTCAGATGTCACTGATTCCTTTGTATTTTTCCAATGGGAAGCAAATGAACTAGTATAGGATTCTCAAAAGTATATTAATATGTGGCAAAATTTTGACAACAATTAAACTGAGCTGATCTCAGAATTTACAGTATCTCAGAATGATTTGCATAGCTATTAGAACGGCTGTTATAAATTGTGACTGTCATTCCTGACGCACTCATTCACAGTCCATGTGTTTATTCACCAACCTTGGATCATCAATAAACAGAGCACCTGGAGTATGTCAACTATCATGACAAGTGTGATTTGTGATAGAAGTGCCAACCACTATCTTGCCATAGATACATATATAAATAACTGAAATAAACTATGATAGAATCTATGATAAAAATAGAAACTTCAAGAAAACAAGTAACTGAAACTTAGGTTGTGAAGATTTTCATTAAAAACGTGATAATTTTTTTCCCAAACTTACAAAATTTAAAGAAGTTTTTAATGAGGATTTAGGGGACCAGCAGTTGTAGAAGTTTGGAGGAGCTGCATGCTTGAACCACAGGTAAGGTCTCGAATGCATCCATTGACAGCTTTTTTTCAAAAAAGTATTTTCCAAGTGTGCTCTCCTGTCATTTGATTCTAGCTCTGGTCCATTAATACGGGTTTCTCTAAAAAGAGGTAACCTGAGATTTTCTACACTGAGGGTAAAGAGGGCCCACAGTGAATGTTAAGCAGTAGGAAGGCACTTTATTGCTCTGTAGTTAGTTCACCAACCCTGAAACATAGGCAGAAAGCTTAGCCTTGTCTTACCACTGCACTGGACTCAGAGGAACAACCATATCACTCTCAAAATCTCTTGGAAATGCAGCTAAGCCAGTAAAATTCTAACAGATAAGTATAAGTCACCTTGCAGATATGTGCAGAATTTTAGTCCTGGAAAATGGAAGCAATTACTGAAAACAAATGGAAGTAAAACAAATATAGAACTGAAGACATAATGTTGTATTCTGACATCTAACAAATCTATCTATCTGTCTATCTGTGTATCTATCTATTTATCTATCTATCTATCATGTATCATCTTAAACATAAACATAGGAGTCTCTAAAGATATGAATTCTGCAAAATATTGGGCTATTACTTTCACATTAAAATTAAGAATTATACACATAATCCCATCATAAAAGGAAAGACATGAAGACATCTTTATGTTTAAGAACAATGCGTAGAGTCAGGAGTGAGCAAGAATATGAGCGATACTGAAAACAAATGCTTTTCTTTAACATTTAATAAGCATTGAAAGCCTCATTATTATGCTTCAGATCCAGAAGGGTCCCCCAAAGCCTTTCTGGTAGGACTTTGATCAGATCATAGGAGCACTATAACTTTAGTGCAGGGATCCGTCCATGTGTCAGACCTAAATTTCCTGGTAAAAGAAGGCTACTTTAGAAAAACTATGTTACTGGAGCATGCATTTGTAGCCTTCATTCAGCATGTCCTCTCACAGTGATTTCTCTGCCTTGAACCCAGGCAACCAAGGACCAATACTTTTGAAACCATGAACCAAATTAAATCTCTCTTTCTTTATGAGTGTCAGATTCTTTGATTGTGCTCAGAGATGGGAAAGCTAACACACTTATGCAAATAATTATATTTTGGGGAACAAAAAAAAATGTCTGAATGCATAAGTGAAGAAACTATATCTATATCTATATATGGTACATATTGTATATATATGTGAAATATATATATATATATATATATATATGTGGTATATATGATATATATATATATATATATATATGTAAAGTGTTTATATATGTAAAGTACAGATTAAAGGTAGAACATTAAACATTGTAAAATTTAAATGTACTTTTTATTTTCTATCCCACCCACTTCACAGTGGCTAATGCCTCAGTTTTGTAGCAGATAACTAGCCATCTTATCTGTGTTTGTATGAAAGCATGCCTAGAAACAGAGACTGATGACCAGACGATGATGAGTGAATGACTAGACACATACACACAGCTATGGTGTGTGCGTGTGTCTGTGTGTGTAGTTTTGTCTTTTGTAAATGCTCCTAATAATTATCTCCCTGGAAACTTCTCTGTTGTTTTGTGAACTCTGCCACACTGCTCACCAAGTTCAGGCTAACAAAAATTCTCTCTCACAGTTCCTCTGAATTCTAATAGTCTTTCTTTAGATATGTTAATACATTTAATCCTTCGCAGTTAAATCCTTCTGGCCCTGGAAGCATTCCACTCTTTTAATTGAATTTTCTTTCTTGCTTGTTGACTTTACAGTTGAATCTCCCAGGATGATTTTACTTTCCTCTTTTACTGGCCTTTGGAAGATTCCTCACACCCAACTCCTGAACCAGTTGGAGCATGGAGGGATAAATGTGCACCGTGTGTCTGAGGAGTGGTGGGCAGCCTCTGAATTACACACCCGAGTTACAGGAGGAAGAAATGATGGGACTTTAATGGCAGGTCTAGGACTAATTCTGCAGATCCAGGTCCTTTGTGTGACTACGTGGCACTGTTAGACTATGGACATAGTATTGTTTCTCTGTCTGAACAATATAAGGGCAGTAATCTGTGCTATTTTTGTCAAAGGTCCAGTTCATCAAATTCAATGTTTTCCTGCTCCTGTGTTTGGAAATAACCATATAGAATTTTAACATCTATTATTAAATTCTTGCAAAGACAAGCTAGAAACCATTGCTTATGTCATATTGTTACAGTACTTTTCTCGAATTACAGTATGCCCTGTGTGTTTTTTCTTTACACTCCTCTGTTTTTCAAGCAATAAAGGTTTTAAGCATTTCACAGGGACCCTGACTTGAAAACAGTGTTTACTGGAATAGAAACAATTTTATAGAGATTCAGTTGTTGGTTTTGAGCATATAGCTCAAATTGACCCAGCAATTTCTAAATAAATATGTAAAGTCAATAAATGGGAAATTGAAGGCACCAAGAATTCACATTTTCTTCAAAGTTGCCTGATATATATGCATGTTACATTTTAAGTACTATGATTATGTAAAATCCTTTGTTGAGTCAAAATTATGTTTTGGGCATCCCTGTGTGTCAGTGGCAATCCTAGCAGGGGCTGTGGAGGTGCTAGGGATTGGACCCAGCGCTGTCATGCCCAGCCCTTATTTATTTAGCTATTTTAGCAGTTCTGGAGCCCGATCTGAGCTTGAACTTGCAATTCTCTTTCCTCAGTCTCCCCCAAGTGCCTAGATTAGAAGCCTGGGAGTTCATGCTCAGTGCTGCTGATACATTTATGTAGCATAATAATATAGATATGATTTACAAAAACAAATCTGGATAATTTTATGCAAATAAAATAACAGCTGTGTATTAATAGTTGTAAACTTTGTGATTATAGTATTTACATGTAAAATATTTACCTCTTTTATAAACTCATTGTTTTAGTGGATAAAAGAAAAAAAATAATAATCTAATAGCAAAATAAAAACTTCTGTGTTTTCTCATTGGTATGATCAGAACACCAAGAAGCTGTGAAAAAAAAAAATGACAAATATCTGAAAAGTATTACTGACCTTTACTTGAAAAACTACATGATGGATGGATGCAGAACACACAATCTATTACTTTGGAAATGAAAGGATTTAAGATTGCAGTGTGTATCATATGCTACCAATATGTATGATTTACATCAGTGCAAGAACTGCAGGAACTATCCAGAGAGACACAGACAGGATTAGCATAAAGGGAGAAATAAAGGCATAATGCGGAGTGCAATGCAAGTTAAGAAAACACTTCAAAAAGAATCTGATTGCAGGTGTCTGTCTTTATTCTTCCTCAGTACCTTTTACAGTAGTGTTTGATATTTATATAGGAAATGAAGATTTTAGTAACTGCCAGTACCAGAGACTCAGTTTGGGACCTTAAAAATAAAGTTGCTCCCTCGGCCTCTCTCACAGGGAGTACTAATACTGCTTCTTAGGAATTAATTCACTGACAGTTTGCTCCACAATGTGCAAGGAAGTGTGGAATTCAACTCCTTTTCCCATTGCTATATTAACTCTATAGTTCTGGCGAAAGCCAAAACCAGTTGTTCTTGTGTAAAGCAGATTTATGACTTAGCAGAACACCAATAACAGATATGTTTAGACCAAAAAGTGTCAATTTCATAGTTTCTTTTCTTCATAAAATTGCCCTTAGAGTCCATCTGATATATTGTGCTTTTCAGTGATGAGAAGAGAAATGTAAGATTCAATGGAATATCACTGGGCTCTGGTAGCAGCAGAATGAAAACAAAACTTCTGGCAAAATTACATGGCTTGAAAATTACATTTTCTCTAGATCTTAATGTCTCCCTGCATTTAAGCTTGGAAACTTGTAATCACACAGCGGGAAGAAGAAAAAAAAGCAGTATTACTATCAATAAAAAATGGAGAAGCATTTTCTTCTCTTGATAGCCTCAAAGAATCATTGACTCTGAGGTTTTTAAGTAGAAAATTTAAAGCACAATTTAGAGTTTATTAAATATGCACAGCATATAAAAATCAATTCTCTGAGCTAAGGAATAGGTGAGTCTCATTCTCTCCTTAAAACAGTTTAAGACAAAATTATTCTTAAATAAATTTGCAAAATAATTACCGTATGATTTTTAAAACCTATAACATATGATTGCCCTTTATCAATTTACCGATTTTTAGAATTTTGTCCTACTTCAAGTAGAATACATGTCAATGATTATTTGGTAAGCCTCATGACATAATTACATAGAAACGTGAATGTCCAGTAACAAAAGGTCATCATTTAAATTATGTTAATTCATACAACTGCTGGAGTCTTTCTTTTATTTTTCTGACCAGGTAGCTGTCTTTGGAACACTACTCATGTTTCACTGATGAATTTCCATGACATGTGAATGCCCCAGGAGTGTATCTTCCCAGTGGCCCTTGCTGCTGCTAAGGCTGGTGAGGAGCTGAGTTTTCAGTCATGATTCGTCTCCCAGGACACCGCCTAGACAGCACTCCAGCCCTGCCCTGTCCTACTCCCCTGGATGTTTTCTGATTAAAGATTTCTTTCTTGCTTTACCTCTTAGTGTCCCTGGAACACAATGGCCAATGGCCGGCGTCTTCGGAAGAAACACACATATGCTGGTTCTTACACATCTAAAAATGTCTTTGTTTTCTTCTCACAGCTATTTGATAATTGGCTGGGTATAAAAGTCTGGAATTGAAACTCATCAGAATTTTAAAGCCTTGTGCCATAGTTTTCTGGGATCCAGTGCTGCTTTGAGGAGGAGGATTCCTTCCTTTGTAGGAAATCTTTTGAAGTTTCTTCATGTCCTGGTAGGTCACAATTATATTCTTAGACATCTAGTTATCCTTTCTGGCTGAGACACATGTGTCTTAGTTTTCAATGATTATTCTAATGTACGAAAAACAACTCTTTCCTTTCTTTTTATTTTGTATTTGTAGAATGCCTTGCAAGGATTACAAACATTTGGTCTTTACTTTTATATTTTTTTCTCATATTTCTTCATTATAAGACGTGTTACTTCTAGAGAGAACTTATCAGTTTTATCTGTCAAACATATATTGAATTTTTGTCTGTTGTATTTTTAATTACATTGGTTTTTATGTATTATTTGACTAGTTTTTAGAAACTTTTCATGATTATGAATTTAAAATATTTGTCTGCTAATTAGGAATTCCTTCCTCCTTCTCTACTGCACTGTGTTTTGTTTCTTCTCATCTCTCATTGATTTATTTTGGAATTAACCTGTCCTTTCAGCCTGACAATCCATGCTTCTTCTTTATTTAAAATGTGTTCATGCAAATGTTAGGGCTTTTATTTTTGTCACTTACCCTTTATCCTTCATATCACCATCACATGCTGTCTTCAAATTCACCATCACTCACACTTGCTTGTTTTGTTTTATCTTTGTGAAAGAATCAGTCTTCCTCCTGACGTATGGGAAGGGACACCAGGCAGAGGACCTATGTACACTGTGCTTTGACAGCTCTGGGCTGAACACTAATGGAAGTAGAGTACTGTTCTACCTTTTTTAGCAGTGTGATGCTCCATCTCTCTCTTTATGTGCTCTTTTGTTTTCTCTGGATTTTTTTTTAAATTTCAAGTATTCATGCCTAATTACTATGACACCCTGGAGACATTACACCAGTATTTCCCTTGGATCAGCAGGATTAGCTATTCTTCCCTTTCATTCCTTATCTTTTACAGCAAAGACTAAAAGCAGTAAAAGTAATATGTTAGGGAACACACTTTGTGATGTCACAAACATTCTACATGCTCATTTTCATAAACTTATCAGGTAATGTAGCTCAAATTTCATGAAGAATATTCCACAGGGTTTGAGTTCGCTTCTTTCTGCGCTCTGTAGACTCACTTTCTTCTTTCCTGCTAGTGTCAGAGAAAGCTCCCCTCTTTCACTGGTATGTTATTATGTTGTACATTACCACTATTTATCATCTATCTGTATACTCCGAAGTTCTTGATCATTTACTTTTCTCCTCTTCTATCACTAATCTTTTTGATTCGGTATTTGATTTTAACTTATCAACAGTTTTATAAAGTTTCAACAGTATTACTATTGCTAACTCATGTATATCCGACCTCTAATAGGGCAATACTTTAAACAAGGTTGTAAAGAACCAGTGTTTGTGTGCACACGTATGTGTGTATACCATGGATTTCAGGAACTGTTTACTTGAAATACCTCTAACTTCAAAATTACCAGGACAAAACGCTAACTACTCTTTAGAAAAAATTCTGAAAATATACTCCTTCATCATTCTGAGAACATTTTTTTTTGATTTGTCGACACAATTTATGTTCAATTGTGTATTTCTTAATCTAATCAGCAAAAGCTTTATCACTGTGTATTTGATGGTTTGGTTTTTTAATGTGATTTTTATCAGAAGTTAAATCTTTGTATACTCAGTGTCTTTCTTTAGTGCTTTTGAGTTATTCAGTTTTTTCTTTCAAAAATATTTCTAAATTTCCTTTGTCTTATTATTGTAGGTTTCACATGTATGTGTCATATGCAATATATTTTGATACAAGGTTTTCACTAAGATTCTGAATTTTCTGCATGCGAACGATGTATAATTGTACTGTTATTCCTAATTGAATAATCTTTCTTTACTGTCAAACTTGCCATACTAGAATCATATTTCAAATTTTTAATTACAATTTCATCAAATTCTGAGTCATTTTTCTGCATGAATAATCTACCTTGTTTAATTAAGGGATATACTTAATCTTATCAAAGTCAAATTGGTTTTTATGGTTTTCCCTTTATAATCCTGCAGTGAGACTCATATTTAGTATACCTACTTCAAATATACTTTCTAAAAATCAGAACCTTATATATGTGTTATACATAAAAAGGAAATAAACATTTAATATATATATGACATATGTAGAATTATTCACTGTATAAAGTCCATTTCTATAACATCTTAAGAGCCATAATGAAGTGAACATAATTCTACTCTCACGCACTTGACCAAGTTGGCCGTAAAAGAAGTAACAGTAAATTAATGTTGTTAGCACTACTTTGAATACAAACACCTGTATGTAGAGGGTTCTGATCCTTTGTGGAAGTTGGGCTGTGGATGCTTAATCAGTGAACACAGAATTGGTTTCCTGCAAGGCTCTGGTGGGTGGTTCTTTTCATCAACCAAAACACTCTTTGCAGCATAGGTTCCTCTGCCAAGGTTGAGAATTTTGGTTAAAGTTGCCAAAAAATGTCAGAACCACGAAGAAGAAAAATTAATCCAAATCATCATGAGTGACTTTAGAAAAACACAGATATTTAAAGAAAAACAAAGTTAATATAGTTATCTTTGTATTAAAATCTAGATCAGTAATTTTAGCAGTCCTAAGAAGCTTAATGTGAAAGTACGTGAACTCTGCTCCCCTCCATTAAGCTGACAGACACTGTTTGCCATGAGTCATTGCCTGATTGTTCCCACAACTCTCCTGAAAACAGAAAAAGAGAAAAGATGACGAATTAAATTTCAAGTACCTATTTTGGGCCACTGGACTCAGTAGTAGGATGTGAGTGCTATGGGATTTTTTTTTGCATGGAATAGAAGTGCAACGAAGTTAACACCTGTCTAGAGGGACAAAGGCAGGGGCTTAGTATTGTCCTGTGGATGACACATAAAATGAAGAGTGACCAGGGTATGTGGAAGTCCAAGTAAGCATGCCAGGATCCCATTTCAAATGACCTGGGACCAAAGGACCCTCTGCTGTCCACATTAAATGCTTTCCCGTGGGCTCTTCATTTGGAGGTCTTGAGGTGGTAAAGGGTTAGATAGCTCCAGCACTGCTTCTGGTCTGGGACTACTATTTAGAAAGTACTAAGAAATGCAGCCACTATGTGTTGGAGCTGACCTTTAAAAACAGACAGAATCTGCCTGGTCTCTTAACACAGTCCTGCATAGCAAGCATCGCCGGGTGATAAACATTTTTGGTACTTTAAGTCTTTTCTCTAATGAGATCATTTTCACACATTTCCTAATGACCACTGCTGTATGTGTAAACAGATAATACAATGTTTTAGAGCATTCAAAGAATAGCCAGAAAATGAATCAAGCAGTCAAATTTTCAAAATAATCCTGAGACTTTCCCAAAACTTAAACTGATTTGTGAAAAGACTGTATCTTCATTTTTATCTCGACCAACAGCAAATGGGAGAATTGAGTTTGACAATTGTCCCTATTTTATAGTTTTCTAGTTTAATGCACACCAAGAAGCACACTGGGGGGCTAGGGATTTAGCTTAGCGGCATAAGCACCTGTCTTTGCAACCAGGCGGTCGTGAGTTCGATCTCTGGTACCAATAAAAAGGAAAAAAGACAAAAAAATTTTTTTTAATTTTTTAAAAAATTAAAAAAAGAAAAGAAGCACATCGGTCATTTATATTTCCTTATGACAATTTTATGTGTACTATTTACTGTCTTTTTGGTGAAGAGTTTGCACAGGTCTTTCATTTAAGAATCTTTTTCATTCAATATCACATTTTTGTAAAGTGGAGCTATGTTGATGTTCTTCAGTGACAACTAACCAGATAATTTACAAATTGAATTTCTACAAGAAAAACAATAATTGTTACAGTGATGTGTAGGGACATTCTCATAGTAAGTTACAGGAAACTAGATTGAGAAGCATTTAATCAGCAGAGTTTAGAAAATGTCTCAGTGGGAGGTAAAAAATCATGAACCCATTAAAGAAATAATTTTAGATCAAAGGACAACACTTTTAAGAAGCTAAAAGTATTGGGAAATAGTTTGATAGCAGAGAAAGATGATAAACAAATACAATTGATAAAACAGAATTTTGTTTTTACCCAATTAATAATTTAAATTTTAGAAACATGTCCTCTGAGAATAAATAAATAAGGTACAAATAAATCCAGAGATCTGTAAGCCAAATTTAAAAGTTAGCCATAGCCAGACTCAATGTTGTGAAATTTGTCATATTTTATAAGCCATTCAACACAAAAATGATATGCAGAAGTGAAGTAAATATACACAAAAAAATTCAGCAAAGAAAATTTTGAGTTGATATACCCAGATAATTTTATGTAAGATATTTCTTGGTAGGAAAAAGGTATTTAAAAATATTTCTCAATGGGTATTTTATACCTATGATCTTTGTAGAGGATTTAAGAGCATTTACTATAGGTCTTGGAAAATGTACCCCTTTTAGACATGGTGAAATTTGCTGTGACGTGTGATGAGGTCTTGGCAAGCGGTAGTGACACTGCATTATAAACCTGTGTTTTCTCCACTCACAGTGAGCAAAGCCCATCAGATGTGCTCACTGGGCCAAGCTAATGGAGTCAATCCAAAGACACACACATCATCTGCACACATCAGAGAAGACAAAGACAGTGCAAGCAAATGCATCCCAAGGCTGCTGTTTGTGTAGGTCTGGGCACTCAAAGAGCTCATCGCACTCAGAACTCCTCTTGGAAAGGCTCTGCTAATGCACTGCCTATGCGCCTGGATCTTCAAACCCAACACTTTCCATTACTGAGCAAACTCTATGCTGTCTGCAAGCAGCTGGGGAGAAAGAATTGGAGAAGCAGTCACATCCTCAACCCAAGCAATGCTGCAAAGGGAAGAGCTGTGAGGTCAGTCTCCAGGAAATATTTACCATCTCCGCCAAATGAGGGATGTCAAAGGGGCAAGGGAGGTGTGCAGAAAATATAAGTGAAATGGGTCTTGAAGAATTGAATACTTGAGTAAAAAGAAGTACTTATTCATCCATAAGAATGTTCTCATATGCAAGGGAAATCAGTTGTTTCAACCTGTGCCTTATATGGCTCATTCAGTCCCTTGTAAACTGTTGAACTTGACAGAATGGAAGGCAATTCTCTGTTCAAGGTGAAGCACAGAACAGGGGACAGCACCCACAGGTCAGACAGCTTGAAGCTTCTGGAGGGGAAACCAAGACACATGATTTGCATTCCCATTGCAAGACAAAGGCCACTCTATGAGGATATCTTAGAGCACGGAAAAAAAAAAAAATTGTGCTACTTGAGTTTACAGATGGAAAAATGGGGAACAAATCTAATTGTTCTCCCTGATAACATGACAAAACCTTGCTGTGGTATTTGTAATGTGGCATTTTGCCCTCCAAAAAGCTAAAATTATTCATGTACCATATTGTATAGTCAATCAAGTTGAGACCTGAAAATGGAAATATCTCTAATAATTATGTGGTTGTTCCTTGCAGAAGTACACATTTTAGCCAGTACTTCTAATTATATGGTAGTGCTGTGTAAGTACTACTAATTACAGAGAAATGCTTGTCATGCATATATCATTGTCTTAGTTTTAAAGAAAAAAGTGACCAACAGGACAAGAAATAGCGCTAGACAATATTGTGTGCCAAAGTGGGAGTTTCATGTGGCTTTCAAACCTTCCACTGGTTCTCAAATGTAATTAATTGTTACAGTTTCATGGTTCACAGATGTGTGAATACCCAATCGTGGAATGATGTGAAACCCATGTGATTCATGCAAATTGCTAATGCTCCAAGATTTAAGTTAAACTATTCTGCTTAGAATTAATTGCATAAGTTTTGAAGATAAAGATATACATTAATAAGAGACTCAAAATATGCATTTTTTAATGGTCCTGTCAATTCAGGGGCCCAGTTCAAATTTGCTTAACTTTTAAATTTGAAATAATCACTTGAAAATTGCTACAAAATAAATTTGAGAAATGTTTGTTAGAGGAAGTTTGAATTTTTTTATTCTCTTGATAATTATTTAAATTTAAGCAATATAGTTCTTGATATTAAGTTTTCTTTCCACTATAACAATATGAGTGGGAATTTTACTATGATGCTCATACATTGTTATGCTTTGTGTCTAGACAGTCCTTCAAACTTCATGTCATCACAGGACTTTTAGAGGTGGCTGAATGTAGTGTGTGAAGTTGAAATCAAGGTGGGTGACTAGTGAATCAGTCCATTGATTGGTTTGGCATTGTTCTATCTAGGATTAAGGGTAAAGGTGCTACACCTGCTCTAGGGCAGGTAGCCTGCATACAATATAAGAGTAAAGAGACTTATTATTGCCTCCTTTCTTTTTGTTTTTGCTGTTTTTCCTCTACCATGAATGTTTGCCCTTCTACCATGTGCCTCCCTGCTTTGGAGCCAGCCAATTATGACATGGAACCTCTACAAACTGTGAGCTAAATGAAGTATTTCCCCTTTGTGATGGGCATTTTGTCTCAACAACAATAGAAAAATAACTAGAACATACACATCCAAGCTTATTATTATATAAAGAAGTTATTCATATAATTATCTTCAAAATTTATGCTTTCATAGTTATTTTAATCTGAAAGGATGGAGCAATATAAACAATTTATAAAGTTAGCTACTATACTTCAGCTTAAATTTAGAAAACATAGTCTCATGGGGCAAAAGGAAGATTTTCAAAGGGATTGCATATAATTAGCCCAAGATTATTTTATTTTACTTTCTCTGTGAAAGACTAGTGAAATATTTAACTACTTAAATGGCATTGAGCTTACAGGAAATTAGAATCTTTCAGGAAAGAAAGTTTAGAGATGATTTTACTAGTGTAGGTGATCAGACATTAATTAAGAGCCATAATGGGATTGTAACATATCATATAATTTTTCCCCTTAATCAAATGCTTTGGATTAGAAGAAGTATAGACTGATTATTGTGTAACTACACCCTCTCAAATAATATTGTACATGTGTCAAAATATTTATTATTACCATTACAAGGTATCCGTTATTGATCATATTTACAAAGCAAGACATAGTCTTTAGGAATAATGTTGTATATCTATGCACTGGAGGAATTTACACCTAGAACATTATGATTTTCCAAACTTATCTAAAACGCTATACCTAAACTAAAAGGACTTTACTTGGATAACAAAAAATAAGAAATCATGAAGAAGTTCTAGATAAAAGACGCAAACCAAGAAAACTAGATATAAACTAACAGCACCTTCCAATAGAAGTTAGGTTATTTAGGGGAGAGGGGGAAGTGCATGAGATAAGTGTGACATTTCTAAGAAATATAATCAGGAGGTAACTGTCACCCAGAAAAAGAAAAGTGTATGGGATAGCAATGCCTCTATCCCATGTTTGTGATAGAGTCTGATAATGGAAATATAGAAGGAAAATGAAACACTGTTACCTAGAAAAGACAAAGGGAAGTCATGGGTGGAGTAACTTTGGCCCTCAGGAGAACACCTTAGCAGGGAGAGAGTGCTTGTATCTCAGGAGCTCTGACTGGGTGCTAGTCCCTAGGAGCTCACAGGAAGGTTGTGTGAGCCCATAGACTCTGCGTTCTCCACCTAGAAAAGTTCCTGCTTTATTCTCAAAATCACTATGGACATAGTATAAGTAAGAATATGATTGTGACTATTCTTGAAAACTTTCCTGCCTGAAATACACAGTTCATCTTCGACATTTGGCACTTTATTATAGATAGTAATTGCATTTCTTCAGTGTATAATCATATAACTGTGGTATGGATCATTACAGGAGCCTGACAACACTGAAAATGTCTGGTTGCAAACTTCCCCTGATTCAGAAAACTGGGGTAAGAAGAACCAGTGTCTTAAAAGGGCTTAGAACTTTTCTACTCTATTGCAGTTCCCTTGTCAAAATTACTAATGGCAACTTATTGAGTCCCTCAAAGTCACGTGACACAATCTTATACAAGACACGCGTTACCCTAGAGGTACATAGTGCTTGGGACTACTTACTTCCTCCTTCCAGAAAGCTCTTTTCTTCACTTATTTTGCTAGAACTATGTTCCACTTCCTTCTAATTCTCCCTGACCTATTTATTTCTAGTCTCACTTTTCCAGTTCACTTCCTTCCTTTCATCTACAAATGCTTTAGTTCTCTGCTTTGCAATAATTTATGTGTGCAATGTATGTAAGTGAATAATATAGAAGTCAAATTGATTCTTCTGTTTGTAGCACAGAACACAGAAATGTATTTAATAAACCACTGTTTAGTTAATTTAGTAATCAGTGCTGTACTTCTTTACAGTACTCATGTGTGACTTGGGATTGTTGTTGCTTGAATGTGTCCCCACCAAAACTTTTCTTCTATTAGTGCATGTTTGCAAGTCACGCAGTTTGCAATCACCATTTTGAGGAGCAGATGTATGTACATGTGACAGCTTGCTATCATCAAATCCCCTGCCCCTTCACTCTCCCTCCCACTCCTCCTTAAGCTCCTCTACCCTTTTTGCATACTGGTAGATGTTAGTTTTAGCTCACATTATGCACATGTTTACATTAATTCAGGTTGCTAGGGTTCTGCCCTTCTTTATTCCTCTCATCTTTCCTTACCTTCTTTTTCACCTATCACCCTTTTTCCATTGGCCCACTTCCCTGTTGCTAGAGATCTGTCCTCTCATCCCTTTCTATGTAATTTGTACTTGGCCTCACTGAAATGTAATATGCCACATGGTATTTAAGCTTGAATGTCTAGTTTGTTTCACCCAACACTATATTTTCCAGGTGCATTGATTTTCCTACAGCTGTGTCATGTTTGTCAATTTTATAGTTGAGCAGTGTTCCATTATATGGAGATACCACATTGTTTTTATCCAGTAGTCTGTTGGTGGATGCAGAGTCTGCTTCCAGGATTTAGCTGTTACAAATTGTACTGCTAAAATCACTGGTATGCATACATCACTGTAGTATGATGATGTGATCCTTTGGGGGAAGATACCTGGCAGTGGGATAGCTGGGTCATGTGGAATTTCAAATTTTAGTTCTCTGAGAAATCACCATATGATTTGTATAATGATTGTACTGGCTTGCATTCCCATCAACAATGCAGGACGACTCCTCTTTCATGACAGCCATGCCAGCATTTGTTATTATTAGATTTCCTAATTGATTTCCTAACCTCATAATTTCCTAATGTAAGATTCCTAATCATTAGGAATCTTAGGAATTTTATTTTGCATTCCTCTAATGGTCAGAAACATTGAACACTTTTTCATATATTGTGGACCATTTGTATTTCTTCCTCTAAGAAGAATCTGTTCATTTCTTTAGCTCAACCTTTGACTGGGTCTTTAATTTTATGTGGTTTAGTGTTTTTTGAGTTCTTTGTGTATTCTGGATATTAGTTCTCTGATGAATAGCTGGAAAAACAAATTTTCCCATTCTCTAGTTGTCTCTTCACTCTATTGATTGATTTTCTTTCTGTATACATGCTTCTTAGTCTGACATAATCTCATTTCTAAAGTGATTGATATTCTGTCCAGAAACTCTTCTGTACAGCCATGTGTCTTTGAGTATTTTAGCTTTTCTGTTTCCCATAATGTTTAATTTGTTTGTTTTATTATTTAAATTTTTATCTACTTTGATTTTAATTTAGTATATAATGAAAGATATGAGTCCAGTTTCACTCATCTGTAACAGATAATCAGTTTTCCCCAAACCACCTGTTGAATGGCTCATCTTTCCTACATTTACTTTTGGATCCTTTGTCAAAGATCAAATATTTTAATACACAAGCTTTTGTAGTGTCAGTTCTGTTCTGTTGATCAACTTTGCGGTTTTTATTATGATTGATTTGTAGTCTAGCTTAAAGTCAGGTATTGCTAATGCCTTTTGGTTTGCTCTTATTGTCCCCAGTTACTTTGAACTCTAGGATTGTTTTCTCTAGATCTCTAAATTGTGCTGTTGGCATTTTGATTGGGACTGCTATGAATCTGCAGAAGAGTTTTAGAAGTATGGTCATGTTGACAATATTGGTTCTGTCTACCTAGGAGCAAGGAATGTCTTTTCTTCAGTCTCTTTTCGATCATCTGCTTATATCTTCTTCAGTCTCTTTCTTAGAAATACTGTAGTTTTCTTTGTAAAGGTTTTTCACATTATTTCCTAGGTATTTCATTTCTGTGTAGTGAGTGTGAATGGTATTCATTTCACTGTTTTCATCTCATCACGTTTCTTGTTGGTATGCACAACTGCTTTTATTGAATTTTTTGTATTGATCATGTATCCTGCTACTTTGCTGAAGTTAATTATTGATTCTAAGAGTTTTTTGTTGGAATTCTTTGGGTCTTTTATCTAAAGTACTATGAGATCTCAAAATAAAAATAACTTGAGTTCTTCCTTTTCTATATGTATCTCTTTTTTTCTGCTATGATTTGTGTCTGAATGTCCCCCAAAAGTCTCATGTGGCCATGAAAGGTCAGCTTTACACTGAGTTTGTGATTGACTCATGGTCTAATTCTGGGATTAAAAGTGTGAGTGCTCTATTTTTCCTGGGGCAGATAGCCTACATACAACAAAAATGATAAAAGAGCTCTCTCTCTCTCTCTCTCTCTCTCTCTCTCTCTCTCTCTCTCCCTTTTCCTCCTTCCCTCCCTCCCTCCTTCTCTCTCTCCCTCTGCTTCTCCTTCTCCCTCTTGTCTTCCCCCGGGTCTCCCTTGTTGCTTTTGCTGTCTTCTGCCTTCGTGAACTGTTGCCCTTCTGCTGTGTGCCACCCTGCCTTGGAGACAAGTCATATGGACTGAATTTTCTACAATATTTGAGCTAAATAACCCTCACTTAATTTTGGGAGTCAGGTATTTTTGTTTCAACAAGAAAAATGTAACAAAGAATCCCTTTGTTTTGTCTATATTTTCTCACATTGTACTCTATATTTGTCTAATTTATCTTTTTGTCTAATGTTTCAAGTACCATGTTGAATAGTAAATTTGATAGTGGATATCCTCATCGTGTTCTGGTTTTGGAAGGAATGCTTTTAGTTTTTCTTGAGGCAGTATGATGCTGGTTATTGGTTTACTGTAAATAGCCTTAATCATATTCAGGTATGGTTTCTATATCTGTTTTCTTCAGGCTTTTTATCATGAAGAAGTATGGGATTTTGTTGGAAGCCTTATTGTATATATTGATAAGGTTATGTTTTTTTTTTTTGTTTTTTGTTTTTTTTTACCTTGCTCCTGTTTAAGTGGTTTATTACATTTATTGACTTTTGTATGTTGAATCATTCTTGTATCTCTGGGCTGAAAACTACTTTATAAAGATGTGTCCTATTTTTCACGGTATTCTGCATTCTATTTGCTGATATCTTGTTGAGGATTTTTGAATATATGTTCATTAAAATCATTGGTGTGTTTTTCTCTTTTTGGGTTGAGTCATTCTTGAGTTTTGGGATCAGGGTGATACTGGCTTCCATAAGTGAATTTCAGAGTACTCTATCCTATTCAAGCACTTTGAAGAGCTTAAGGAGCATCGGTGATATAATATCATTAAAATATTTGTAAAATTCAGCAATGAATCCATCAGGTCTAGCACTTTTCATAGTTGGTAGATTCTTAATACTGAGTCAAGTTCATTTCTCCTTATTATATATTAAGTATATATATATGCCTTCTTGGATTACTGCTATTTTGGATTTCAACAGTATCTGTTATAATCTCATCTTTTTCATTTCTATTTGAATTGGTGAGTCTTGTCTCTTTTAGTGAATCTTATTAGGGGCTTATCTGAGTTGTTTATTCTTTCAGTGAATCAGTTCTTGATTTTGTGAAAATATTTTACAATTTTTTTTTTTTGGTTCAATTTCATCAGTTTCCACACTCATGGATATAATTTCCATCCTTAATTTCAGTTTGCTGCTGGTTTGTTTTGCTTCTCAAGTATCTTAAGATTTTTCATAAGGTTACTTTTTCAGGCTTGCCATGTTTTCCTAATGCAAGTGTTGTTTTTGATAAATGTTCCTCTTAGCACTGGTGTCATAGTGTCCCAGAGGTTTCCTCGAGCTACACAGTCATTGACATTAATGTCAAAAAAATTAAAAATTTATTCTTTGAGATTCATTGGCTGCTTAGGTGTACATTGTCAATTTTCCAGGAGCTTTTGCTTTTTCTGTAAAAGCTTCATTGATTTCTATTTTTGTTACACAGTGGTTGGATAGTATACAGGGTATGATTTCAATTGTTCTATATTTACTTAAGCAGGATTTGTCAACTAGTAAGTGATCTATTTTGGAAAAAGTACCATGTGCTGCTGAAAAGAACGTATATTGTGTTGCAGAGGGGTTGAACACTCTATGCATATCAATTAAATCCATAGATTCAAGGGTATGTATGGATCAGTTTTGAAATGTCCTTATTGGCTTTTTGTTTATTTGATCTGTGTTTTGTGAAAGTGGGATGTTAGAATTGCCTGCTATGCTTGTGTTAGTGTTCATTTGATCTTTTAATTTCAGTGTCTTTGGTTTTATGAAGATAGATGCTCTGTTATTTGGTGCATATACATTAATCAATGTTATCTCTTCTCATTTTACTGTTCCTTGAACTAGTATATACTGACCTTTTTTGTATTTTCTACTTAGTTTTAACTTGAAGTTGATTGTGTCTGATATTAGAATTGCTGCCTCTGCTGGGTTTTGGAGTCCTGATGCAGAAAATTTTGTTTTCCATCATTTAATTTTTAATCAAAGGAGTTTCATAAACTCAACACACTGTTTGGTTCCGCTTTTTGACTTATTCTGCCAATCTGTGTCTTATGATCTTATGATTACGGAGCTGACATTTGTTAATAATGCCAGATATTACTGAGAAATGTTGATTATTGAATGATCGTTGTTTTCATTGTCATGTTTATGTGTTGTTGTATCGTTTGTTTTCTTTTCCTGATTTTTTTGTTTCTGTTTTTCCATTAATCTGACTACGTTTCTCTGTACTTTTATCCGTGTCCAATTGGATGTTCCTGTTGAAAATGTGCTTGGCTGTTTTCTCTAGAACTTGTTTAATATTCATATATCTTTGACCTGGTGTTTCTTATGAAAGTACCTTATTGTCCATCTATTTTGGATACATTTGTAGGATAAGTTAATCTGAATTGAAGTTATTTGCTCTTAGGGTTTGAAATATTCCACTTCAAGCTTTTCCGACCTTTATGTTTTGTGCAAAAAAGTTTGCTGTGATTGTAATTGTTTTACTTTTACATAAGATTTTCTTGTTCTTCTTTGGCTAACTTTAAAATTTTGGTTTTTTGCTGGATACCTGTGTATTTAGTAAGAATGCGCCTTGGCGAACTTATTTCATCCTATTGTGTGCTGTTCTATAAACATCATTTACTTGTACTTTAAAATCTTTTCTTACATTTGGAAAATTTTCTTCCCTAATTTCTATAAGCATGTTCGTGAATTCATCTACACAATCTTCTAGATTTTCTCTATCTCCAGTGAGCCTTAGATTTGTCTCCTTTATGTCATCTCATAGTTTCTGGATAATCTTTTCCTGTTCTCTTATTTTCCTTTCAGCTTTCTTGAGTTGTTTATGGTAATCCACTTTTTGTTCTCAAAATGAGATGCTCTGTCTTCAGTTGGTCAATGTACAAATTCTGTCCTTTTTTCCCACATATCTCTGTGCCTCATCTTTTTGAGGATTCTATATCCTTGTTGAACTCTGACTCTTAAATTTTTTAAACTGTTTTGTTTAGATCAAATCATCCAGTTCTTAACTTTTTCTTTGAAATTTGCCATGGGTACACTGAGTATAATTGTTGGAGACTTTTAATTGACTTCTTCTTTTTTAAAGAGGATAAAACATAATAAAACCAATCAAAACAAACCAGTGTAAGTGATACAGGACTTCAAAACATTACAAAATCCTTTACTTCATTCAATGTCTTCCTTTTATTGTTTCTATTCTATTCTGTTCTGTTTGGTTTTTACTATGTCCAAAGTTATCTGCAGCTATTTTGAAGACATCAGACATTATGGTACTCATGTTGATTCCTCTTTGAAGTTGTATATTTTATTCATTGCTTCTAATAACTTTTCATAGATTTTAGCTATCTTTTGTTTTCTTCTCTATTTGTGACTCTTTACTCTGCCTTGGGAGAACTGGAAATCTACTGTTTCCTTGTTTCCTGATTCTCCTACTTGTATCTCTGCTGATTTGAATATATGAATTTATAATACATATGAACTTGTAAGTGCCCCTCATTTTTTCCCTTTCATGTTTTTTGGAGGGGAAGACAATAGGTTAGGAACTAGACAAGTGAGGAGAATTTGTAGCTTGCATGAAAATTTTTAGTAGGATGTTGCTTCCCTGTGAATAATTTTCAGCTTTGTATGTTCAGGGTTAGTCTTTATCCCTTTTGCTATTTGTTTTATATAGTTTTAACGCTGTCTCTATGTTTTGAAGAACAAATTCCTACTATTTACAATAACATCCACAGTTTCAATCTTTCAACACTACTATATGATAGCTCTTGCATTTCCTTTCCCCTCCTTTGTCTGTTCTCCAAGCACACTATGACTTTATTATTTGGGTTTGCTCTGTAGTGAGAATGAGGTGAGATGGGGTGGTCAGAATGAGGGGTATGCGGGTGAGTAGTGGTAGGCACTAAGGGAGAGGCTTGAAAGGGAGATTAGCAGTAGATGAAAAGAAAATATTGATATGGGTTCTGAATTTATTGGAGTACTTTTAGTTGAGTTGAAGATTCAGTACTGAGAGTTTTCAAAGGATGTTTTAGAATTTGCTTATAGTGAAGACAATAAGTTAGGTTAGGTGTGGGAGAGCCAAAAGCTTAGGGTGGGAGGATTGAGGGGTTGCACTTTGGAAGACAGAAGGTGCTTTAAAGGGGATGAGGATGGTGAATTTTGGGAAGAGGAATTTATATGTTTGGGAAAAGAATAAAGATATATGCTTATCATATTGTTTAAGGGTTTGAGATGAGAAAACTAGATAAAGAGCTGAGACACAGGGCTCTAGACACTACTGTATCAGAGACAATGAAAGAATATGTGTAAGATGAGTTAACATATTGCATATTGTTATCTTAGAAGTATTTGGTCAGATTACAAGACTTAGGCATAAAAAAAATCACCAAAAGTTAATTTCCTATATTTTTGAAATTCTGTAATGCTTCTATCCTTTTTTTTTTTATTATTAAAAAAAAAAAAAAAACTTTGTACACAAGGAATGGGGTTAAATTAGTTTAAAATAATAAAAAGAAATAAAAATTTCCTAATATTAAAAAAGACAATATATGTGAGCTATAACCTAATATAAACATGAAATAAAGAATGTAACTCCACATTCCTAAATAGCTCAATGAACATACATAAACTTAAACCAATAAGATATCTGTTGGAAACATGTTAGATATTCAAATGAGACATTGAACATGTGAGTTCAGAGTAGCTTTTTTGCCAGAAAGACTGAGTACTTACCCCCTGCAACTCCTCGGATCCCCTGGAAAAACTGGAGTTTAACTCAGACTCAGGATCTTGGAACTGCCAGGTTGAAGGTATTTTTTTGCCAAGTTTGATTTGATCCGGTCTGAGTCTTTGGCTTAGGAATTCTTGCTATCTCTCTCCTGGATGCAGTGATAGACTTGACAGACAAGTTCACTGGCATTAAGTTGTCTACTGAGTCATGATTATTCCTATGCAAACAATTCTACAGCAATAACAGGCTACAGTATTACTACTGTACTACCACAGCAATAACAGACAGTCTGTCATAGTGGTATCTATCAGAGTTGGCAAAGAAATATCATAAGACTGTTATTTGGTTTCCTTGTACCAGTGAGAATAAGGAACCAATGTAAGCCTCCAATCTCGTGTAAATCAGGTAGAAATTAGTGTTAGACCATGGGAGCCCAACTGGTGATCACCAGTCCCTGCCTCTCAGATCGCCCCAGGTCTAGTCCAGCTGTGGGCAGTCTCCAGTGGCTGTCTTACCCTCATTTAGTCTCACAACTTGGCAATGTGAAGCCACTACCAAGGGGCTGCTCTGGAACTGAGTTCAAACACCCAGCCTTTCCCCTCAGTGCTGTCTCTGCTAGACTCTACTCTACACAACTGTGTCCTGTAGTGCTTTATACTACAGTCACTCTCCAACTGTCATTTCTTCAGGGATGCTGGAGAATTAGCATCGTGTTGTTCTCCCTGTCTCCATCTGTGAAGAGTCTCCTGGTCCTCATGCTGCTCTCTGTCAGCAGAGAAGTGATTAGTTTCAGTGTGCCTCCTGGTTACCTACCTTAGTGTGAGGCCACATCTTCTGTATGGCTTAACCCTCTTCTCTTCTGTTGGGTCCACCTAGTTCCCCTGCACCCTCCCTTCACTTGGGTTCTAATCCAAGTCTTTGTCCTCCAGACACTGTCCTGGAGATGTCAGCAGCTGGCACTCACTGAGCTGCCATCTTGTCTGCTTCCCAAAATTTTTCATTGGGACTAGGGCCTTAATGGAGGGAGTTTGTTCTGTCTTATTGTTCTATCTTCCATCAGGTGAGAATGTACCAACAAAACAAAACAAAACAAAATAAAGGCTTCACTTGGTTTTCAGATTTTCCACCCATTGAACTGTAAGAAATAAATATCTTATTTTCGTAAATATATTACCCAATCTCAGTTATTCTGTGGTGGTAACACAAACAAAAAAGTCTTCTATACATATTTAAACAGTGGTGTATTTATGATTGCTTTTCTTTAAGGAATCATTAATAGCTAGGAGGTAAATGCAAATCTGGAATTTAGACATTTCTTATACTCTTTCCTGAGTGAACTGTTGGCTCTCTGTAAAGTTTAGAGCTGCTAGGTATGTATGAGATTCTCCAATAAAAACTATAATCTGGTGGAACTAACATAGGCCTTGCAATAAGAAAGACCCTAGTTGTATTCAGGCACCCTCAAAGTCCTTGGCACACAAATCTGGAGAAATATCCTAGCCTCCCTGAGCTTCATTTTTTTTATTTGAGATACTATGACTGTTATACTAACCAGCAAGGACTTTACAAAGAACTGAGATAGCAAATTAGTGTAGGGTTCATCACATAAGGCATCTGTGATGTTTTTAGGAGTCATGAGAAGTTCCGTGCACTGATTAGCAAGGTTGTGGAAAGGAGAATAAGGAGATAAACAGACATGGGTTATTTTATTGGTGTTTGAAATATATCACCTGGCCTAGAAAACTCCTATCTATTTTGGTGTTAATTGTGTCCTTTGATAATAGTGATAACTGTGTAATTTCAACCCTGTACCACATATCACACTTGCTCTGTGATTCTAAGTTGATAAACCTTAGTATCTCTCCTTTCTCATGATAGAAAACAGCACAGAAACATGTGGTAAAGGTCAAATATGTATTCCTGTGCAATGATTAATATAGTGTTTTTAGAAACAACATGTGTATCAGAAATTGCTACCCGGTCCTTATTCTCTTACTTATGAGTCCAGGTTCTCTGCAGTGCTTGTACATACTGCCATTAACTTCACTCACTTTCTGCAGGGAAGTCTTATCATCATAAAAACTGAGGTACAAAAAATTCAGTGCCTTCCCCAAAGACATGGAGCAATGACGAAAGACAGGGGATTTGAATGGCTATCTGGATTAACCCAAGCTTGTGTGGCAAATTTTCTAAGTCACTTGCCATTTTATGAATATCACAATCCATAACCTTTTAAAGCAATGCTATGCTTTGTGTTTTAACTTTCATAATCACATAATTTTTAATATTTAATATTATACCTGCCCATATTTGAGGCTTAGGAAATACAGTAGCTCCATAAGAAAACCATCATCTCCTTTATTCTTCAGATGAACCTACACCCACAAATCATTAAATTCTTATTGTGACTTCATTTTCCAGGCTAGATAGAATCTTAGAAAATGAAGGGACTTTTCCATGGTGTGACAGTTGTGGTTGTAATGAAAACATTGATTTAAAAGTATGGTTTAATATTGTACTGTTGAGTACTTTACTGTTTTCCAGCTGTATCAGACTTGTTACGATGATTTCAAAGGACAACTAGTACATCAGAGAGGAGAAACTAGACTCTGGGATGCTGTGTACCTTGTTAAAAATAGCACAGACTTCATGTAGCAAAGCTGACACTCAAATGTGAATTTGCCTAATTTCAATGTCTCTGCTTTAAACTGTGCTGTCTTGGCCCCTGCATAAGGCTGTAAGTGCTCAGCTGAGATAGAAATATCTGTCCCTTGTCCACATGTAAACTGATCTCCTCTGCAGAGATAAGGGGCAGGTATTAACCTTCAGCATCTTGAATCATAAAATAACTTCCGTGTGGTCCCCATAGGAACTCTGATTTAGAACAGTGTTCCCTGTTAATGGACCTTCCAAGAGCAGTCAATTGCCTACGGCCTGCCAGGTTCTTAAATGAATTAACTTGGTAGGTGAAGTTATTTTGTAATGTCAGAGTGTCCTGGGGAAGGAAATGAGGTAGAAAATGACAATGCTGAACCCTGGCATAATAGCTGTTGTGATAACAAGGAGCTCCATTCTAGACCAGCATTTCAAAGACTTAGATTTAGAGATTAAGGAAAATAGTTCAAATTACTGTTCCTTCCATGGAAAACAAAAATGGTTAATATGCCTCTATGGCAGACGGAAAGAAATATCAAAAGAGAGAAAAAAATAATTTCATGATCTTAGCTAACCGCAGCAGAGTGAGTTTCTTTAATGAAGTCACTACTTAAAGTTGAGAAATTGGCTTCAGAAAAGCCCGATTGGGGTCTGGAGACATTTAGTGAGGCCGTTCATTAATTTCATGATTTTTAACTGACTTATTCTTTCAGTTTTACTAACTCATAAATCGAAAAGAAAACATGGATGAGAATCTTTAGTTAAAATTCTACAGAGCCTCACTTTAAGGGCCTTCTTGCCTCTTGTAGTAAAGTCAAGAAGTTGTTCAGATAAACAAATAATTGCAGTGTGTTTTAAAGAAACCTTTAACTTCTCGATGTTCTTTGCCTCTATATCCATTAAATCAAGTCTACTTCCAAGCTGGTAGAATCCAAGCTCCCTAAAAGCGCTCAGGGGAGGATCAACTTGTAAAATGAATGAAACTATTTATTACTTTCAAGTGTAAGTACAAAAGGTATGGGGAAATGCTCTAAACTAGGGGAGAAAAGCCAGCATGCACACAGCTAACAGCTCATTTCTACGTTAGCTGCAGGACCTTTATATGCTTTTTGGGGAACAAAGCAGAAGGGGAATCAATTTCTTTTCCAGGCATAATGAAGCATATGGATCAACCTGACCTCAAAATTAGTAAGAGATCATCTTGGGGAATCAGTCTGAGATATTCTATATGCGCATTGACACACCAGGTTCAGGTAAGTAAACAAACCCAAAGGCAAACATGTTGAAGAACTAAAGTTTAAGTGAAATCTCAAATTACTATAAACATCATAGTTGGCATTGTATGGAAATCACATCTAAACGGGTATTTTGAGCAGTTTCTGGAAGACCAGAGGGCACTTTGAGTGAATATAAGGTCCTAGAACATATTCACAGACTGAGATTTCAGAGAGAGTGAAATACAAAGGCTCCTTTATTCTGCCCCTTCCTGAGGCTGCTCTTGGTCCATGGATCCCTGGGCTCCATGGTACCTAAATGTGCAGGACCTACACCTGCAACTGACCTATTCCAGGTCACTGAGGTGACAGATGGGTCATCAGCGTGACACACTCCCCTTACTCTGGGCTGTAGAACATGCACAAGTCAGTTAACTACCTGGAACTATAGCTTTTCCCCTAAGAAAAACACATCAGCATGAAAATAAACAGACACTTTTGTGGAGAGAACCCTAAATTTATTTCAGCTGTATAAAAGATAAAAAGCTCAATTTATTGCTAGACACAAACTGCCTTTAACACTCCAAGAGCTCAACAGGACCTATGAATGTGCTAGGCCACCAAAGTTCTGAGCCAGGGTGGAGGTTATCAGTGTTTTCTGAATCCCAGGCCTGCAGATAAAAGCCTTAACAGGAAACTTTAATCAGGGTTAGTCTTTGAGTGATAAAGGAATCCTGGTGTTGAGAAATCTATACAGAGTGGCATTTTTGCTACAACTCAGAAAGGAGGTTCAGGTCCCCCCCCCCCAAACAACTGGCACATAGAGCCTTGTGTTTCTAGTAATTGTGTTGATATTTAGCTGTAAAAACCAATAGCAATTGGTTGTAAATCAAACTTTGTAAATATGCAAATTTGTTTTGCTAAGGAAAAGTGCACTATGCCAGCCATCAAACTGAGGAAGACAATGCTGCTGTTGGAATGGTCTTTCCTGTTCCCCTCCTGCCTTGACTAACAAAGGGCAGATTATTGATTCCTGAAGCTGCTTCTGACCAGAAATAGGCAGACCACACTGGCTCCCTGGGAAGACTGCAGAATGTAGCCAAGGTTTTGGTTTTAAGCAGTAGAAACCATGCCCGATGAACCTATTAAATTTTATGTGAATCTATTAAAAAAAAAGTAAAAATCAAGTACTTAAGTAGAAAAGACTGACTTTGGAACTGCCAGTAGAATTTTTATTAGCTTGTATTAATTATACAAGTTGATGGGTTTCAGATGCTTTTTTTAATGCATGAGTACAGCAGACACTAATCAGACCCTATCATTCTTCATCCAGCTCTCTTTTCCCAATCTCCAGGATCCCTGTTCCACAGTCAGACCAACAATGTTAGCTCTCAATGTTAGCTCTCACTGAGAACAAGCAGACCTTACCTTCCCTGTGTTGTGTTTACTTCACTTAAGCTCGTATATTAAATTCTATCAATTTTGCAGCAAATGGTAAGACTGTATTCCTTTGAACTGAATGTCCCATTGTGTGTACATTATATTTTAGTAATCTGTTCATCTGATGAAGGGCACCTTGGCTGATTCTATATCTTAGTTAATATTAATAGCATGGGTAGCTATTAGCTTTTAGCTTTTAGCTTAGCAAAAAACATGGGTAGATATTTCTTTTGCTGTTCACTTCGTTAAAATACCAGGTCATTTTAGAACAGGATACAACTTCATTTCTGACGCATTTAATACAAATTTAACTTTTGCTCATTGCTGAATAGTTTTAAATAGTAAGTAATCCACCTAATATAATGGGGAGAAAGAACATCTCTTACTGAGATAAAGCTAAATTTTTAAATGGTTGAATGATAATCATTGATAAGAAAACATTTTAAATTGCTTTAAATGTACTTTTGATATATACTCAACATCTCCCCTTGTATTTTAAGTATATATAATAAGTTAATGTTCTTTTTTTTCTCTTTCTTCTTTCTTTCTTCCTTTCAACAGGATCTTGCTATGCAGTTCAAGATGACCCTGAACTCACTAAGTAGCCCAGGCTGGCCTGCAACTCACAGTGATCCTCCTGCCTCAGCCTCCTGAGTGCTGCGATTACAGGCATGAGCCACCATACCTGGCATAACTTTATTCAAGACAATATATTTAAGTATTACTTTGAGGTGCAATAACAGCTTTCTTATACTATTGTAGTAGTCTGTTACATTTCACTTGTCTTGGGCTGTTAGTTACAATTTTTAATGACTCCAAGTTTAAAGGTTTTTTTTTTTGTTTTGTTTTGTTTTGTTTTTTTTCCCCAGTTCTCAAAATTATAATGAATCCATGAAAATTCCTTCCTTGGTCCATAATTTCCTCTTATTTTAGAATCCTGTACTATGGAGCTTTCCAGTACAGAAAGGATTTATTTCTCCAGTAGCTAATGTGTTATTTTCAATCTTTCACTCACATTTCAGAAATTAAAATGCTGCTTTTGATACACATCCATTTACAGGACCAGTCTTGAGAAGACTGATTAGCATGTTCTGAAAAGAACTTATGTAAAATATAAAAGTGAGCTCAGTGTGTGTCTTTTCTTTTGGTGTTTGTGGAAGTTTAATGGGCGTCATTGAAAGAGATCTGAAAATGTAGCATCTAGGAGACAAGTGAAAGTATGTTTCAATGAAAAGAAAATTACTTGTAATGTAAATTATTCAAAATTGTTTTCCATTAGTGGTAGGTTTGTTTAATAAACTCTTTCCTAGTCCTTTCTGATTGCTTTTGTTTGTGGAAGCATTGATCTCCAGGTAAATTTGGCATCTGCCACAACTTTAGAATATGGACATTTTACCAGAAGGAAAAAAAAATATGCTTTGGACTGTGATTAAATTTTTGTATTATATATAATTTTAAACTCTTAATAAACAATAATTAATACTTATATTTTATAAATAACTTGAGGTTAACATTTCTTAAAGCCGAAGTATTTCTTACTCAGTTTTGCAGAATAACTGCAGATTCTTCCACTGCGTTTAGCACAGTCCTGTTCTTCCTCTGAGTGTGGTCGTGAACTACACCGCCTAGATGGGGCTGACTCGTGGTCATTACTTTAGGGAAACTCAGTCTTCTAATCTTGGACGAGATGTGCTTCTCAGTCTTTTTTTTTTTTTTTTTTTTTTTTATTTTGTTTTTTGTTTTTTACCACGTGTTTGCCGTGCATCTCAAACACATTAATTCCCCTCCCCCACCTCCCGCCCTTCTCCTGGTCCCAATAGATCAATTGCCAGGGCTCTCTGTCTTTTACTTTCCTCTTTGGTCTATTTATCCTTCGAATTTCTTCTGTGAGGGAAACTGTACCATTTTTGAGCTCATATGTCTGATTTAGCATTCTTATTCAATATTTTCTTTATAAATAAAGAAGCAAGACATTGGTAATAATTTTATTACTCTACTGACCACTTGTTAATCATGGAGATTTTTCAGAGGAGAACTTTGTGGCATCATCTGATTTCATCCATCCCTTCTTACATCAGGAACACCTGTTGGCCATGAGGAATTCTTGAAGTAATAAATGCATTTATAGGTATCTGAATGTATAGAATTGTGGACAACCAAAGTGTGAACAAGTTTATTCAGGTTTAATCAGAAAAAAATGCAATGATATTCTAAAACTGGTCTCTATTGTTTACATGTTTTCATTTATTAGTGCATGTTCACAGTGTACAGTGTTTACATTCATCATGGAGAGTTGGTACAAGTACACAATACAGCTTAATGGATCTCTCCCTGTTTTTTTGTTTTGTTTTGTTGTTTGGTTTGTTTGTTTTTTTACCACCTAACCCACCTATCCCTCCAGTCCTTGCCTACTTCCAGCTCTTGGTCCTCTTCCTGGTCTTTCTATTTCCAAAAACTCTATTTTCATTAGCATTTTTCTCCTTAATTCTATTTTTAAAATTTCCTATCCTCTTTCTCTCCTATTCTTCCTTTCTCCTCTCTTCTTCCCAACCCATTAAAACAGAGAGAGAGAGAGAGAGAGAGAGAGAGAGAGAGAGAGAGAGAGAGAGAGAGAGATTTGCAGTGGTAACTGGTTGTACTCATTTACTTTTCTGTTGAAAGCTCAGATCAAATTGTCTGGTACAAATCATACTGTCCTTTAGAGGAGACTAGTTGTTTGTCCTCATATTTTAGTCCTTTTGTTTAACTCAAGGTGTCTGCAGGGATACTGCTTGAATGTTTATCCTCTCTGCAAATTCTAGTACTGAAATCCAAAACCTCGTTGATGGGCCTCCAGGAGGTGATCAGGCCACAAGGCTGTAGCTTTCATGAATACAATTTTTGTGCTTTTTAAAGTGGACTCAAAACACTTCTGGCCTCTTCCATCCCAGTCTAAGAAATGTGCAGAAGACAGCTATCATGAGCCAGAAAGTTGGCCCTTCGCAGCCATCAGATAATTTTAGACTTCCTAGACTTGGGCAGCATGAAATATAATATAGCATTATTTATAACTCACCTGGTTTGTGGTGTTTTGTCACAGAAGTGTACATGGAAAACGCATTGATCTTTGATTATTACCCTGTTGCTTGAGTTTTGATAAATTTTGCCCGGGAAGAAATCCCTTATTTCAGTTTGATAGAAATACAACATTAACTGCTTAAACAATGCAATATATCTTGTTTTCAGAAAAATATCAACTTAATACAAAAGCTTCAACTTAGTACTAGCTTTAAAATTATGCAGGTATAATATAAAGCATACTCTTGAAAAATTAAAAGTGTTCTTTATAAAGAAAAGTATATTCTCTTTCTTTGTTACATTGACTAGAATAAAGTCACTCAAATGCAAAAATAAAGAAGAAAAATAACCACTGGTTAAATACATAAAACTTTATTTTTCTTTTTTGTATTACCACAACAAAGTTACTTAATTTCAGCTCACATTCTGTAAAATAATGAGAATAATTATTACCATACAAAACTGAAAATCAAGTGAAATAATACAGCACAATCTCTGTTACTAGATGAAATAAATAATACTAATAAGGCTAAGAAATATTTATAGAAAGCAGTAGTTAAAAGATACATATACATATAGGTATGTATATTATGATGGAGGACGGCATATTAATAATCGTGAACACAGAAAGTATATCTGTTTATCACTTTCTTATCTGACAGGAGGTGCCTGTCAGAGTAGTGGAGTAGGTGGGTTAATTAACTGCAAACCCCAGGAGTCACTTGGCATTGTCTTACCCTATCTGGGGCCCACATGGGTCTCCTGAGTCTAAAAAGGATCCCTGAGGCCATAGATCTCAAAACTTTCATCACATGGCAGTGCAGTTTACTGAAATCAGACCAAATAAGGGGCAGTCCTTCTTTACACATACCATCAGAAAGCATCATTCCTAAAATAAACTACTGTTTAGTAGTAATAGAGAGGCTATACAGGTTTTATTATCAAAAGGAAAAAAGTAAAGAATGCACACTCTACAGAAATATGAGTTTTACAGGACATTCACAGACTAGGTATACAAACAATTCTCACAGAGCTAAAACTGACCATCCTGAATCCTTGAGACCCTAAAAGACATAACTGCAGTAGTGGCAACTGGGGGTTATCTAAAGCATTTTAAAGGACTAATTTGTATTAACCCTTAATCCTTCTTGATTATTCATATTAATGTTACCTAGGTACACATAAGAGGCATTATTTGACTGATCTGTCTTGAGTTTCATGCTATACACTGAAGTGTATAAGTGCTGATTGTATGAGATTGCAGGGGAATACTTGAAGTAGCACAAGACTTGCTGTTCACTCTGAGCTAAAGTTTGATTTTACTAGGCAATGTTTTTTCTGCTTGTCCAGTGTCAAATCCATACATTAAATGGTACTTGATACATATTTTGAAGCTACAAACCTGTTAAAGGCAGGTGTTGTACAGTGATTTATTTTCATTGTCCAGGTTGAGCATCTATGAATAAGATTTTATCAACAGAATTTTCTTCAAGGGCTCTGTAATCCATAGCTGAGAAGCAATCAGCTCTCTCAGTGCAGTCCAGTGAATCCTCCTCAGGCACATTTACCTCTGTTCTTCTTAAGCACCGTAGCTCACTGAGTTTCCCTGGAGCACAATGGACGCCTGCCTCATTAAAAGCTTTTTCTGCATGTCTGGAAGGGCCCACCGTATATGAAATGCTGTCTTTGCTTTTCTTTCTTCTGCACCTCTCTCCTCAATTTCATCCTCCTCCCTACCTTCAGGGATCATTCAGTCTCTCATGAAACCGTTCACATATAGAAAGAATACAGGAGTGGAAAATCTTGCCACATTAGAAGAGACTCTATGTATTATTGATTAAATGCAACTCAAAATATAATGGGACTCTGTACTAGCTGGTGTCTGAATGAGGTTAAGACCTTCTGGAGCTACTAGGACAGGATGAATGGCTTTTCTGTGAGGCCAATGGTTAGTAGGGAGTGGAGCTAGTCTAAATACCCCTCTTCCAATTCCAGTGTTGCCATCCTGACCCCCTGATGATAGAGATGGTGATTAAATATGAGAGTGCAATCTTTATGAATGGGGCTGATACCCTTATAAAAGAGACCTCAGAAAACTATCTTGTCTGTCCCTTTGAGCACACAGTGAGATGTCACCCATGAACAGAAAACTGGTCTTGGTCAGGCATCAAACTGGCTGGTACCTTGATCTTGAATGCTCTGATTCCCAGAAAGGTGAGAAATAAATTTCTATTATTTGTATGCCACTTTGTCTATGGAATTTTTGTTGTACCAGTCCAAATGGGTTAAGATTCTTCATCCCTTTCTTGTCTCCTAGAGTATTTTGCTTCCTAGCACTTATTAATAATTAGCCTTACACGTTTCCAGGCTTGTTAAAAATCTCATTTTTTCTGTTAGGAGGTTCTTTCTATGAAAAGAATATTTTGCGACTGGTTTAAAGTCACATTCCTAATGCCCAGTCCAAATTTTGGCAAAAATTATTTACTCACAGAATTATTTGTTTAATGAATAAATGAATGAACACATAAAAACATGAAAGCAATAGAACTTGAAGACTTGCAAATGAAAATCATCTCACTAACTGGATTTCTCAAAATGTTTTAAAGCATAAACCTGTTTTATGCTTCAACTGTTTTAAAGCATAACCCTGTACAAGAGGAACAAAATGGTGAATTTTAATAAAAATGTTAATTTTTCAATAAACTAAAGAAACAATGGCAAAAATATACATAATATTTTACCATTATATTAGATTTTACATCCAACGTGTGTGTGTGTGTGTGTGTGTGTGTGTGTGTGTGTGTGTGTGTGTGTGTATGTTGTTTTATTCATTAAGGAGAAAAATTTTTGTAAACATTTTATTTTTTTAAATTGACAGTTACATATTATTTAAATTTTCTTGGAACAGGTTCTTTAAGGTAGCATTTATGCAATAAAGAAAAAAAAAAGCCTAGGATTTTTTTTTTTAGTTCAGTGGCATATGCACTTGCCTGGCAAGCATGAGGTCCTGAGTTCGACCCCCAGTACCAATATATATATATATATATATGGTATTTATGTTTTTAAATTTTCCCATAAATGGCAATTGTGAAACACACATGTATGTACACACACATGCACACACATGGTTTTTCTTACTTCCCCCTCCAAATGAAAGTCTGGTCCAATTCCTCTTCCTCATGGTAAGCTGACTGTACCCAGATTCTACAGCTTGATTTCTCTTGCATTTGAGCCTTGGAGATCCAGGATGCTGATTTTGGCCACATCATAGTTTAGTCCTTCATTACCCTGGAAATCAGGACCACTTCCCTTGTGTCATCTATGGCTGGAGTAAAGAGACCAGCAGGTTGCTCCTTCCTGGGATCCTGATTTGAACCTCTGTATTTCCCTCCAAGGACTCATGAACCTCATACTCACTTCCTTTCCATTAAAATGGAGTTTGCGCTTCTTGGCCTGTGGGAAACACTCAATATTAATTTGTTTAGTTGAGCTTTTACCTAACTGAGGAGGTGGAGAAAAGTAATTGAATTGATAGCAAATTTTAATGCATTTACATATCACTAAACTTCTGAACATGTTGATAAATTTCCATCACAGAATTCCTTTTTTAAAATTAAATTTAACAGCATAGATTTCACATTATTTTCTTAAAATTACCTATAAATTTATTTCTTTTTTCTAAAAACCGATTTTTCTGGTATCTTGTGCTGATTTAGTAATGTAAAGCTAGGCTAAAAATCATCTTTCTATTACATCCAATTGGAGGTGTTTTTCATTACCCATAATAAAAGCTTACTGAAACAGACTGTTCTATTAAACAGTGGCATTGTAATCCCAAAACATGCTGTAACTGTAACACTTAATTAAAATACAACAGAAAGAATGATGACATTTAGGGTTATTTAGTTTGAAGAAAGTAAATATTTGACCAAATGTTATTATTCACATATTTTATCAGATACATAGGACAGTCTAACAAATTATTAACCTATTAAATGCAAACAATTGCAGGAAAATGTAATATATATATATATATATATATATATATATATATATATATGCTTTTCAGATAAAATAGATGAAAGGTTTCCTTGGAATATGTAAGTTTACAAGTGTGGGAAAATTCTGCTTGCCTACTTCTATCAATAATGAGCTGTAATTTTTTCTTCAAATACTTCAAAGTAAATATTTCTGAGTAAAACTGTATGGGCTTTAAACATTTGAATTAGTGCTCAGGGCAAGCTTATCAGATATAATACTGTGTTGTTGATAATGGCATTCTTGGCACTTATGTTTGCACGAATACCCAGAGTGCTTTGCTGTTGACCTGTCTAAGGGCAAAGAGCCTGAAATCCTCCCAGCAGTGATCCATGCTAAAGCCATACTGACTAATGTCACAGAATTTCACTCAATTCATTGAATTACCATTTTACACTTCTGTTTTCCCTTTATTTTATAGCTAGCCTAGAAAAATGGTAAAGATATATTTACTGGACTTACTGTGAATACTAAATCCCTTGGAATAGAACTTAATAAATTCAGATGAGATTAAGAACTCATAATTTCCTGCTCAGCCTTAAAGAGATACAAATCTTGATAGGCATTGAATGTCTGCGCAGAGGTATTTCCTTTTCCCAACTCCAGACACAAAAATTCTGCCAGAACTTTGAGAATCTCCCACACGGTTCCCATGCTCCTAATGCACTATGGTGGAGAGTGGTGTGGGCCTTGAGGCCCCCACGACTGAATCGAATGCCCCTCAGCCAGAACATGGATGTGCCTGGCTCTCCCTGTGCGGAGTCCACTCTGACAGCGCGGTGGCCAGTGCAGAATTCTCCCAGGCACCCTGAGTGTGCCCTTCAGATGCCATGTGTGAGGCAGCTGGGAAGTGGCTGAGCCTTCCTTTGTGTTTCCCCATGGTGTATTTAGGTTTCAAAGAAGGATGGATCCCTCTGATGTTTTTCTGCTCATTGTGTCCCAGAATGTGTGCTCCACCTCCTGCCAGGCTGTCCCAGACTGACCTGTGTTTACCTTCTGTCCCTGCCACTTCCCACTGGGTTATTGATGGCTCCTCTGCCCAGGCAGCCTTTGCGCTCTGTGCACTGTGTGAAGCCCACACCATGGGCAAATACAAGCTTTTGTTGTACGGTATGCAAGAGGAGCATTTGCAGAGAGGCACTCTGTCTCTTGGTATCCTGGCTGAGCAGTATTTTAGACAAGCTGGATGGAGAACCAAGCCTCTCATTACATATTCTCTTTATTCTGAAGGTACCTGGAAGTCTTTTCTCTTCCCAAGGAAGACAAGAGTTCTGATCAAGAGTTCTTTTTGCATAACCAACTCTAGTGCTTTAAGAGGTCCACAGAAGCTGAAACAAACCCGTGTGGATACAGCGACGGTAATTGTACACTTGTCATTGGCGACTGTATCTTCTGTCTGAGGGAAAGGGCAGAACTGCCTTGGGTTTGTCCCCATTTAGTGTCGTTTATTCAAATTCCCTAAAAGAATTCATTATCTTTTCTCCTTTCTTGGAGGAAAAAATATTGTAATAGAAGTTGTTTTAATATTCTAGATGTACTCTCAAATAAGTCTCATTTTTGTCATTTTCACTTTTTTGCACTCTTTCTTCCAAGGGACAATTTTTAAAATTGCAACATAAGAACATTTTCAAAATGAAGTTTCTGATTATTATTTTAAAGTATGAAAAAGATTTTTATGTCAATAGCTTCACTTAAATATATTAATATTTTGTAGTATAATGCAAATATTTAAAAAGCAGAAAATATTAATAAATCTACAGTTACACATGTTATGCAGAATTAATATTAATATTTGTTAAAATTGGATTGTGAGACAAAATTTTCTGGTGAAGCACCTTTGTGCTCTGTATCTCTCTTGTGTCGGGTGCTCACCTTTAAACAGACTCATTTAAATATCCCAATTCTAATCCTCTGGCCCTGAAGCGTGTAAGTATAACCCAGACAATACTCATGATGTAATTCAGAACAAAGTTAAGTTTAAAAAATTTTAAATACTTGAGGAAAGCAAATTGTGCCTTTTGTTAGAGATGTCCTAATTTTTACAAATGTTATTCTTTGTAAACCATTAACCTACTTATTTTGGGTACAGAGTAAAGTATTCTAAAACTGGAGAGGCAATGTGTGGATAACTGGAACTTTATTAGAATACTTTAAAATACTTTAAGAAGTAGAGTTTTTTATTGTGAAACTTACAGTTTCATATCAATTGCTAACTCAGAGGGGTTATGTTGGCCCCTGTCATATAAAATTGAATAATTGTGTTAGACACAACTTTGACGTGGAAACATGAATTATTTGATTATGTTTATATCCTCTGGTATCAATTTGTGAATATGAAATATCTAGATCAATTTCATACAAATACAGGAGAGCCTTGGCAATGTAACTCTGTACAAGAAGACTTGTGCGTATTGAGCATTCATCAGCGGTTCATAATGTTTGTCCAGTCAGCTCTTTCGGGTTCTGCGGAGATATTAGGGGTGAGATTAAAATGAGGAAGTGGGGGAAGAGCCCATAATACCGCGCAGAAGGACAGCCCTCTTGGCCCATTGTCCAAGGCACTGAGCTCTACATAAATTCAGAAAATCTGTTCTTACGTTTATGGGCTATCATCAAAGAAAAATAGAGATTTGTGGGGAAATTATTTTGTTAACAGTAATAAATTAATAAGGATCTATTTTAAATATTTGTGTTCAAATGATCTTTTCATTTGTATTTAATTGAGAAATAATAACTACAGATAAAATTTTTAAAAATCACTTCTGATCTTCCAAATGAGACCCTCAAGACTATAAAAGAAAATACAGTATTTTTACTTCAATTTTCTACATTGTTTGGTTAAAACAAAAAATGTTTGAGTTAATCTCAGGCCATTTTCCTCCAGTTTCATTTCTTATGATGTGATGGCTTTTCTTTTGCTTAGATGGTAATACAAATTATTTTCTCATTTTAGTACATTTTGGAAGTTTATTATCAGTACCACTTGTTTCAGCTGTATTATTGCTGATGAATTAGTACAAGGTTTCAAAATTACCAAGGAAGAACAATATACTGTTTACATTATGGACAAAATTGTCTTAGCAGATAATAATTTATACTTAATTATGATTGATTATATAAGAGTAATGATAGATTTTTGTTTATTCAATGAATTATGTTTTTATTAGGCTACATAAAAAGAATATATTTCCTCAACATATTGCTATTAAAATACATTTCTACTTTTACCAAGAATACTCTCTAAGCAAATACAGTGCATTTTAACTTACATAAAAATTGAATAAAAGCTAATAAATGCTGTGATCTCCAAAACTGTATTAAGATTCCTTTCAAGGAAGTATATATTTATAATAATGAACAACAAGAATTTCTTCCTGTGCAGATCAAATAGCATGATAATTCCCTTTATCACATTATATGACTGGAGTTTTCATTATAGAACTCTCTGAATAAAGAGATTGGTTAGACCATAGCTGTGTGTTTCCTAACATATAGCAAGTACCTCTTTCATAAAAATTAAATAAGTCAAATGATGAAATAAAGAAGTAAAATTATTCAAGGATAAGGTTTTGTCAAAAAAAAAAAAAAAAGAAAATTCTGTTCTGCTCCTTTCCAAAAGCAGAACATCCGCCGGCCTCTGAGACGCCGTAGGGAGTCTCTGTCCTGCAAGCCTTTGATTTTATGTAACTATGACCTATTGGTGTTCATCTTATTATATTTCAACATACATAAATATCGAACCTATGCAGAATCAAAAAGAGCAACTCAAATATCCGGGGCTTCTATGAAGGAGATATGTGAAGTATGAGCCCAATGAAAGCTATGACGAATCCAGACCATTTCCATTTGAAAGAAAAATGAGTAATAATTGGTTGGCCTACTGCCAAAGTCACAGTGGGGTTGAAAAGCTGGTAAGTGCCCTCATAAAAATAGAAGCTGGATCAACCAATTGAATTTAATTATATATGAAGGTGATGATGAAGCTAAACTGCCTGTAATTGGAGCCCAATTACTCAGCTGGTCTTCCATAAAATTAATTCATCTGAAAGTTTGCCATTGTCCTGTGCTGCGGGCCTGCTGCTGGTTTAATTAGGTAACACCTAGGAATCTTGAAACAGTAAATTATTTTGTCTTTATTGCCAATTATTGGTTAAGGAAAATTGTATATAAAATATTAACATCTGCTTTGGTGACACTTAGGAAATAGCTCTGTGAAAACACCTTTGCATTTTCCACCCAAGACAGTGTCAAAGCAGAATAGAGAGAACCTTCCTGTGTGCCATGTACGCAAGCTCACAGTGCTGGAGTGCACACGGTTCTGTAAGCAATGATTTTGCAAACATGAGGCCTAAACTCTTCAGGATACACACAGATACAAGCATGAAGGGTAATGTCAATGCGAAACTTCTTTTAGAGACACAGAAAATTCACAGGAAATCGTCATGCTTTAAGTAGCTGTGAATAATATTTTAACAATTTAGCCCATCTTAAAATAATATTTATTGACTCCTGAAGATTGATAAAATAAACTACTTTAGTTTTCCTAAATTATGTCACTTGTGTGGATAGTATAGTTCAATCACCATGCAGGTAATACATTTGAGAAAGGTTGATTTAATGACTTAAATGTTCATGTCTAGTTTTTTGTACTTTTTAATATAACAAAATGAAATATATTGCCAATCATGCTGAAATTACTGATACCATTTCAAAGCTGGCAGTTCTCAATATCATGCAGAGATAACTCATTTTTCTTTAATTGGCTTTATCATATTGTATTTTAATTTAAAAAGAATCATTCCTCACAGTATTTTCTTTAATTCCATGTATAATAAATAGTTCCAAATGAAACATCAGTGAAACTATTTAAAAATGAAAATTTTAACTGCAAATTCTTGGTTTATGTACAATAAAAGAGTTAGTATGATAAGAACAAAAATAAGATAATTCCTTTAAAAGTCATTACAGTCTTTTCAAGTATACCATTACTTGCATGTAGAAAATTTTTAAAAAATATTGCACAAAGCTTTAAAGCCTATTTATATTTTAAATTCTGTTCTATTTTAAATACACAGACACACATTTATATAGTTTTTCAAAAAAGTTAGGATATGTTTTGTGCAAAACAAGGTTGAAATAAATAACAATACTATCAGCCATGTGATAATCTTAACTGCTAAAACAAACCTGAATACTTTTGTACAGCCTGATTCCCTCAATGTGCCTCTTCAGATTGCCAATAATTCTCTTAAAACGTAGTAAAGTTTCTATAAGAATCATCACTGCATTTTTCTATATTTCTTCCAATAATAGCTCTGTGAGAACAAATTACCTTTTAAAACTTTGTATTCCATCCAAAATATCAACCGAAAGCTCAACTTTACAGGAAATTGAAGTTAAACATTTTTAAAAAGAAACATGCTTTGATTTAAAGGAAACGTCACCTAAGATGATTTTGAATAGCGTTTATTTTTGCAAAATCTCACAAAAACTTTTAAGAAGGACATGTTTTGAGCAATTATAAAATATGAGCAATTATAAAATAATTTAGCTAGGTTTTTCCACCTTGATACAATAAAGGCAATAGCTTTGATTTGACTCTATGCTGCTGCACCTTGTATCTGTCTTTTTTGACAAAATTCATATCTGGCAAATATTATTTCTGTAGTTAACAACTATAGTATTTATATCTGTAACCGCATACATTTGGGGGGAAAGTAGTAGAAAAAGTAATTTTAAAATGGTTATTTTAAACACATTTGCCTCCAACAATCAAAGACAGATTGCTTTATTTTGATTTTTAAGTACAAAATAATCACCAGAATATTTTTCCCCACTACTTCTCTGGGTAAGGGAAGGTTGGAAAAAGGGAAGGTTGTATTTCTTTACATTGCTGCAGTAAGTTTCCCAAGCTAAGCACACTCTGCAGTTGCTTAGTGTAGCTGAGGGTGAGAAGCTTTGCTGTTGGCTGGAGGTTATCAGCTCCAGAGCACCGCGGGAAGGAACATGAGTGCTAATGTGGACACTTCTCTTTAGAGTCCTGAGTACTCTCTGGTAAAAGAAGTAAACATTCTCTATGCAAAATGTCCAATTTTTCTCCCTTTGCACAAATAACACACATGGCGAAATAACCTGTAAGAAAAGAAAAGAAAAAAAAAAAAAAAAAAAAAAAAAGCATCACATTCTCGGCTTTTCTCGAGGTAATGTTTTTATCTTATTATGATTACAGAAGTTGCTCACCTCCAACAAATGTACAAGTTTTTCACTTCTTCTAACTTGTCATAAACATTAGGAAATGGAGAAGATTCCTGTATAAATTAAGATAGCCCATGTTTCTAAGATTACTAAATAATCATTTACCTTATGTCTCATTCTTTATATATAAACTCTATTATTGTTTCTGTACATATGCAGATTCCTCTACCACTAAGCACAAGGTTATACACACACATGCACATACACAGACATGCACATGCTCACGCGCAAAATGACATACACAGCCTGGCCACCAAGGAAGAGACTGTGCCCTAGATCAAGATAGCTCTCTAGATGAGAGCTGACATCTATATATTTTCCTTAACGTGAGTTCCCATGGCTCAGTATTTGCTGAAAGGATCAAGTTCTAACTGGGGCCCCAGAAACAAACATTTCTACAGATGAGCTTGAAAACGCATTGGCCAAGAATTTTCACCCAATAATGGAAGAGGAAATTCTGCCTCAAGCCACATGAGGAATTTTTAAGGATAAGCATGAAAAGCCATGGAAGTCAAGCCTGTGTGCACACCCTGTGTTGTATCATGGTACACGCACTGCCTGCCCCAACTTCATATTTATCATAAAATAGTGGGAAAAATCTTCATCTAATCCATCCCTTAATAGTCCGGTCTATATGGGCTCCTTGCTGAATAATACTTAAGACCTTAATTTCTGTAGGTTTCGAATTCTCACAAGATCAAATTAATAACCCACTGAGTCCAGTTCTTGGTGACACTGGTCTTCACAGTGAGGATGTCATGAGCTCAAAATGACTCAAAAACTGTGAATGTGTTAGGAGGAGGAAGCTATGCATTGTCTATGATTAAATGTGAGAAAATAATTTTCTCTTTGTGTATAGATTGGAATTATCAGTCGGTACCACTCTAAGTAACTTGTACTGAATATAAACAAAGCATAACCTCGACCAAGGAAAGTATGTAATAGCAGTGAGGAGTAAACTAAATGATACCTGAGTGTTGATTTTTTCTCCATAAGGACAAGCTGTAGCCTGTTCTCCCTCTCCCTGGTGCGAAGTTAAAATACATCAAAGAAGGGGACAAATGTGCTGCTTGTGTCCAATAGCTTTGGCCCCTGAACAGCAGGCTCCTCTTCACCGCGCAGTGTGAGACTTGCACATCCCAGGGAAGCAGACCTGCACAAGCCTGAGCCTCAGGAGAGAGCGCTGGGAACAGAGCTGTGGAATGGTGATGCTGAGGTGCTCAGATCCTGAAATGAATGTCCTCAGCCCTGTGGAAGCCCATGTCCAACCGGCTTTATTTTATTTACTTTTATTTTTACTTTTCCATTTCAAGAGAAGAAAATACAGAAAAAGAAAAGAAATGAGACATACAAACAACTACAAGAGCAACAAAAAAACCCAAAACAATAAAACAATATAGGCTCTCCAACAAGGTGATAAGAATTTAAGGATAGTTGAAATACTTCAAAAGAGTTGTTTAGATTACCAGATATAGAGATGCAAATTGATCTAATCATATGTGTTAAACTATTCTTTTCCAAGAACCAATAGAATTAGTAGTGTAAATATCTTAGCTATTTTGTGTATATATAAACAAATGTATATCTTTTTCCTTTTCTATTCCTTTTCTCCTTTTCCCCTCTCCTAGTTATTTTTCCCTCTTTGAGCAGATGCTTAACCTTACACAGCATCTACTGTGAATTTTGGATCTTATTTACTCTTTAAGCTTCTTACACTAGGGAGACAATACAATATTTACATATGTGAGGATTGCAGGTCCCGTTTGATCCATCTATCCTGCTTCTGGGCATTTTCCCCGAGGAACGGAAAAGATCATACCACAGAGATATATGTACACCCATGTTTATAGCAGTACGATTTGTAATAGTCAGATCTTGGAAACAACCCAAATGTCCATCAACTGAGGAATAGATAAAAAACATATGGAATTTTTATACAATGGAGTAGTACTCAACTCTAAAGAAGAATTGCATCGAGGGTTTTATAGGTAAGTGGATGAGACTTGAAACCATACTCATAATGAACTAAATCAGCATTCAACCAACATTAAAACATTATTAGCACCTGGTTGAGGTGGAGGGGGTCATCTTGAGCCTCCCTCCCACCACCCGGAAACACGGTGTGCCTACATAGCTCTGGAAATTTATATGGATGCTGTATTTTCTTAAAAAGAGAAGAAAAAAGAACATAAACTGAGTCTAGCAAAGCTAAACTTTTTCTAATCAACTTTTATTAGAAGAAATGGTATGTGAGAGATTTTAGTGAAAAACCTTTCTTTTGATTTTTTTTCTCCCCTACTTCCAATGTTTGTAGTCATTTTCATTTAATTCATTTGGAAATGTAACCCAGCAAAGGTTGGTTGTTAGTTCTAGTTAGCTTCTTCTTAGAATTGGATAAAGATCACCAGACAGACTGGGGTAACTGGAGTTGTATAATCTAATGTAATGACCCTTGTCTTTAAAAGCATTAAAGATAGTTCTGTGTATCGCTCATTTGTTCATTTGTGTTTTCATTCAATAAAATTTAGTAAACACCACTGAGGCACTGCATAGCTCACTGGTTAGAAAGCATTAGGAATTGATTCCACATCACTCGCCTGGGTTTATAATCATACATACACTCACAGATATTGGCAGATGAGGTATCATGTGGATATGGTTGTAGTTTATTATGGTATTCTAGTCAATAATACCCACAATCTATTGAGGAATTTATATTCTTGCATTGTTAAGAAAAAGTAACTGATGAATACAATACACAAATGTACTATGGGGTTTTAGAATGTTTTTATTGCTAAGAATCAAAATTGGAGACATTCAACTTGGAATGGATAGCTGTGTCTTCAAATAGGATAAACAGAACAGACTTCGTATAAGTAAAAAATAAAAGCCATTTTTGTGTTGTCTTGCCTGAAACACTGCCCAGTGTCTCCTCTTCTCCCTAAGTATTAATCTTTGTAAATGAGAAAGTATAATAAACTAGCAGAAGGTAAAATCTAGGAATACTACAATTATCAAACATGTAAAAGTTGGGTTGAAACATAAAATTAGGGTTCCTATCCCTTTTTGTTTCTATAAGTGAATCCTGCAGACTGAGTAATTTACAGAGATAAAGGTATATTCAGTTCATGGCTTTGGCTGATGGGATGCATAAGGAAGGTCTAGGGTCCCCTTTTGATAAGGGCTTGGCTTCTGGGGACTTGGAGGTCTGAAGGTGCCAAGGACATCACATAGCAATAGAGCCTCAGCTCTGACAACCCAGGGGACATTCCATGCCCACCTGTTCTCAGCATTGCCCCTAGCTCATGAATCGATGAATGAATTAACCCACACTTACAGTCAGAGCTTTCATTACTGATCACCTCTTGCAGGTCTCACCTGATAATACCTCCCAGTAAAGTTTAAGCTTCGTCATGAGTTTGGGAGGTGGGGACACTCAAATGTTAGAAAGTTCCTTATACATCGACCATGGAAAAGAACAAAATATTGAGGTGAATGAACAGGGTGCAAACTGTTCTCTTTCTCAGTCGGTGAGCACAAATCTAACACACACACATGCATGCACACACGCATGCACACATATGAAGGCACACTATATATATGCAGGAAGGAGAAGGACATGAGCTGGCTGGACTGGCTGGCACACCAGGACACCCCCACACAAGCAAACCAAATGATGGCAGGGAATAATCCTTCCTGATAGAGATCCTTTGTCAAACTCAGTCTTTCTAAGGAGATTCTCATTAGTAATCCAGGGAAGTCAGATTATTGCCATGGGTGATACTCATCACTTCTCAGCAAGATTCTGCTGGCAAAGCTACATTAAGAAAGAAAATCTTGCATTTACCAATGAACTAGTCAGCTTATCCACTGCTGGCCACAATACGTGACACCAACAACTTACATGAAGGGAGGTTTAATTTGGCTCTTGTATTAAGGGGATTCAGTCCATGATCAGCTGAAACATGGTTCAAAGCAAAAACATCATAATAGAAAGACACAGGGTAGGAAAACTTCCTGGTTAATGGCAGCTGGGAAGCAGAACAGGGAAGCTGTGCCAGGGAGAAGCCACGGACCAGACACAGAACCCAAGGGCAGATTCTCTGATCACCAGACCACCCACGGTGTACCCACCAATTTCCTGGGAGGGTCCTGACTCAATAAAGTTAATACACTCAAGCTTGCCCATTACAATTAATGTGTGTAATGTTTCTGGAAATTAACCTGAGAATATTGACCACAGATACGAAGCTCCTACTTATATTCCACGACCCACTGAAAGAGTCCAAACTGAGAATCCAGCATACTAATGTGCACAAATGCTTAAAACAGCTTAATTTGTAAGAGGCAAGTCTGGAAACAGCTTTAAAAATGAATAGGAAAATGTTTAAGTTATGGCTCATTTAACTTATACTATTACCTAAATATAAAAGCAATACTTAATTAAATACAAATATTTAAAATACCATAAATAAAAAGGCAAGATATATGAAGATTAATTTGCATTATGAATGCAAAACATATAAAAATAAGAACAACCTAAAGTTAATTTTAAAATGTTAAATTTTTGAATGAAGTATGGCTGTTTAATTTGTTTTGTATTTATCTTTTTCTCTACTTTGCCAAGTTTCACATGTGAATAACACTTGTAGTTAACACAATATATTAAGAAGTCTGGTGTTTCAAGAATGTCACTAAGAATAAGGCTAAACAGCAAATACTATTCATCCTTTTATGGCGAATCATAGCTAACACTTAAAATATAGTATCTTTAGAGAAACAGTTTATAGTTTAATTTTCAAATAAGACTCCATAGATGTATTACCAGAAGTAAATAGATTCCATCAATGTTTTGTTTAATTCTGTACTTTTATTCCATTGAAAATTGAGAAGTAATAACACTATCTAAAAATATACAGTAGAGAAAGAAATTATTAGATGAGCTTATGCCTGGTCTCCCCATGCACAAATTCTGCCTTGACTACAGTACCCTTCATGGTGGTGATGGGTAATTTTATTCAGTAACATCTGACCTCACAGCCTGGAAACCACACAGAGACCTCCCAGGTGTGCTGGAGACCTCGTATGTGCTCTGGCCATTACTTTGTGATCTATGTCATCCATCAATGAGGTGGGATTTTCTTTCTTAATGTAGCTTTGCCAGCAGAATCTTGCTGAGAAGTGATGAGTATCACCCATGGCAATAATCTGACTTCCCTGGATTACTAATGAGAATCTCCTTAGAAAGACTGAGTTTGACAAAGGATCTCTATCAGGAAGGATTATTCCCTGCCATGAGGTCCCATTCTTTTTTTGTTTTGTTTTGTTTTGGGTACTGGGGATCGAACTCATGACCTTGCATTTGAGAGGCAGGCGCTTGCACCACTGAGCTAAATCCCTGGCCCAAGAGTTTCCCTTCTTATTGTTACAAATATTTGTTGAAATCTTTTCCCATTGCATGGTCTCTTTTCCTTCTCCTCAGCTGTTATGATTGTACACTGAATATTTTGAATGCAGCCTTGGGAAGGAAAGAGCAAAGGTTCAAGTGTTGTGCTGACTCTCTGGAACAGTAGACATCTGGTTTCCAACACTTCTAAAGCAACTTATACCTCAACCAGAGAATCACAGTATTTTTTATGATCTGTGTTTGTCCAGTGGAGTTATTGCTGCAAAATACAGGATACGTTGCTGTATGTTTCTCAGGAATTCCTCATGCTAGTCCCACTTTACCTTACAATGATTTCTGGCCACCCTGACCTGCCGCCATCGCCTTCTCTTGGGTATGAATGGAAGGAAACTGAGCTTTATTTTTAACTAACAGAATATGGCAAAGATTGTGAAGTGTCCATGTCCTTGACTGGGTGACACAGAATCTAAATGACTAAGAATTGCGACTGTGGTTAACCATTCATTATGTGAGATGCAAGACACAAGAAGAGGACAAGAGGCTCTCCTGCTGGCTGTGGAAGAAGTCTTCTGTGCAGTTGCTGGCCATGCTGACCTCATGAGGGCATGCAGCCTCTGGGATATGGAAATTCAGCCCTGCAGCTTCTGCAAAGACTCAGGAGTGCACCAAAACCTATGGGAGCTGGGAAGAACGTCCTGAATGCCAGACAAAAACATGGTCTTGGCAATGCACTTGGTCAATGCCCTGCGAAGAGAGCAGACTGATGAGCCAAGAACAGACCCTTGATCTGTATCATGTGAGATTAAAAAAAAAAAGTGTGTTGTTTCACACAGCACTAAGTTTACTGTAAATTGTGTAACAGCAATATAAAACAGTACATCTCATCTTTAAGATGGTATTGATTGGCTTGCCTATACTGCCCACAATACCCAAATCCCACAGGCTAACAGTGGACATGTAAATAGCTCATGGTTCATGGGATGTAGTCCATGGAAGACTCCATGGATAAAACATCATGGCAAAAGGGTACAGTGGAAGAAAGAAACTCAAAGTACAGCAGGCAGGAAGCGAGGAGAGATTGGGGAAGCCAGAGAGGGAGATGAACCCTGCAAGGATCCTTTAACAGTGAGCTACCCCTGCATCAAGCCCCTAAGAGCATACTTAGCTGTGAGCTCATCAGTGTATCTACCCACTGAAGAGTGTAGTAAACCGTCAACAATCTCTTCTGTGTGTTTTAGTTCACCCAAAGGCAGAGCGATGTGCAAGGCCCATTTTCACCTTCCATGTATTCACTTGAAAATTAAGCTTTTGTGATAAGATCAAAATTTAATTCAAGTACACTTCTTTCTGTGGAAATATTAAATAAAGAATTTTATTCTCTGCTTCTATTAACATTGTTTTGTCTCACATTGAAATAATCCTGGAATATTTTCCTGGATATATTTTTTCAATGCAATTAGAATAGAGCTATGAATGGACTTGAATTGTTTGTTTAAGAGTGGTTTTCAGCATTGTCATCAGCTTTCCATATATATATATATATATATATATATATATATATATATGTGTGTGTGTGTGTATGTGTGTGTGTAAAAGTGTATTACTTCCTGTACTCTCTGTGTGTATAATTATCTTTGTCCATTAATTTTCTTTCTGATGGTAAAGAGAGAATGAGTTTCTTCCTTGATACACACATTCAGTACTTTGATCAATTCAGATCTATGTACCTATTATCCTTTGAGAGTTAATATGGATCTCTCTAAGGACTGATTTTTGCCCAAGGTCAAGTTGTAACCTGCTATGAGGTTTCTGTTAATTTCTCTTCATGACTTTGTTTTTGGGTTGAATGACGTATTTCTTAAGGTGGATCATGGTATATGTGTTTTGTTGTGTCGGTATTAAAGGCCAGTGATATAGCTCAGTGGCATGAGCGCTTGTCTGGTGAGTATAAGGTCCTGATTTCAATGCCAGGTACAAAAAACAAAACAAAAACTAACTTCAGTATTTATCTTGAACTATTGAACTTTGATCTCATCTTTAATTCACCCCATTGCATTTCACTCATTTCACTGAGCTTTCCATTGGGTTTTCTACCTCTCCTCCTGTGCCTTTACACTTCAGCACTGATCTACAACAATAAGCACTATTTTAAAATAGTGAGGTGTATTGTATTGACCTTCCCAGAACCATGCCATAAAATCAATACAAGCTATTACAAGACAATGCTTTGTAAACCATATTATATGAAAATATTTGCACAGTATTTTTAGAAAAGAAAAAAAAAACTGTACTTCTCTGAGTTTTCAGGCTAAAGTTTCCATATAATGTTTGGCAAGTATTTACCCCTAATGAAATCTTCCACATTATCTGATCAATTTTCATCACCTACACCAGAAGGAAGATGTAATTTTTAGAACTGGCACAGCAGGAATGACTTATCTTTATGGACAGCCTAATATATTTTGTCAGATTCTTTGTGCGCTCAAATACTTGTGAGAGTATTAATGCCATAATAAAATAAAAATCAAACTAATGGTAAAAAATAATGAAATTTAATTTTTCCCCTTTGTGATTGACATCGAACCAAGGACCACTTATGTGCTAGGCAAATGTTCTACTACTGAATTATACTACAGCTTTAATATGCCTTTTCAAAAACAATGATAAATTACTCAATAAGAAAACTCCATAATCTTTAGGCTGCTGAAATGTGAGTGTTTCCTTATGAACCACAGACCTCAAAATGCAGGTCTTCATTTTCTTCAGCCAATCCTGCTTCAGAATCAAAGTATGGTGTATGTTTGTAATTCCTCTTACTTTGTGTCTATGAAAAGTCCTGATGAACCTGTGCACTGATGGATGGCCATCAGTGTACCAAAGTTTTCTGTATCTCATATAGCATCACAATCCATGCTTTGTGGAAATGATTCCATAAGTTCTGATTTTGATTAAATAACAGCCTAAATATTCCTAAATACAATGACTTTAAAGAATTTATTATTTCTATGCCTCCTTTGATCTCTAAAATAACTTTAAACTTATTTTATAGTCTTTGATTGTGTTACTACCTTGTGTGACTGAAAAGTGTTTTGTAAATCTCTTAATTAAATCTCTTGGGTGACTTTTCTTCTTGGAACTTTGTTTCTTGCCAGGTGATGTTTTTTCCTCTTTAGGAATGATGTGTGCTGTTTTCCTTAATCTGTCAGATCAGGCAAACAGAATAGCATAGTCTGCCAGTGTGCATAAGGAATGTTTCTGGGCAGAACCACTTTTCATGCTGATCCAGGATTACAGAAGAATGTACAGTAGAATCACTCAACAGAGCAAAAACAGGTCTCTGGTTTTACCTTTTGTGACTGACAGTTTATTCAGTTGTTTTCATCTCCTCTAACTACGATCACGGACACAAAGTGCTCGTTTTCCATCTTTCCTACGCTGATTATAGAGCATTTGGTGATATAGAAACTCCTGCCAATATCTGGCTTTGGAAAAATCATTGTTTCAAATACCGATTGTGAAGATCCTGAGGTCATATAGTTCAGATGCCAACACCCACTGGCGATAGCACTGTGAGTTCTAACTAATGGACTGGACTTTGGGGGCCATATTTATTTTCAAATTTAAGATATGTCTTCTGCTATAAATGTAATAATGTTTACTTTATTGAACTTTTTTTTAGGGCAATTTGAAGGTATTTCACAATCATTAAAGGAAGAGTTCTACACTGTGGTCCTCAAACAGAAATAATCTCTCCTGCTTTTGTTATCTTACACCACTGTAGTTCATTGGTTCCAATTGATTAAAAACATCATAATCACCAAAAGGTTACTGTTCCCAAAAAACTCACACTCATTATTGTGCTGTGTATGGATTTTCCTATACACTGACCTGGAGATGGGTCAACCATTGTGTTATACACAATGGTTTCACGGCTATAGAAATCTTTCTAATTTTTTTGTATTTATTATTTCTATGAGGTATCAGTTTGACAGAAGGAAAAATGATCAATGCTAACTTAGATGAGCAGAAAAATAGGGATACCTTTCTAGGTTTTATGTTTCATTGTTATTTTTAAATATATTATCCAAATTATTAGTAGAAATACGATCGAGAGAAAGAAGAAAAAAATTCTCCAGTGGACTTAGTCATTTGCAAAGTTTCAAGGAAGATAAGATTAACAAAATAATTTTAATGATATAAAAATCATACAGTATTACAAAACTCTTGCTGAATATACATTTAATCTATTTGCACTGATCCCACTATAGTATTTCATACTGTAATAAAATCTCTTATACTCTGGAACTGAATACTGATTCACTAATACAAAACCTGATACTTCATTGCATATTTCATAGTTTTATAAGTATCTTTAAAATATACAATGCTGACTAATGTTTAAGATCATTCCATAAAATTCTGTATTGCTTTCTTATTTAGATTAGAGCTAGTGAAAATGTCATCTGAAAGAACATAAAGACCCCTTCTCTCTGAACATACACATGCATGTCTTTTCAATGTATGGGTTTTGGGATGATGAATCATTTAAATTACCTCTGGGGAATGTTTAGAAGGAAATCTTATCTCTGTACTCATACAATGCATCTATACATTGTCACTTTTTAAAGCTGCTGATTCGTACCAGTAGAAATAGTGCAAAGAATTCTTTTAAAATCATATCATCTCTGATATAGTAAGACTGTTTTTTTTTTTAAAGGTTACTATACTCTCAAAGCTAATGAAATGCTCTTTCTATCATTTATGTCACCAAACGCTCTAGGCCTTATCCTGAACTCTTCAACTCATGTGCGTCTTGATTTGAGACCATAGGAGCATGAGTGTGTGTGTGTGTGTGTGTGTGTGTGTGTGTGTGTGTGTGTATCTTTTGATCTCTGTTGTGCCAATGCAATCTGTAGTACAGAGAAATTCTCAAAAAAGCAAACAATTGGTCAGTGATATTAAAAATATTTATACAGTGTAACTTACTAGTATTTATAGTTTAAAATTAGCATATCCATTATCATGCAGACTGGTCTCTTTAAATGAGTACAACCATAGATTTTCTTTCCTATATTTTTGTGGCATTTGGCAAAAAATGATTGACATATTGCTAACAAAAAAAGTGCAAGCTTAGTAGCAAATATGTTGTGATATATTATGTAAATAATTTATTAAATACATATTTTCTCTCGTGTTTGGCAGGTTTTATGTTGTTCCTGACACTGGAACTTTTAGGATTAAAATGATCAAGACTAAACTTCTGCGATTAAAACAGCTTTTTATTTATAACAACTTCATAGCCTTTTATTACTTTAATAGTTATGATATGTTTGTGTATGCACTATCATCTTTATATACTTGTAAAACAGAAGATTGTACAGAAGCACTGGAAAAGCTGACTTGAAACTTTCCAAGGCTGAAAACTGCACAGTGCAAAATTCCTCTTATTTTATCAGATACTTTGGTGCCAAAATCCTTGGTCCTTTAACCACATTAACTTATCCTGTAGAAGTCCAGAGTGTAGGGGAGAGTATGGGAAATTTCATTTACCATATTATTGTCATAGAAGGTCTTACCAGCTGGATCAAAGACCAATGAGAGCAAGTTATTTTAACCACTGTGCGACTGATTCCAGGTGGCAGGAAGTTAGGACCTGAGAGAAGCAGCTCGGAAAATATGGTAGGCCCCTACAGGTTTAAAATAACCAAATGCACAGCGGCAAATATCTCTCAGAGAACAAACTATTTAAAATTAAGATTATGGAGGGTTTGACAATATATGTGTGGACGTGTGTGTGAGGGATTACTAATCTGGTCTCTTATTACTCCACATTACAATGTCTGCTCTAACAAAACCTTGCTTTTGCTTTTATCGCCCCAGGGTCACACTGGCCTTTTGTTCCTTACTGGAAGCTTGTTCTTCACATCGTGGAATTCTCCTGGTTCCCCTTTTCTTGGTGTCACTGATACAGACTGCCTCTCATTTTTCACCAGCCCCAATGCTCAATATGAACAGGAGATTTTGTAAGCTTCCGAGAGATTGTTTTTCATAAATTAATTAGTATCAACACTACCTGCGCTTATACACTTTATTAATGATATCTTCAACAAGTTTGTGTCAACAATTATACAAATATAATGAGGTAATGGTTATATGAGTGTGAACAATGACTGTCGTTTGTTCCCTAAAATTCTCTAGTTAGCAATGAAAGACCTGGAGTACTGCATTTATAGGCTGGCATTCTAATGAAACAGATGTTTTAATGATAGTTTAATTTTATCTTTGGCTCAGTGTACTAGAGTAATATGGAAGCTAGAAGACATGCGGCTGATGCCTACCTAGATTTACTGTGTAATAACGGGCAGACTTCAAAATATCTCCCACGCCATCAGTCTCTTTCCATAGGGAAGTCTATGTCTGTCTAATACAATGACATGAGTGCAAAATACAAACTGTGTGGATTATGGTTTATCAGTTACCATATCTGAAATCTTGCTCACTCTATGTCAAATTCTCCTTTTTCATGTGTTTTAATTCATTGTAATAATTATACAATTATGACACAGTTAAAATAATACAAAGGCATTGTTCATAAACTAAGAATCTGAACAATTTGATGTCCTCTTAATCTCATTTAACAAATTTTAATTTAAATTATATTCCATTTTCTATTTTATATACTAAATGTACATTTTTAACATTTAAAAAAAATCCAACATCAGACACAAGCCTAAACCAGTCTGAACAAATACTGGTAACTGATACTCAAAACACAAATATACTAAAACTAAAGACATTAAGTATGACTATTTGTTAACTAATGTTTTGCTTATTAACTTTACTGATGTAATATTTTTTATTTCATATTGGGTAAAAGCAATTTCTTTTAAGTTTCACAATTTTGCTGGCACAAGTTTGCTGGTGTGTGTGTGTGTGTGTGAGAGAGTATATATACCAATATAGGTATATACCTATATATATGCAGACCTACATATATTCAAATGGCTATATTTATATCTATCTGCATATATTGATATATCGATATATGTATATATAATTGAATCATATTCTGCATTATATTAATTTACTATGTCTTAGATTAAAACATATTTTTTCTAAAGGCTTTTCTATGAATAACTTGTATCCTTGTCATAAACTTAGAACACTGATTATTTTAAAAGTAACAATTAGTACTGTTTTTCAGTGGAGGTGAGTGGTCTGCACCCCAAGAGCTGACTTTTTCTTGCAGAAGGGGTGACTTCTGTGTCGCTCAGCAATCAATATCTGACACTGTAAGATAATTGAGAACCAAAATCACTGTGGTAGTTTCACAATATCCACATACTTCACTTAAAATTGCTAATTCCTTTTTCACTCATTTGTTTAAAATGAGTATGTATGAGATGTTTATGATTATCAGATTCACCCAGGAGTCTGTGGTATAATTAATAATAGATAAATAACTCAATATTATGTGAAGAAAATACTGGGTGATATAAGCATGGTAAGGAGTCTGGTGGAGATCAGAAACACTTCACATTTAATAGAAAAATTAGCATTTTAATTAGATAGTGTAGGAACAGAAGGTTAAAAGGCCCTTCTGCTCCAACGCAAAGTCCTCTACAATTTCAGGAAGGACGAATTCCCAGAAGTGGGCAAATCCTAAGCGACAGGCTCTGAAACGTCCACTTTTGCACCCAAGTACACTGTGGAGAAGTGAGGACTGTAGTAATGTACATTGCTGGGGAGGGCAGAGAGGCACTGCCTACCGACAAACAAGCACTAAAACTTCCATCATCCAATTGAATTTGATTAATTAATGCTTTTTTACTTTATTGCACTTGGAAATTAATATTTTTCTTTAAATAGATATCCACACCTCTTGGGAACTTTATAATATCCCTGCCTCATATCATAATCTATGTCAGAGATTAATCATATTTCAACCTATAGCTAGAGCTTTTTGAAAATTTCTCTCATGAGGATGGAGGAACAACACATTCTGCAGTTAGGTTATTTCATCCTAATTCCAAGAACAGAAAGGATAAGAAAGCTTTACCAGTCATAGATTAGTTGAGTCACCAAAGCTGCAAAGAAACCAATGATTGTACGTGGCCTCAACTCACCAATAAAAAGAAACACAGGCAGAATGGGTCAAGAAACAAGATCCCTCAATATTCCCTACACAAGAAATACATTTAACTTGAAAGGAAATTCGTAGCCTGAAAGTCAAAGGCGGGAAAGCAATGCTCCATGTGACAGGGAACCAGAAAAAAGCAGGGGGAGCTAACCCATCAACCACAGAAAGGACAAGAAAAATATGGAATTTTTATACAATGTACTTCGCTATAAAAAAGGCTCATCTCGAGGCTCTTATAGGTAAATGGGTGCCACTTGAGATCATGTTCATGGATGAATTGGTTCAGATTCACAAGGGTGAACATAATATTGTATCCCTATTAGATTATTCTGGCACAATAGAGAAGCAAAAGTACAAAATAAGAGGTTTATCGAGGTGAGGATGTGGGAAAGGAGCACACATTTTACTTTATATTCTCTCCATCATCGTACTGAAAACTCTTTCATAATGGTGCCCTGTGACTCGGATGACCAGATGGAGCTCCCCTGCCTATGAACCACTTTTTTTTCCCTCCAGGACTCTTTACTTGCTGCCGCTAATCCGCATGCAACAGCGACCTTCCTCACTCATCACAGGTGAGCTACGGTCCCTGGTTTTCTGTTTCTGTTCCTTAGCAAGTTTGCAACAGAAAACCCATTATCCGCAGTCCCCAAACAGGGGTACCAGTTTTTGCGCTCCTTAGGCTACACAATCTGAAGCAAAACTGATAGTTTTGTTCACTGAGACCCTGGCTCACACTCTTCGGTGACCTGGTCAAGGAGAACAGGTGTTGGGACTCCCAGTGTCACACTTTCAAAACTGTTGAACACCTCTTTTGACAGATGTGACCCAGGATAGCTTCCGCGTTCTTTGGGGGGAGATAAAGCTGTTACCTCTCGCGGTGAAGTTAGTTGTTCTCTCAGTTCACTTGTAAATCAGTCATGGGGACCACTTCCTGTCCCCTGAACAACACCTCTGGGGCACCTGGGTCATAACCTTGGTGCTCTTGGTCTTAAGAAGGCTATAAAAACCAAACGCTGATCTTTTATTTATGCTTTTATCACAATGGCAGAAAGTTGGCAGAAACCTTTCATTGTAGGCCTTTTTTTACTTTAAAGACATGTGCTTCTCCCTCTCTGTCTTGTATGATGCCCCAAACACTTCTGGCTTACCCCCTGCACCATCTTCTCCCATTCCCTCAACCACAGCAGCCTCTAATACTTCCCCTAGCAACTCTCCCCAGTCTCCAACTTCTTAATCCCCCACCCGAGCTGTCTGTTCCATCTGAGAGTTCTTTGTCCCCTTCCCCTGGGTTGCCATTTCTCCTCCGGCTCACCATACCTCAGTCTTGGGCATTCCAGCCTTCTGGCAGGCCATATGGTTGTCAGTTGCTGCAGCTCGCATGGAAGACAGCCACCATCTTTCTGCCCTCTACCACACGACAGGGCACTGCCATCTTGAGACAGGTATCAGGGTCAATGGCTGCCCCTTGTGGCCCCTAGTGTGATCAGCAGCAGCCATCCTGCTGCAGATCACATGATTACCAGTCACTATCTTGGGCTCCCTCACTGTGTTACCAGCAGCAGCTAGGCTGCTGTGGGCCACACAGTAACTGCCAATAGTCTGTGTTTTCTTGTCACATGGTGACAGGCTGCCACTTTGTAGCCAATCATCAAGTAATTTCCACATATACCTGAGGATGGTTGGCTACTCAGTGGCCATCTACTCCACAGACTTCTCAGCCTCAATCTCCACTCCTGTTTTAGGAACAGGCTGGCCCCGAAGGATTAGCTAATATCCATGTTCCTTTTTCCCTCTCTAACCTATCTCAGATTAGCCATAAATTAGTTTCCTTTTCTGGTATTCTTATCTCAAGAGATCTCTATTAATTGCTCTACAAAATGGTTCTCACTCCATTTGAGTGCACTCTAAATTTGTAATGTTTGTCAGTCTATATATCTGTCTGTTTGTCCATTTGCCTGCTCTGTAAGCTGTTCGTTTTATTTGAGCTCAACAATTTGTTTCCTCCTCTTTTATATTTTCAGATCATTTAATCAAGGTTTATTTGGGTTATGGATTTAAAAAATATGTTTTCACCTAGATTGCAAGCTGGTCAAAATGATGTTAAAATTGGTTAAACAAAATCCCTTGAGATTAGGATACATTGACTCCAATTGATGAATAAGGAAGTGGCCACCTGGTAACTTTAACCAGCTTTTGTTCATTAACTGGAGGCCCCAATAATCTCAATAGCCTTATGGGAGACACCTCAACTAAAGTTCATATGATTAAGACAATTCATTGTTGCTAATTTGATGATATATTCATGCCTTTAAATATAAAATTGGGATTGTTTATGATGACAAATGTTTTCTTTCAGATCCAAATGTCTGCCTTTTTCTTTTGCCCCAGCCAGGAGATTCAGGTCAGACCAACATGAGATCCCCAGTCAGATGATGATTTTTAAACAAAAATTTATATAATGTATATGTTATACTTAAAGATGCTTAAATAGTGAACAGTCCAAACAATGTCACAAATTTCTTCAGTGCTCAAATGTTAAAACACCCATGGTTAATAAAAAATAATAGCTCAATTTAATAATGGTCAATGTTAAGCTTCCTGCCTATACTGCACTGTACTGTTATCGATCTTCTCGATGTTCAACAACCAAAATTAAGAGATAATTATAAATTCCTTGTGGATTCCTTTTGCTGGGATCCATCAGATATTTTCCAAAATAAGGTTATATGGTACATATTAGGACCATAATTAACTATACTCAACTGGCATTAAATGATACCACAGAAACCTCAGTTTGAATCCAAGTCACTGCACCATTATTGAAGAGTTTTCTGCATGATGAAAGAGATGAGAATATAAAGTAAAATAAAATACTATAAAGAAAATAAGAATATAAAGTAAATATAAAGAAAATAAGAATATAAAGTAAGAAATAGGCTTTATTCCAAGGACGTGGATAGGAGTCCATGACCATAGATGGTCTAGCCACCTCTGACCAGAACATGGGGTGTGGGATATGCATATAACCTCTGACCAGGGTTGGCATTTAGTGCAGGCATTGATTAGGCGCGAGGAGCTGCTTGGAGTTTTCTTTGCATGTACACAGGAAGAGGAGTTGAAATTAAGGCTGAGGAAGAAGCAGGAAGGGGTAGGTATTCCCACTTTGGCCTTCTGCCATGTTAGACCACCGCCATAATGGTACAGTGTTTATACTAGGGCAAGAATCTTTCAATCCCTAGTATAAAAAACTGGAAGAGTTAGTGGGATCCAAAATGTATAATAGATATTCTGAAAGTGGAAGGAGAGGAAATGGCTAAAAAAGGAAAAACAATTGGGATGGGGGAAAGGAGGAAAGAAAGAAAAGATTATATACATACATAATCATATATATATATATTTGTATGCAAGATAGATAATTATATTACTAATCTCTGTTAGCTAAACAAAGAAACAGTTTTGTGCTTTCACTGTTTGATTATTTTTTCATACATATGTCTGGTAGTCTAAACAATTACTTTGAAGACAGCAATACACCACAAATAGACCACTGTTAATCCTACTCTGTTTTAAAATTCTGCATCACTGCTTTTATTGGGTTTTCCTTGTTCATTTTAAAATTAGAAAGGAAGAAGAAAGAATAAACTCAGTGAATCACAAGACGTAAAAAATCAGGCTTCCTAAACTCAGGTATCCCAAGACCAAGACAGCACCCAGTGGTAGGGGAAGGACCACGGAGGCAGGAGGACACTGGCACCCAGCACACCTAGGAAAGATAGCAGCCTTAGAAGTTCTGGTGAGAGAAGTGGGGACACAAGGGTGTTCCAGGCCAGCAGTGCGCACACACACACACACACACACACACACGCTTCCCACTGCCTTCTTTAAGTGTGCAAAGCTGTGTCCTAAACACGGAGAACAGGAGCTTCTCCAAGTGGGGGCAGGTGGGTGTTGTCACTGGCACAGGGCTGGAGAGGGGAGGGCAGTCCATTTAGGCTCTTCACCTTCACTGAGTGCAGAGAAACTGCTGCAAAAATCAGGGCAGGGCACGGAGAATAAAAAGGCAGGGACACAAACAGAGAGCCGCGCTTCCCCACTGACTCCACTGGAAGCCAGATTTAAGCACAACATTTTCAAATGGTTTGGAAAACCAATGGTAGGACAAACACTCCAGCGCACCAGCAGTGTTCCCATGCTGGGATCTCAAGCAACAGGCTGGACCTTCCTGATTCCTCTCCCCAAGTTCTCAGAGCCAATCTCAAACCCTGTTTGCAGCGGGGGAGCAGACTCACTCAGCTCCACCTACTGGAAGGCTGACTGCAGGGTGGTGTGGCCTCTCCAGACATGAGAACAGCACACGCCATGCTTAGGGTCCCTCCAGATTGATGCGCTTCTGCGATCATCTTGCCCTGGATGGGTGGCGGGTGTTAGCTGTAAAGGATTATAAGACATGAAAAGCGATCAATGAGCAACAGGATAAACAGTCAATAGAAGAAGACTTAGACACAGCTACATGCTTACACGGTCATTAAAAACTTCCACAGCAACAGCTATAAACGCATTACAAGATCTGCTCTAAAAGATGGGCTGCATGTGCAAACACATAGGGAATCCCAGAGGACTAAAATGCTTTTAGAAAAGAATCAGAAGAAAAGGATAGAAATACAAAAATGACATCTGAAATTCAGTATGTATTTAGTAGGATGATGACACAGTAAAATATATAAATAGAGCAAGATTAAATGTAATAGTAATAATAGGTGTCAAAATGGAGGAGCTGGGGATGTAGCTCTGTGGCACAGACTTTGCTGGGAAAGCATGAGGTCCTGAGTTCAAATCCCAGGACTAAAAAAGAAAGGAGGACTGCAAAAAAAAAAAAAATAATAATAATATCAAAGTACACATGAAGTGGAGGAATATTAGTAAAAATAAAAATCTTTTTGTATTAATAAGCAAATTCACCCAAAATTCATGAACCCATTAAATGAGATCAGATACCTGAGTTTAAAATTCCACAGCAGAATTTTAAAACTAAACAAAGTAATATGCATATTATGATTATTATTTGGTAGCAGAAAGATTTGTAGATTGAGGAGAGGGGAAGAAGGAAGGGAAGGGTAGAAAAGAAAAGGAGGAAAGAGAGGCAGACAGACAGACAGACAGAGCCAGACAGAATATGAAGCTCCCAAATGTGGAAATAAAAATGTGAACACAATTATATACCCAAGAAATTAAGAAATAAATAACTTACGCCAAACTCAGTAACTTACAGTAAATATAAAAACTACTTAACAGTGTAACTTTTGAAAACTGAAATTGTATATCAATTATTATGAAATGTTCTTTCTGCAGTTATGAATATGACCATACACACATTTCAAATATGATTAACATATGAACAACATAACCATTAATGCAATTGAATTACACTAAAGCTATCATGTCACAAGCGAGATTAAAACCCAGATGACTTTATTGATGAATTAAATTAAACATTTAAAAAAATACCAGTCCAGTACAACTCTTACACAAATCTTTTTGGAATCACACACAGTCCCCAGTACATTTTACGGTTCTGAGAAAATTGGAGGGCAAAATCTGTAAAATACAAAAATCACACATCAACACCCCTAATGAACAGAATCTCAAAGATCACTAAGAAACATAGCTAACTGAATCGAGTATTACTCAAAAAGGCAAAAAATCATGACCAATTTTATTTTCTCTGAGTAAAGCAGAGTTTCATAGTTAATTACCTTTTTTTTAATCTTTTTGAGACAGGGTTTCATTATGCAGTTCAGGTTGGCCATGTGCTCACTTTGTATCCCAGGCTGGTCTTGAACTTGCAACAATCCTCCAGCCTTAGCCTCCCAAATGCTGGGATTATAGAAGTGTGCCACCATGCCTGGCTAATGATCAATTATTAATTGTTGGGAGCCGCGGCCGAGCCCGGTCGCCTTACTTGGCGGACGTGAGGCCTGTAGGAAAGAGCAAAGCCTGAGCTAGATTACCCCTCCCATCGAGTGTGCTAAGATGGCGCTTATTTCCTGCTTGGTAAACAACCCGCCCTGTAAGATCTCCTGCTTCCTGCTTGGTAAACAACCTGCCCTGTAAGATCTCCTGCTTCCTGCTTGGTTAACAACCCGCCCTGTAAGATCTCCTGCTTCCTGCTTGGTAAACAACCTGCCCTGTAAGATCTCCTGCTTCACAACCCGCCCTGTAAGATAGTCTGCCTAGCAACAACTGATGTTAGCCAATCAGCCCGCATCGCGCGCTTTGAACTGATTGGCCACTGTAACCCTATAAAAGTGAGTGCCTCTCCCGCCACGAAAAAAGAAGCAGAAGAAGCAGAAGAAACAGAAGAAGCACGCAAGGAGCCGCGGAGAGCGGACCGGTAGAGGCTTCGGGACAGACTGTAGGGAGAAGCACGCAAGGAGCCGCGGGGAGCGGACCAACAGAGGCTTCGGCCGGGAGGATTCCCGGGGCAGGCTGTACGGAGAAGGAAAATAAAAGAAAAGGTTGTCCACTGCCAGACTTTGTTGTGTGTCCTTCCTGCCGGCCGGGAGTGACACCGACATCTGGTGGCCCGTACGGGGAGCTGATCACCCCCGAGACATGGCAGTGGACAACGCTCCAACGCAGAGCTGCAAGACAGGTGAGTAGAGGATAAACCTGGGCCCTGGGTGGCGCGCACCTACAGGGTTTGTAGACTCCTCTCAGGCTCACGCGTAAGTGGCGGATTCCTTGGGCCTCACGCGGTGAGTAACATATTAAAAAATGGGAAACATGCTAGGTAGCGGCACTAAGAGTGAGGGTGGTTGCGGGGAAAGCTCTCAAGAGCTTACAAAAGTACGCAGGGTATTTGAGCAGGCCCAGTCAGGGAGCTCCCGAGAGGGGTCCGTCAAGGGGAACAAAGATGCTAAGGAGGAGGACGGGGCTCAAGCCTCGGAGTCGTCTGACTCCGAGGACGAGGGAAGGTTGAATGGTGAGGAGGCCAAAGAGACCAGCTGTCAGGGGCCTAAGTCGCTTGATGGGGAGACGCAAGGCTCTTTCGCTGCGTTGCGCCGCGAATTGCGCTCCGCTCAGCTAGGCTTACGAAAAAGCAGAGAGCTTCTGAGCGCCCCCTGGCAGGGGAGGGAGACAGAACCTTCTGCTCCGCCCTGGAACTCGTTCCCGGAAGCGGTCCCTCGCCGCGATGCCGCCGCATGGGAACTCCCCCCTCTTCCGTCAGTACAGGAAATAACGCACAGGCCGCCATTTTCTGTTCAGCCATGGCCGCCATCTTATGATGCTCCGCCACCGGCGGGACGTTATTTCCACAGACAGCTGTGGCGTGGGGGTTGTGTGTCTAATGAAGACCACCCGTTCCCAGGGATAGATAGCGGCCCCTATGGGATATATCCTGTACAGATGGCCATGGGTCAGGGACGTAATGTGTGGGAACCCTTTGAAATAAAGCAGATTAGAGAACTTAAAAAGTCATAGAACATTACCCGGAGGCAGTCGCTTCATTGGCCCTTGAAGCGCATGATAGAGCTGTCCAACATTTTGGCTCAGGACCACAAGCCATCCGAGTACCCTATACCGCCAGCCAGATCAAGACCCTGGCTGCCTGCATAGATGCTTGGGCCATTTTGAGATGTGTTTTCCATGGGGATATAGACAATCAATACCCTAAAGACCCTATCTTGTCATTTGTTACTCAGCACCCTGTAATTTTTCCAAAGGTTACTGCCTCTGAGCCATTAGTCCCAGCAACTACAATATATACAGATGGCTCCAAGACGGGGATAGGCGCCTATGTGATCCTAGGCAAGCCCCCGGTTACCATACAATTTGAACCAGATCAGCCTCAGGTGGTGGAACTGCAGATCGTTAAAATGATTCTTGAAAGGTTCTCAGGACCCATTAACATTGTCTCCGATTCTAGGTATGTGGTCAATGCTATGCAAGTGCTTGAGACTGCCGGTTTAATTAGATCCAATTCCACAGTGGCTGGGCTGTTCCTGTCTATCCAGACATTGCTTCAGAACAGACACCATAAGGTCTTCACCACCCACATAAGAGCACATACATCCCTGCCAGGGCCTATGGCACAGGGGAATGCGGCTGCTGACACTGCCACTCGCCCGTTATGGATTTTTACCTTACTAACACCAATCGAGCGAGCCCGTGCCTTCCATGATAAGTTTCATGTCAATGCCAGGACACTAGCAAACCATTTCCATGTTCCCAGAGCAGATGCACGAGATATCATGCGACTATGTGACTCCTGTGCCACATACAAACCTGCCATACCGATGGGAGTAAACCCTCGAGGTTTGATCCCTGGTGATGTTTGGCAGATGGACATCACACATATACAGGAATTTGGGACTCTTAAATATGTTCATGTTTCCACAGACACCTGTTCTCACGTCATATTTGCAACAGCAGAAACAGGTGAAAAAGTGTCTAATGTGATCAATCATTGCCTGGCGGCTTGGGCCGCATGGGGCAAACCAAAAATATTAAAAACTGATAATGGACCAGCCTATATAGGCAAAGCCTTCAATGAGTTCTGCAAAATGATGGAGGTTCAATTAAAACATGGTATCCCATACAATCCCCAAGGTCAAGGAATCATTGAGAGGGCTCATAGAAGCCTCAAAGAAATTTTACAAAAACAAAAAGGGGGAGTAGGCCAAGGCCTGGCCCCAAAGGCACGATTATCCATGGCACTATTCACACACAATTTTTAAAATTTAAATAATGATAATTGCTCCCCAGCTATGGAGCACTGCAACCCTTCCCCCAACCATAAAGGGTGGGTTAAATGGAAAGATGTCCTAACAGGACAATGGATGGGCCCGGATCCGGTGGTTAGCTGGAACCGAGGCGCGGTTTGTGTTTTCCCACAGGAACCGGGACGAGAACCACTGTGGGTACCGGAGAGACTGACACGGGCAACAAAGCCCTCGACTGAAGATCAGACCTGCCCTACCGGAGATCCATCACAGACCAACCAACAAGATGAATAGAAATAGCGGTAGCCCAAAATGGACAAAAAGATCCTCAGGCATATGCATGGCTCGCTCGCCTAGCCTACGACCGAGTCTAGGGGCGGTGAGCTTCCCACACTCCTCCTCTAAAAAATTATGACATAGCTGGGTAGGAGAGTCAATGACGGGTAAGAGCGTACTCCCCCGGTGCGACTCAACCTAAGCCAGGCCCTACCCCATCCTGCACGTAAGCCGCTGGACTGTTAGATGCTGCCCAGGTCTAAATTTCTCTCCGAGGGGATTTCTTTACGGAGAGGAAATGAGTGCAAGCTTGTGTGCATCCAGGTTCCGTCCAGTTTGTGCCTGGCCCTAGAAAAAGGACGAGGGCCTCAGGGCCTTGGCAGACCATGGGACGGCCGACCAGGGTCTAAGCCAAGGACCTACGGTGGGCCTACGCATAGGGCATAAGCCTCTGCACCCAGTCCAGGAAGGGCTACGATGTGCACATTCATAAAAAATAAAAAAGGGGGAGATGTTGGGAGCCGCGGCCGAGCCCGGTCGCCTTACTTGGCAGACGTGAGGCCTGTAGGAAAGAGCAAAGCCTGAGCTAGATTACCCCTCCCATCGAGTGTGCTAAGATGGCGCTTATTTCCTGCTTGGTAAACAACCCGCCCTGTAAGATCTCCTGCTTCCTGCTTGGTAAACAACCCGCCCTGTAAGATCTCCTGCTTCCTGCTTGGTAAACAACCCGCCCTGTAAGATCTCCTGCTTCCTGCTTGGTAAACAACCCGCCCTGTAAGATCTCCTGCTTCCTGCTTGGTAAACAACCCGCCCTGTAAGATCTCCTGCTTCACAACCCGCCCTGTAAGATAGTCTGCCTAGCAACAACTGATGTTAGCCAATCAGCCCGCATCGCGCGCTTTGAACTGATTGGCCACTGTAACCCTATAAAAGTGAGTGCCTCTCCCGCCACGAAAAAAGAAGCAGAAGAAGCAGAAGAAGCACGCAAGGAGCCGCGGAGAGCGGACCGGTAGAGGCTTCGGGACAGACTGTAGGGAGAAGCACGCAAGGAGCCGCGGAGAGCGGACCGGTAGAGGCTTCGGGACAGACTGTAGGGAGAAGCACGCAAGGAGCTGCGGGGAGCGGACCAACAGAGGCTTCGGCCGGGAGGATTCCCGGGGCAGGCTGTACGGAGAAGGAAAATAAAAGAAAAGGTTGTCCACTGCCAGACTTTGTTGTGTGTCCTTCCTGCCGGCCGGGAGTGACCCCGACAATTAATCATATTTAAAATGTATGTATGTCCATGTTCATAGATGCAGAAAAAATCATTTGATAATAATTGATACATAATATTGAATATTCAAGATGCATGATGAATCTCAGCAAATCAGGACTAGCAGGAATCTCACTTAGTCTTTATAAAGTGGATCTCCAAGACATTGACTGATAACATCACAGGAAGGAGTGAAGCTATTAAACGCTTCCTCTAAGAATAATGACCCAGCAAGCATTTCTACTGCCAGCACTTGTTAACATTTTATCATACATTTTACCAACTGCAATTGCCCCAAAGAGCTATGTATATAAAATTTGGAACTTAATAAATAAAACCCCATTTATGCCTGACATGATCACATTAATTGTATTAATAAGCAAATTCACCCAAAATTCTGTCTGATAGACAGAATCTATTAGATACCAATGTAACTGTAAAAATTCTAGAATTAGTGAATGTGCTAAGGTCACTCAACCCATATTTATAAATAAAATAACACTATTGCTAACAATTATTAAATAATGGGATAATAAAATTGAAAAATAGCATAAAAACTAAATTAATTAGGAAAAACAGTGAAGGACATGTGTGACACTTAATTATAAAATTGCCCCAAGAACAGACACTCTCATTATGAATTACTTTGTAAAACATACCAACAGAATTCAGTGGGAAAGGATTATCTTCTCAGCTAATGATGCTGGAGTAATTGGACAGGCATTAATTAATTAATTAAGGTATCATCTTCTTTATTCCCAAACTATGTGAAATATAAAAATAAGTCATTTAGGAGAAAACATAGAAGACACACTTATAGAGAATTCACAAAAGCATTAATTATATGAATTAATAAACTAAACTTCATTGAAATTAAAATTTATGACAAAATAACTTTAGACCATAAGCAAGCCATTACCTGGAGGAAAAAATAATCAACAAACTTTGTTGACAGAATTTATGCAGAGAAGTGTACCAAAGGGCTGCCAAATCAAAATTGAGAAAAAGAAGGATCAATTCAATAAAGAAGACACACTGAATGTAAATTTTAAAAATTCAACATATTTATCCCCTGGGAAATAAATGTAAGTCAAAATAAAATATAAATATTCAGTCATTAGAATTACAAACAATAGAGTTGACAAGGACATGAAACATTTGACAATCACTTAACTTAGTCATGTTTTCTTTTTATTAGATTTACTTACGCACTTTTTAAAAAGTCTTTTGGAGAACTGTTTGGAATTTCATAATATTAATACTGTATCTACTTTCTCAACCAATGAGTCTATTGCTAGATGCATCCAAATAAAAATAAAGAATGAGGACACATTTTTAAAAAGACTTGTACAATTACATTAATCTCTTACATACTAATCTTCACAAGAAACAATCCAGATGTCCACCAATATATGAATGGATAATCAAAAGCTTTACAGGTGCACAATGAAAAAGCACTTGGCAATTAACAAAAACTGCTAACACTTATAAATACATGACAGAATCTCAAGGATTATATTGAATAAAAATTCTAATTTCAAAATAAATTTATCTCTTTATATGTATACATACACACATGCATAATCTACCTGCATGTCTAAGTATACATTAGATATACATACAGCACATGATCTGTTTTTGTGATGAGCCTGCATAGATAATATCAGATATTTGGTAGCTGGAAGCAAGAATGTGCCTAAAGTGACTTCTTTGGTGATCGAAGACTTCTCAGGCTTTGCGTGACTGGTGATTACGTAGGAACAGTCCATTGTTTTGTGCTTGATTTTGAAATATATAAAATGTAAAGCTTTTTCACAAACACTGAAACTAGGGCTATTCCTTTTCCAGACATCCTCCTAATAGTCAAAAACATCACAACCTAATGATCCATGTACACCCACGTTTTTAGCAAACCAATTCCTCATAGCCTAATCCTGGAAGCAGTTTATGCATCCAGCAGCAGATGCATGGATAGAGAAAATGTGACATTACACACAATGCAGTGCTGTTCTGCTGTGAAATGAGATAAACTTCCATCATTTGTGGGAAAATGGAGGCACCTTGAGACCACAAGCTTAGGTGAAATAAGTGAGACACGCAAGCTTAAATATCACATAGCTTATGTGAGAAGCCCAAAGTATAGCCGAAGACCAGGATTAAAGCTAACTGATAGGAAGTATGGAGCTAGATCTTTCTCAGAGGTAAAGGGGACCAAGAGGTGGAGAGAGGGGAACTGGAGTGAAGGGAAGGAGTAGGCGCAAGGAGCAAAGATGTGCTGTGCACCTGTACCTATGTCCCACAAGATGCACAAAATCTGTGCACCGGAAACAGTGATAAAAATAGGATTGTATTACATACAATGTAAAGCACAGTTATGTAACATATCGTATGTATCAGAAAACATAATTATATAATTTTTATAATCTTATGACAATTATACAAGTATAGGGCTGGGCAAGTATAAGGTCCTGAGATCAATCCCGGGTTTAAAATACACACATCTGGAGATGCACAGTGCCTGCCTGGCAAGAGTGAGGCCTTCAGTTAAATTCCAAGCAACAAAAAGAAAGTCTATCTGTCTATCTACATTGCAAAAATATAAAATTTTAAATAATTCATTTTAACTATGTGTCAGAAAACACAAATTTGCATATTGACAATGAAACTTATTTTTAAAAATTTAGTACAGAAAAGGCAGGAAACATAAATATACTGCATTATATAATGCCTTTACATTTTGAGGAATCATACTTCTGCCTCTGACTGAATCATATAGTACTTCATTCTTAGGCCATCATTAATTTGTGTGTATTATAGGAAGTGAACCAATCAGCCTATAGCGTGCCATCAGAGGACAACAATCAAATTAAGAGCTTTATCTTTATATTTAATCTTCTCCCAGTCTACCAAGTAGAATTTAAAGGTAAAAGCATTTTATGGTCTGAAAGATTTCATTTACACAAGGTAAGAGGAATATACTGAGGAGAACTGTTTTTCTCATGTGGACATTTTTCTCCCATCTGCCTTTGGAAAAACAGAGTAATAATCCAAGTTTTATTCAGAGTTACCTTTTATCGTCTACTGGTTTGCTAGGTGGCAGAATAATAAAAAGGTAAGTTCTGCAAATTAGTTGATATAACTATCGCTAGTAGATTTAAAAAGTTACATTACAGGAAGTTCTGAATTCTTGTCCTTTCATTATACGTGTGTGTGACAAACTTCCACAGATGACTCCCTTCTCCATCCTTTGTGTCAATGTCTGTTGAAAGTGGGGATTGCGACCTCACTACACTCCCCCACACCATGAAAATTTTGGTTTATCCTCTAGCCTATACCTGTGTCTGGATAACCCCTTCCCTGCCTTTCTGCAGTGATTTCACACATCGTAGCCCACACCCTGGGGTGGCACAGCTAAGATGGATTCCTCCCTCAGAGCAGGTGCTGCATGTCACTGTCTCCTGGCCCTGCAGGACCAGCCAACTACCACATCTTAGCAGGAGCCAGAGCAGCCTTATTTTGCGAGAACAAATAAGACCAGGGAGCAAAGGATCCGCTGTTTTGAAACCAGCAGCACAGCAGTGACTGTCATAACCCAACTTCAAATTGTTATTGACGACCCCCAGTGATCTTATTTCACATTGTTCTTCTCTTTTTACTTTTTTTTTTAATTTGCTTTTTTAATGATCTCACTGCATCCAAATAGGATAGGCTAGAACACTGTTGATAGGAAGCCAGGAGTGGCTGGGAGGAAGTTCAAACACAGGTCAGCAGCAGCTGCTGAGCTGAGATTTCTACATCTTTTGCTTAAATTAGAAGAGCATTAAAAATCAATGTACTGTGATGCAGAATGGCAGTTCAGAGACTTGTACACAAACAGTGCACGGAAGCACGGACAGGGTGTTACCGCACAGATATGATGAATTTTGAAAGCCCTGACAAAGACTCGCAAAAAATAAAACACAAAGAGTTCAAGCCTCTAACCCCTGCCCCCAAGCCTCAGATGAGCTAAGTGGATAGCAAGATGCCCTTGTATTGAACTCGGTATAAGCTTCAAGGTTTATACAGTTTGTAAAGAAGCAATGTATATGATAACTCCACTGATAGGGGGAGAGGAAAGAACACACAAAAGAGACAGCAAAAGGGACTATAACCGACTCTGATCTGCCTTGAAACATATGGAAGACATCATTATTCTGCCATGTCACTTGCTATGGGTTTTCTAAAATGTCACCACTTTTATATTATATTGCATCAACGGTGATCACTAAGCAATAAAGTCATTCCATTCTACCTTAATCAGCACATTGGACTATTTCTAATTGAATTTTTTGTCACATATGTAACTGTGGCAAGTGACAATACTTGGCCATTGTTGAGCGAAACCGGTGAAGAATACTGAGCTGACATCATGAGCTTCACACATCTTATAGTGCAAATGAACATTAAAAATAATTACAACACCACAGCTAAGAGATATGCTGTGTTCCAAGTGATTTCAGAAAACAGATTTAGGCAAAGTGGCCCTCTTTGCCATTAGATTTTGGTTTATGTTTATTTTCATAGTATCAAATGCTTTTTCCTCTCGTCATAACTGAAATTTTAACATAAAAACCAGCCCTAATTACACGCCGAATTAGTCATTATATAATGGTTGTACTCTCGTTTGTGGAACAGAAGAAAGCTAACTCTGAACAGAACCCAGATTAGTTTCTCTGAAATCTATTTAAATTTTCTGTTGTCTGGCTTGTTTTTCTCTCTTGAAATTTGAAACTTGAAAGTACAAATCAGAAAAAAAAAATACCTTCACTAATTGTTTAACTGTGTTCTTACATGTAAGAAGTTTTTGTTTTTGTTTTCCTGGCTGGGTTTTCTAAACATTAAGAGATGCACGGAGAAATCTGTGTCTCACAATGATCTTTCTTAAGACAAAAATCAGAGAGCGAGCGAGAAGAGGTCTGAGGAAATGTCAGGAACTGGTGATTTTGAAATCATCTCTTAGGAAAAAATCCTTTCCATACATCCTTTCTACTGTGTAGCAGAAGGTTGACATAGTATGAGAATAAAATCTTCCCCATCTTGCATAATCCATTCACTTTTTAACCTAAAATCAGATTAACTCCCATTGTTTCTTGGAAAATCCTTGCAAACATGAGTAGAGGAGAGGGAAGGAAAGATGTTTCTCCTCTTTCTCTCATTTGGTGACCACAGCTCAGAAGCTGCAGACAACAAGAGGTCTGTGAGCAGGTGTCCTGGGCTTACACAGAACAGCACCAGAGATTTCAAGGGAATCTGAGAGTCCTCAAACCACACTGAGAAGCTCCTTCTGGGATGGTCTGGCAGTTTATGTAAAACAATGCCACATTTATTTTCCACATATAGTAGAAAGTGCTTTTAGAAAAGAAAGAACACGTAGGTATGAAACATGGGTCCTGTAATAGCACTGCTATTATCCAAAGGTAAAAGTCTCTTGCTTAGTTTCAAACATATTATTATTATTGTTTGCCTCCTGGGAGAATTTTGATGCTAATGGTTAAGTCTATACATCCATGCTGTCTCCAGCTACCTATTTGAAATTAAAATTGTGCAAAATGAAAAATGGTTTCATCATGTCCTTCATTAAGCACTAATTCAAAAACTTCCTTCGAGATGAATGAATTGGCAGAACCTCAAGTTGGCGGGAGTGGGCCCTCGTGGGTAGAAGGAAACTGGCCCACAGCTGCCAGCCAGGCTCAGCCACTACACCTGCAGGTTCCCATCTTCAGAAGGTCGGCTACAGAGAGAGCTTTTAACTACTGGCTTCCCAGTGGAAACAAAGAAAATAATTTGCTCTCTTAGATCATGGCTTGTCTTGGCAGTAATCCAGCTTTGGAAATGCTCTTTTTTTTGCTTGTATTCTGAAGAGATCTGCAATGAAAAAGGTTACTGTGCACATGGGCCATTCAGGAAGTAAAGAACAATTCCAAACAACAGGCTAGTTCTGAACAGCAAAGCATATGAAATACACCAAAAGGCAATGTCTTAGAACCATATCCACCCCTCCCAAGTGAAAACACTGTAAAATTATGACACTAACCAAGAATTAGGAAGCTAGTTTCAGGCAATTGCACCGTTTCAGGAGTAGGCAGAATCACTCATTTATCTAAGAAAGGGAAACTTCATATCTTGTTTGCACTGTCCTTTTGTTCCTATTGATTTTTATCATAATTTAAAAAGAGAGCAAAACATTTTTTGAGCACGGAAATAGAATAAGCCTCGCTTTCTTATTACACAAGAGAGCTCCTAAGTAGCAGAGGATTTTGATTTAGATTTGGGCATTAAAATTAAATCATGCATCCTAAGGAAAAATGCTTCGTAATAATGAGAGCCGCGCACACAGGACACCAGGGTACCATTGAGTAATGAAGCAAACTACAGTTGCCATGTGGGGCCACCGTGATTTAATGAAGACTGCATTGGAAAACAAATTTCTCCTTTGCCTTGGTCTATGGATTGCTGGCATATTAGCAAACAAATTACAGGAAGGGCTGAATATCATAAATTAGAAAGGAACTCTTTCTCCTCAGCTGAAGTGGCTTCATGTTATGGAGATTTTTGTGAGCACCAGGAATGGAATGCCTCTAGGTACAAATAAGCCACAGCCATAGAACGGGTCATAAAGCCCTCCGCTTGGGACCCTCTGCTCTGTGACTCTAGCTACCAGCCCGCAGCGAGCATGTGGCCCTGATATTGGCAATTTTCTCATTATCCAAGCTCCTAGGCTGACTTCCTTGAACTCCACCAGGGAAAGAACTGAGGTCAAAATTCTTCAGCATTAATTCTAAGCTACTTTAAAACTTCTGAGGTTTGGTTTCTTTCTGGTCTTTTAAATTCAGTGTGTCTTCTACAGTTCATTGTAAGATTTCCTGATTAGAATGTTTACTAGTGATAGTTTAACTAGCTTATAGAGTTTTATAACATGCTTAAGATACAAAGTCTTTCTATCGACTGATAAAGATCATTATAGTAAATATTTTTAATAGCATTTTACATGCTGAGGATTAGAATTCAATAAATTCATGAGAAAAGCTTTATCCACCCATCTCATTTGGGGGGGCGGGATTTTTATGTCACTAATGTTTGGGAAAACACTGAGATGCTTTCACTAGCTTTAATTTCAACCACAAAGGAATGCATTTATTTTCCAGTTAGCTGTCAGAAATCAGAGCATGCTTATTCTGGAGTGGGCAGAAAAAGTGGTGGTCCAACTGTTAGCAATCCCTATTTTGACCTATGGTGTATAATTATGTATTGTAGTGTGTGTGTGTGTGTGTGTGTGTGTGTGTGTGTGTGTGTGTGTGTTTAACATATTTGACTTCTGATTCTAATTTAAAGCATTTAGCACATACACACAACACTTCACAAGTAATCATTGTAGATAAACTGACAATTAACTATTTATATCTGTATTTGTGAGAAGAAAGAATGAAGAAGGAAGAAAGAAAGAGAAAGGTAATCAGCTTCTAGGAATTTAAGTTCATGCTCTAAAAAGACTCAGTCGCATTTTCCAAAAACAGCTGACTCTTGGTCTTCAATGTACCTAAACTTTGGGAAAATAAGCTACAGAATCCTAAAACCCCTACCTTGGCCTAGTAGTTAACACTGGGAAAACTGTGAATGTCCCTTAAGTATTTTCCACCCAAAGCCTTCTTTTCCCTCTAGCAGAATTTTCATTGCTTTGGTTTTCCCAAAATCTGAGGTCAATTTCTAACCCACACCCTAAATCTGATTCCCTATATTCCATGATCACACTCTTGGTTTTGAACACTCCCACTTTCTGCCCAAAACATCTTACTAATTGAAAGTGATGGAACATTGCCCTGGTGGTAAATTAGGGAACATTCTTTCCATAATATATATGAAACAAAGAGAAGATGAGCAAGGTTTTTATCACAGGATAACACTGCAGGAAGCGGGGTGACCCTGCCTTGCCTGTGCAGGTCTGGGGAGGCCTCCGGGAGCAACCCCTCTCCAAGACAGGGCAAGGTTTAGTGTATTAAGGAGAGGGTGATTTGTAGCAGTGTGGACACATGGCTGGTACTGCAGCCTGTTTAGTCACTTACATCAATGTGAATAGACACGGTATAGTCAGGATTATCAGAGCAAGGCTGGATTGGGGGCATTTTCACTGTGCCAGAAATAAGAAAAGAGCTTCACTGTGCCTGGGTCACACACTCATGGGCAGGCCTTGCACATACACCTCAGAGAACAATCATCTCATTTTGTGTTGTGCCGTTCCGCATTGCCAGGGGTGCTTTTTTTCACTTTTCCTTACTGTTGAATGTGGTTGGACAAATCTGTGACTCCTAGGTAGAAAGAAACCTTGCTAGTACAACCTTTTACAGCCTATGTAAACTCACACAGGCACAGAAAGATTTGCATGAAAGGAGCAATTGCAGAGAGTGATTTTGTACCTGGGGTGAAAGATAACAGGTTTCTTAAAGATATCCAGAGTGACAAATCCTATGGAGACAAAAGATTGTCAACTAGGACCTGGAAGATGGTATGTAATTTAACCCAGAGCTCAGCAAAGGTCTTTGTGGGAAGACTATACCTGAGTTGAGACCAGAATTGTGGGAAGGACCCAGTCAGCCTTGCAGGGCACCTGGGTGTTCATAGAGAGGGTGAGCGAAGACCTCAGAACACTGAACATATTGATGTGCATTAGGACTGCTGTGCATCAGAGGTCAGCACAGGACATGGTAACTGCAGAAGCTCAAGAATGCAGTGGGCACAATAGGAGCCAGGTGCATGGACCTTGGAATTATGAGGGAAGGGAAAACTCTGGAAATCACAGTGATGGGGCAGTACCTCACTCTTGTGTGTGTGTGTGTGTGTGTGTGTGTGTGTGTGTGTGTGTGTCTGCGCACGCGCATGAGATTTGGAGAATATATAAAAGCTTTTATTCCCATGTGTAGAGTGAATAATACACAGGCAAGACTGGAAGCCAAATGATTAGTTAGAAGCATATTGAATAATTCAATGGGAAACTGATGGAAGTTTGTACAAAGGTGTTAACCATGGGAACACTTGGTAGATATTTTGGTATATGTGGAGGGATTGGGTTTATAAGACAAAAGACACAATATAATCCTAAAAAGACCAGAAAGAAAAAATTATATTCATAATTCTGCTTACAAAGAGCAAGTATCTTTGTTCCCAAGTTTCTGGGTGAATGAAAATCACAAGCACCATTCTAGTTGAATAATTGCTTCTTTTTCTAGTTGAATAATTACTTTTCAGTGAGAGAAAGAAAATGGAACAATTTTCCTCTGGTATATGCCCACACAATGCTGCCCCTCTGCCTCACTTCTGTCTCTTGTAACAGATGTATCACCCTGGAGAAGGCGAGAGAGACTTCTGTTTTGAAGTGGATATGTCTGTCTGTCTATCCATTCATCCATCTTACTTCAAATGCAAGAAATAAGTTTTGCTTGTTTTTATTTTGGGTCTGACTCTCTTCACTGTGCTGTGTCTTTGCTTGAGCCTTTGCTCTCTGACTCCCAAATCTTCTCAATGAAGATGAAGACGACTTTGAAGGCTTTGTAATTAAGGTTCTGAATGCCCTGCTCACAGTTCCAGTGGGGAGGCAGAGAGACATAACCACATGCAATGAATCTTGGTTTTGTCACATGCTCCCTTGATGACACTTTCCAGCCCCTTCTCCCTGGTCCTGGGTCCTCACCTGCCTTTCGTGCCCATCCCACAACATACTTTCTTTCCCTGTCTGCTACAGTCAACCTGGCTCTGACCTCTCCTCAGAGATGCCAGCTCATTACTTTCTGGTGAAAGAAAAATAATAACCGGGGGCCCTTCTGGGATTTCTGTGAGGCTTAACTGTGATGAAAGAGACTGAGCCCAGAAGGACGCAAAGGCCAGATGCACTCCTGTTTTTCTGCACACCACAGGAAGCACCAGCTCACTGGACAGCAGATTGGCACAGTCCTCCCTCTCCCCTTCTGTCAGAGATGGGGCCTCCATGCTGTGCTGCTCAGAGTCCCCTAAAGGACCCTGATCCCCAAGGTGCTGGTGTGGATGCTGGAACACAGACCTTCCAGCCTAGACTCTGGGGACTGCCTGCATTTGGAGCCGGCACCTCACCAGAATCCCTTCCCAGACCAGATAGGCAATCTGAACCAATGACTCCTGTGTGCAGGGAACAAAGAATCGCCCCTATCCAACTGGGGACCATTCCAGATCCAAGGCTGCCCCATCGCAGCTCCCCTCTGACCTGTCCTGCTCCCTCCTGCATCCCCACCCAACACCTCAAAGAACTTCCTAGATGCAAATCACTGCCTTAAAATCTGCCTTCCAGGAATCTGACCTAAACTCTTCAAGCTAATAAGGAAGCCTAGCTTTCTGTATCATTTGCATGTCTCAGTGTGTCTGTCCCTAAGATATAAAATCTTGTTTTCTCATATCCTGCTTTAAAAATGTAGTTGATGGTTGCTTTATAGTAATAAATGGGAAATATAGTTTAAATCCAAATCGGTTGAGTTCTAGGATGTCTGAGATTGCATCAGCTGCTGCAGGAGCAACTAGAAAGATGGAATGTTCCAGTCTCCTCCACAATACTAAAGCACGACAGGATCTGGGACTAATGACACAGGAGAGCTTGCTATGGCATGCAGTGCAAACTAGACTGGCAACCAAAGCCCACAGGAGAACAGCCTCAGCTTTCCCCTGCCCTACAGATTTCTGAACTGTAGCTACTAATGAAGTCCCAGCTCTCACAGGTGCAAAATGGATAGGAAATTGTGTGAGTTTTGGATGCAAATGATTTGTGGACAGGTGTGAAAGTTGTTTGTTGTTGTTGTTGTTTTTAACTCTAAGGTACTGGATAGATGGGAGGAGTGCAGGCCTTGTGAGAACAGCGTGATAAATAGGAACTGAACTCCACAGAAATCCTTTCCCAGATCAAAGGCACCTTGAGTGTTTGGATAAGCAGAGGGGAGGGGCTGGCGGGGCAGCTCTCTGGTCACAGTGCCTTCCACCTAGTGCAGAATGAAAGGTGGTGCGGGATTCTCAGAAAGCCCTCTTTGGTGGCTCACACTTGCTACTCTTTGTAGTGGTGTGCCTATGACTTGCACACAGGAAGTTAGTAAGGTCAGTTGCTAAAACAGTATTTCTTTCTCACTAGTTGGCTGTTTTAAATGCCTATCATTGCTCTTCATAGCATTGATGCAGTTAGACAGGAACACAAAAGTAAAAAGAAAACATCATGAGATTAAATAAATTGCTTACAGATCACTTGAGGAAATATTAAAGCAAAAGAGCGAAAGCTGAAAGGAGAAAGACACATGAATGCTTATATGTTTGAAAAGTAAGTCTTAACATGTATTTCTATCCTTTCTATAATAGAGGGAGAAACAGAACAAAGCAGGACAACACAAAACATATTCTTATAGACACATAAAGCTAAAAAGACATATAAAACTGTTGTGCAAGGAATTCTACCATGGTTACTGTGTGGTTTCTTGTTATCTTCAATAGAATTGGCTATGTCATTAGATATAGTATAATTGAATATATCAGTACATAACAGTATTAATAGAAATGCAACTTTGCAGATAGTGTAGAGGTACAAAAACAGATAGTAATCAAACCAGAATGGGTATAGTAGTGAATCAATGTCATTTTCAGTATAGTTGTCTATATCTCAGACTTGATACCAGCAACCTTAACAGTTTTGAATAAAATCTGTCAATAACAATCAGCAATCAAAAAAATCAGATTTAACTAAGATCAGCCATGATATAACAGTATAAGTTATATAGGGATCCAGATTAAGTTAATGGGAAATTAAAGATGATTACTGTGCTATATCCTGATATTTTAGGGGTAGCTGTTATGTCCTCAGATCTAGTGATTGTATACAAATTGGGACGGAATAAGAACAGTTTCAAGAGTTGATCTAATAACATATGATGAAATGAACAAATATTTTGAAGGAAAAAAAAGGTATTACAGTACCCAGTGCTGATTCCAGAATGTCATGATGTGAAATCCAGCAATACTATTATTCTTTGTTCAGAGTGATTTTAGTCTGCTTTGGTTTGTTTAATCTCAACATAAATGAAGATATGGATAAATGCGTGTGTGTTTTAGTGTATAGGATTGATAATCATATTAGAAAGTTTTTATTAGATAGTTGAACAGAACTATTTGTAGTCTCGCTGTTTGAATTCCCATTTATATGTTCCACTTTTGTATCTTGAACCATTATTTTTAAAAGGACAATATGTAAACATCAACTAGTGATTTATTACTGTTTATTTTTTCCTTTGAAAGTATGTGTTATTTCTACCCATTTTCTGTTTGTATTTGTCTTTCTTTAAATAACTTTTTTTTAAAAAAAGAGAAAAATGAGGTCACTAATGGGTACATTGTGTATATACTCATACGTACTGATAAAATGCTCTAGTTGTAAAAATCAAATTTTCCTACTGTGGTATCATACTTTAATATTCTTTTCACACTTTCCTTAAGTTTTAAATTCATTCTTCAAAAGATGTTGCAGAATCTGGAATTAGAAAATGAAAATGTACAAGATCCGGGTGTGCAATTGTGTATATGTTTGAGTGTGAGTCTGTGTTAACACAGTAACTGAACTCTGCACATCTGATACAAACTGGTGAAGGGAAGCCCTGGGTCTCTGTTCATGAGCCATCTCCCTCCAGCCTAAGTGATTGCACAGCATAAGTACAATGACTCAAACTGACCTACAAAACTGGTAGGAGACTTCTGATTGCAGATTTCAGGTTAGGAAATAAAGCTCAAGTCCCAGAAATATTGTGTTTTATAATAAACACTATACTATACCATACATCAGAAATTTTTTATTTTTAAAGTGCTTGTCTGAAATCAACTCTTCTTTGTATTATCACTAGAAGTAATGGGACCATTTATTAAGCATAATGATGCTTTTGTAGTGTTCAACATAAGTCATTCTAGATAAAGTTTAAGTGATACAAATTTGACAAAACAAAACATTAAGGGAAGATTGACTAAATCACCTAGCATGAATAATTTTTTTAATTTTGGTTTTTAAAAGCAAAATATTTTCATGAGCAACAAATTTTAAAGGTAATTTAACTACCTGAGTAGTCGACAGCCCCTTTCTTTATATCTTTGCTCTTTAAATATAAAGAAACAATCCGTGGGTTCACAAAGAATTTCCATTAAAATCAGATCCTTACAAAATGTATGAACTACAAAGCTCTTGTTAACAGGGCCACAGTTCTCGAAAACATGAAGCCCAATAAAAATACTCTTGGTGTAGATAAAGTCTGTGAATATGGCATGATGGGGTGATAGCATTCTGAGTTGACGTTCATTAATCATCGTAGAATCCCCATTAAAATTAATTGCATGTGTTTTGAGGAGAAGCATTCAGAATACAGTGAAAAGGAACCACAGTCCTCTGTTTAACCCCATCTTGATCTGTAACCCGAGCTTTGAATTTGCATTGAGTTCCTCTAGCACAGTGTCAGTGTGCTTCCTGTGACTGAACCCGTGTGTGTGCACCTGTGCCCAGGAGCATTGCAGAGGACTCTCTGGTCCCTCTGCATTACCCAAATTGGTCCTTTATTGTCAAAGTCACTCAATGGTTACTCATGGTCCCTATTAATAAAATTATATTTCCTTTGCTCGATGTGGAGCAAATGAAATAAACAATAGGACAATAGAAGACCAGGAAGCTACTTTTGTAGTTTTTTGATCCACATGAAAGTGGAGAGAAATGTTGTTTTCAAACACGATAGTGTCTATTTATCTGTAGATGGGTGTATAGGGCATTTGTACACAATGGGGTGCCAACTAATCTAACATAAAAAAGATGCACTTGAGTCATCGGTAGGAAATGGATGCACCTTGAAACTGTAAATCTAATGTTAACCATTCTGGTAACTCAGACGCACACTTTTAAATACCACATGGTTTCTCTTGCATGAACTATCTCTCACATGTTCTGTATGTTCTTTTGCCAATTAGTCTGCTTCTCACTCTGTATACATGTTAATTCATTTTGAAGGTTTTTTTGGTTGTGTTATTTATTTATTTATTTCCCAGGGATTGAACTCACAATCTCACACTTTCCAGGCAGGTGGTAAAGCCACTGAGCTAAATCCCAGCTTAATGTTTTATAAGATAAATAAATGAATCATATGCTGAAAAAATAAAAAATGGTAAGCTGCGGGGGGGGGGGGATTGAAATTTCATTGTTCACAAGTACCAGTCCCGTTCAGTGAATGTAATCATTATATATTGCAAACGTGGATTGATAAAAATCAAAGAAAAGAAAAAGATGGTAAGTTGTCAATAGGGCAGGTTAATGCCACGGACCAAAAAATTTCACAGAATTGAATCAAGGAGGCCAGGTGGACGTGACTCTGCGGCAGACTTGGGCAGTAACTGCTGGCCTGTCTTTGATGCCCATTTTCTTGCAGTGTGATCACAAAAGACCTCGGAAAAACCTAAAGAGTGCAAAGCCTGTATTTATTGTTTATGATTTTCCTCTCATTTTCTCAAGTCGCTGAGACCAAAGCCTGGTTATTTTGCAGCTCATGACCAGACACTGGTCACCCATCCAACTGGGCTCCATGTAAAATTATATTTATGATCATGATACTGAAATTATATGTGAAATATACTGTGCTGTCAAATATACAGATACAGCCTCTGGGTTAAAGCAATTTATACAGAATAAGAGTGTTCTGAGGTTCTGGACTGGTGTTTCCTGAATGTTTCAGGCTGTTACATCTCTAGAACCCAACTAACTGTTCTGTTGTTTTTTTAAGATTAAGACTTTGTCCAAGGCAGGTGATATCCCAAGCTAATTCTGGGATATGTTCAGACAAAGTGGGATGGAATATTTATTATATTTTTGACTTTTACATATTTTTAAGTGGAGATTGCTACCAAGACACTGACCTTAAAAGTAACACTTGTCACCTCAGTTATGTGCCTTTAGATTCAATAAAGTTGTGGGTATTTGGGGGGAACAAAGAATGAATTTATCTTTAAAGTGTAAGAGCTGTAGTTCAATCGACTTACAGAGTTCAAGACTTTCTATGAATTCTACTCAAGGGAGAAAGTTGACACTTACCAATAATGATCAATCAATGTATTAATTATCATTTTTATAGTAAAACTTCTTGCAACCCTAAATGTAAGTTAATTCCTTCAGGGAATGCTCATCAATATATTTCAAATTTTAAAAGTGTACTAGGTAATAAATTAATGCTTACTGAGCTATGTCCCCGCGAAGAGTATTTCCGTATTCATTAACTGAAAAATTCTGATTTACCTTGCAATGACCTGTGGCTTAAGAACACCATGAGGCACCTACAGGTTCAAGTGCTGCCAAGAGACAAGCCCCGCCCTCGTCCGGCTACCTCACCTGGCCACATGGTGGAGCCACAGTAGAGAAGCCCACAACTCCTATGCTCTTGGTGAACTCCTTCTAGAGCGTGATGAAGGCTGGGAAACTACAAGTTGAATTGTTTCTATGTTAAACATTAATGAAAATAATTTTCACTAAGTCAGCTGAAACATACTTGTCCTCTTCGAAACAATTGCTTGCCTACCTTTAGAGTGTGTTTGTTATCAGATGAACACACAAAAAAGACACTGCATGGAATGCTATTTTTTTGTTTTTGTCTCTCCTTTTGCTCCATTCAATCCATCTGACACTTTTTTTCTTTAAAATGCTTAGCAGGTCCTCAGGGGCTCAGGGTACCCTCTGAGCCATGAGGGTTGCTGCTTTGGCTTCTCCTCGCTTCATCTCACTGTGCTGGCCTCTTCCCCAGTCCTGGGAGCCCCAGCCATGCAATCCTCTCTCCCTCTCTCAGGCCTTTCCTGATCTGATTCTCTGATGGCTCCATCTAGTTCTCCAGACAGTCTCCATCTACACAGGGACCTCTGCACATGTAACCTACCCTGGCTGGTCTCCAGGAAGCTTTGTTCATTGAACAATGCCACTTGCTTTTCTCTCCTATGCCAGAGCTCTGATCCTTTCCTCCATTGTAACCTCAGGCTAAGGTTGAAAATGTTTGTGGGAGAAAAAGATGATGGAAGGAACTTTGCTTCTCGTTCTTCAGGTCAGGAATCAGGACTTTGAGTTATCACAGCTTTTTTCAGGTAGCAGAACAATAAAAGAATCCTTTACTTTTCAATAATGATAGCAATAAATAATAAAAATATTGGATTTTGTATAGTTTTATTATAAAGTAATAAATACAAGCACATGGTTTTATACTTATGAGTGTCTAGAATTTTATGGCTTGAAATAACATTTTTCATTGTATGCATGGAATTTCTACAAGCAAAATTTTGACCATATGCAGAAATTTAACTTCTAAGTGGGTCATTGCTACATCTTTCTAATTGAAGTAACTAAATATTGTAGAACTTCCCTTGATAGCTCATTTTATTTAAACTGCAATTAAAACTTCTTTGAAACAATAAACTGCAATTAAGGAATCAAATAGTACTTGGGCTTTACTTGTGCAGGTGACAGTCCTGTCTCAAACTGGTACACTGTGCTCGCTCCTAACTTCCGACTCTTTCAGTTCAAAAAGAAAAAACAGTTAGGATTGTCACCAAGATGCCAAGTGCCAGAAAAAAAACTTTCAAGTTTCCATTCCCTTTGCCTTTCTCTTTTTTTCTTTCCAAAATAGTAAATTGTAAGGTGACACACATGCACACACACATCTGGGTAATTTACATTCAGAGCACCGTGCTATGCATGCTTGTGTAAGGAATATGTTTTATTCCAGTTAATAGTTTATGGTGTTACATACTTGTGTATAGCATAAACACACTAGATTCATATACCTACCGCATTTATGTGATATATACATACATTTATGTGTATATAACATTGATAATTATAGCTTTAGGTAATTTCTAAGTGTTTTATTGTTTAAAAATCTAATTAAAAACCCTGCTTTAACCTTTCTCTCCACTGACAAATTGTCAACTTTTGATTACAAGAGTGAGTTGTTGAAGTTGAAGAATTGCTCACTTTAATTTGGTGGTCTTGACCAATCTGCTCTAACAGAAGCTTACATGAAAAACTCTTCCAACATCACATACCGTGAGCTGTTCTACAGTTTATGCGTCTATGCAAAAATATTTGCTAAAGCAAATAATACAAAATTGCCACTCCAGTTCTCTCGCTATTGTTCTGTTTTTTGAAAATATTCCTTATTTTTATATTTTGTAATTTTTTTATTTTTGTAGGGCATGTATGAGTGTTAAAATTCTGAAATAATTTATCAATAGTTAATGTGAACTACTATTTAAAGCAATTCTCAGAAACATTTTCCTACTTACTGCAAAGTCTCTGGTGCATCTTTTTAATGCTTCCTGATTCACACATAGTGTCAAATTACCTTCACATCCTGCTTATTTGGTATTTATCTGTTTTTCTAACATATTCCTAGACCACTGATCATGTGCTGGCTGGTGGCTATCCTCAATGGACCAAAGCAGTAAAGCCCTTGACCTCACAGAGTCTTCATTCTAGGAAAAATAGAAGACACAAAACACCAGATACGTGGACATTTTAGAGCACGGGGGAAGTCAACACAGACAGGAAGGAAAACGTGAGGTGAAGGCAGCAGTGGGCTGAGGCGGTGCAGGGAGGCGAGGTGGTGGCAGCAGGTGACAAGCAGGATGACTGTCCAGGCTCCTGAAGAAGGTGACTGGAGGGAGCAAAGACAAAGGGGAGGGAGCCTGGAGAGCAGGAGGGGACGAGGTCTTCCAGCCCAGGGAGGACAAGGAAGGACGCCACAGGATGAGGGACAGAACTTTGCACTCAGTACCCTCAAACCTTAGCTGTTCCCTACGTTCACAGTAATCCCTGTCCTGCTGCTGTCTTTTGGACCTCCCAACTTTCTGTAAGGGAATTTGCCTCTCTGCGCCCCAGGAATCTCAAGACACAGGTTTCTAAAATTTAGATATTAAAATATATCGACATTGAAAATGGATTTTAGCATGTTTTCCCTCCTTTCTTCTCTCCCTCTTCCTTCTTTTTTTCTTTCTTCTCTCTCTCTTCCATTCCTTCCTTCTTCTTTTCCTCTTTCTTTTTTACTTTTTTTTCTATACATCAGTAAAAATTGAACCCAGAACTTTGAGTATGCTAGAACTGTGCTATTGATCTACAAGTCCAGTTCCTCAAAATTATTCTTGGTATTCCATCTTAGAGTATAAATTGTGAACTCAAAGCCTCTTCCAAAGTAAATATTTACCATATACTATGAATAATCATTGTTTTGTTCACATTAATCAAAAAAACTGAAATACTAAAAGCAAAAGAGCAAACCTGCTTAGCACTTGAACTCCTGAATAATTCATCCATGTTAAGAAAGATCCATTGAACCTGGGTTTCAGACCCTTTGATCTAAAGTCCTGTTTATCGTATTCCCTACAAAGTCAAGGTTTGCACTTTATAAATTGATGTTTTTTCTGTTTTGTTTATAGTAGTACCTTTAAACATAATTTTTCTACGTAAATATTAGGTGGTAAATTATAAGAACAATATTATTATGAAATCATTAACTTCCTCTGAATCAATTGAGATAGGACATTAGTTATTTAACCATTTAATTGTTATTTATGTGGCTTTTTGAATTCTGGATTGTAACAGTCTTACAGGCAATAGTGTAAGTTTTGCTTTGTGTTTAACACATGGTTGCATGAGGACAAGTAGATATTTTTAGAGAAAAATATAGAGGTGTGTAGTTTGTTTACTGAGGAAGAGGATTTCCTCATGAAACACTGCATTCTATAGTATGCCAGTCAATGAATCCTTACAGGAAGTAGTGGGTAGCAGGCAAGAGCTCAGCCAATCCCATCAAATCAGGAATTTTCTGGCTGCCAAGTGGTCTAGATGAGCTGTGGTGAACATGTGGCTCTCGAGAGGCTCTGAAGGACCCACCATCTCTGGTCCAGGTCGCCCATCTGTCATCTCCCAGTAAGAAGGGTGGCAAATCATGCCTAAGCTTGGGTTCAATTCTATCTTGCTTTACTATCTGGCCTAGTGAGAAGTCATTTCTTTATTGTGTTTTTCATTTTTGCACTTCTGCAGTGAAAAACAGCTGAGAGCACTGCCCAGACTTTTCCTGAGAAGCATTCTGAGCTTCTTTGCAATGTAGTACACATTCACGCATCAGGAGTCTCATCCGAATCAGGGACATTTAATGCCTGTGTAGCTGAGCTGTGAGGGAGCCAAATGAGCAGCCAGGTTGGGAAGGTCTCAGATGGACAAAAGAGCCTGTTAGCTTCAAAGCCTCAGACTTTCCGATGAGCAGCAGTAAGTGTCCAAAAGCAAAGCCACTTTGCGTGGGCCCCTCTGGTGGTACAGTCTTCACTCAAGGCTCTCACGGCACCGGCACCTAACAGAACACAGCACAGACATTCAGTGAGTGGAGAACAGGTGAATATCACAGTGCGAAGGGAGGGTCACTGAGGAACATGACACTCCAGCCACTTCCAGGCTAACACAAACCAGTTCTTCACTTTTACCAACAAGGATTTCTTTCCGGTCAGAAACAGAAATCATTTGATCCATGTTGGGAAGCCAAATGAAAACCAATGTCATTTTTAGCTTTTGTTCTTCTTTTTTTTACAATTTTTTTGCAATCTGTGACAGAAATTGGACGAGGCGCTATTTGGATTTTCCACATCTTCCTATAATTAGCAGTAAGATGAAAATGAATTCTACAAAAATCACCAAATGCTTTTTCAGGCATCTATCATTATGTCACTTTTTCCTTCAAACCGTTTTGTGTGTTACTTTCAGTGCTTAAAATACTTTTTCCAAAACGGGAAACAAGATGGCCTTTACAGCTGTCATGACTTCCCGACAATCTAAACAATTCCTTTCACAGTTTCCTTGTTTTAAATATCTGTAACTGTGTCCAAAGACTCTGTAACTAAGGTAGTTTCTCACAAGCCAGGAATAAAAAATTTAAAATCTAATCTCAGTTTGTACTTTTGGATTAACAGACTTTATCAAGAACTGTTTGAAATATTTTGCATTACATTGTTTTGTGATTAACATGTTGGACTTTCAAAAGGCAGGAAATATGATCAATCGACCAATAAGTAGTTATAGAGTAACATTTTGTGACATTCATCTTTCCCTCTGATTATGATTGAAATACATCCTTTTGGGCTCCAGAATAGATTATTTCGGTATCAATTAATTTTCACTTCTAGTATGAAAGTTTGAACCCAAAGCCTTAGATATATTACTACTTATTCCTATAAGCAAAATTACTATTTCCATGCTTACATCTTGGAGCATTTCTTTTTAAATATAAGGATCATCTGTACTTCTGGTTAGAAATCAAGCAGTTGGTTTTTATTGACATTTTCTCCTCTTTCCACCCTACATCTAAAGGTTATTTCATTTCTGATGATTTATTGGTTTATTTTACACAATTTTTTATTTATTTTGTTTAGATGTCTTAAAAACACATAGAATTTTTATAATTACTTTCCCAAATCTATTATATTCTCCTTTGAGAAAACTAAAAAAAATATTTAAACAAAATTTCCTATGCCAATGAACAAATAATTGTCCTTTACTTATATATTTATGTAACTTATATGACAAAATTTATATCAATAAAATTTATATACATATACTAATAGAGACAGACATCAATGTGGAATAAACTCACACTATATAGTATTTAAAACTTTAATTACAGCAATAATTTTAGCTGCAAATATATTAAACTATCCAAACATTTATGTTCACATTTTTGGAAAATATAAGTCACTTGGTTAAAATATAAAGAACAGCAAGTTTAGAGTCCAATATTTCTCCAACCAAATGCTTACTATATGATAATTGATAAATCTCTTATCTTGTTTTACAAAAATTTTACTTCTGTGTAAAATTAAATAATCACGCATATTTCTATGATGTTTTATTATATTTAATAATAATGCACTGCATTAAAACATACAATCTGTATGCAAAGTAATATATCTACTAGGGCAGTTGGAAGTACTTCTCCACTCCACAACTGATATTTCTCTAGCAGTTCTTTTGCTGTTGATCTATGTATTTTGCAATTTTTTTATGGATTAGATAGATCTTTTCTTATATTTGACATTCAAAGGTTGAAAACAAACACAACACCAACACAAGGGTCAAAAGATACATTTGGTGGTGGAGGAGCGAAGCATAGAAAAAGAAGTGACTGTGTCTGTTTGGGGTTTGATTGGCTAGAGCTACATTAATCAGGGGACCAAGGGAAGGCTGTTCCGAGAAGGTGGCATTTGTGATGAGCTCTGTAGTACGAGACAAAGATACACAACAGGACAGTGAAGAATTGCACTGAAGAGTACAGAGGCTGCTAAAGAAAAGACGTGCTCGGCAAAGACAAATGAGGACAACTTAGCCTACTTTCTGGAAGATTGCATGGGAAGAGTGAGAAGAGATTTGAATTGAAAGATTTTAGTTTAAGAAATTGAGTAAAGAATAGTGCTCCTTAGTATGACTAAAAAGAAACAGAGTGGCATTTAGAGCAGGAGAAGAACGATATTTTGGGGAATGTTACATGTGACATGTCCGTGAAAGACCCAAGGAGTGATGTCAGATGGGATCTAATCATTGTGAGTTTAGGGGGAGGGTAAATGCCAGAAGTATAAGGTTAGTGATCACTGACTCATGGATGCTATTTCAAACCACAGAAAAGGGTAGATTCTTTACAAAGAGAAGGTGCTGTGCCCTAAGATTCTGGCACTGAAAACTGGTGCTTGTAGAGTATCACAGAAAGAAAAAAAAAAAAAAAAAAAAAAAAAGGAGCTGAGAAGCAGTGGCACAGGGAACATGAAGAAAATTCCAGTGGCAGGTAGAGTATAATTCATCTGTCACAGAGGGACTGTGGAGGGATCCAGAGGGAAACAGATGAATGTTGGGAGCACAAAACTTAAATTAAATCAGACACAGGAGGGTGATTATCACACAGTCCCTCTAAAATCAGAAGGCCCAAATGTAAATAATTGAAGGAACATAATGAAGGAGAGATGGCAGAGCAGAGGGAAGTAGACATCTGGAGATAGAAGGGAATCTGGGGAGGGGTGATAGGGAGGATGTTATGGGGACAGCGTGACAGGATCAAGACACTGAACTCTCCTGCACTGCTGGTGGGAGTGTAGACTGGTACAGCCTTTGTGGAGATCTGTCTGGAGATTTCTCAAAAAGTTGGGACTGGAAATCCCATTTATTCCAGCTATTCCACTTCTAGGCATATTCCCAGAAGAACTGAAAGCATCATACCACAGTGATATATGTGCACCTATGTTTATAGCAGCACAATTTGTAATCGCCAGATCTTGGAAACAACCCAAGTGCCCATCAACTGAGGAATGGATAAAAAAGTTGTGGTATTTCTATACAATGGAGTATTATTCAGCTATAAAGAAGGATCACATTGAGATATTTATCAATAAATGGGCACAGCTTGAGACCATACTCATAAGTGAAATAAATCAATCTCGCATGTGTGAATACCGAATAGTTTCCCTAACGTAAGTAATGATTCAAATATATAAAAATATGTGGTAATCATGATTCCCCATTAGGTGGCCTTGAAGCCTTATAAAGTTTTCACTCATTAATTAGAAAGGCTTTATTCTGGGCTTCTTGATATGAAAATATTTGAAGCTAGAGTATATGAAGTTTTACCCAAATATTTCAAGGAAAAAGACACTATGGTAACCACTACTAAGTCAGGTTATAAGGTGGTGAAGTACTAGGTTATTGAAACAGTCATGCTGTGACCTCTATTGTTATATTGTTATGTCCTGTTTTATCTCAATCTCCCCCTTATTGTTTCAAAAAAAATTATTTAGTCATTTCTTATGTTTGTCTTAATTAAAGAAAAAATTCAAAAAAATTAGGATATATAAATAGTAACTCTTTTCGATTTCCTATTAACTTGTTTTGAAGTCCTGTAGTACTCCCACGATCTTGTTTTGACTGATTAGACTCTGTTCCATTCTATATGATAGTATCAAGTTTGAAGACATAGGCAACTACTTTGAAGACAATAAGATTCACTAAGATACCCATTCTGGTTTGACTATTGTCTTCTTTGGAAGTCCTGTAATGTTTACAACGCCTAAGTTTTATTGGTCTTGTTCTCTACTGTTTTGTCCAACTTTATAATATCTAATAAGATAGACAATTCTTTTTAAGGAAACAAGGGACAACGTTGATAACCATTGTTGATAAACTTGTACTCTGTTCTACACCATGTGCTATGTCTATCCTTGGTATTGACTGACAGCTTTGTTTTGCCATATTTGACTGTATTCTCCCCCCCCCCCAAAGAAAGTAATAAGCACTAAGGAGTAATAAAATCCAAGATGTGTAAATTTTGTTGTAAAAAAGAGAGGGGAAAAAAAAAAAGAAAAGGAGCTCTAACGGATATAACAGCAAGTGTGTTTGGGGGTGTTAAATAGCTGACTTTATCAATGTTTTTGGAACATTGAACACAGCTGTTTGCAGTCTCCCTGTTTGAATGTCCACCTTGTGTTCTTTGATACTGTGATTTGAGGAACTATTTTCAAGAAAATAGTGTGTAATCTACTAGCAGGTAATTTCTTACTGTTATGGTTTTTTGTTTTGTTTTGTTTTGTTTTGTTTTGTAGTTCTGTATTGCGTGTACCCTTACGCTGCTTTGGTTTGTTTTGTGTTTTTCTCTTTTTCCTCTTAAATAAAAAAAAAAAAAAAAAAAAAAAAAAAAAAAAAAAAAAAGACACTGAAATGTGGACATTGCATTTATACAACATAAATGCAATTTTAGGTACTACAAATAGACAGTGGTAAGTTTTAAAAGCTACACAGAAGACAGGGAGTGGTCACCATGAAGAGGTAGGCAGAATGCATGACAGGGAAATATCCACTGAGAGCACAAAGATGTGTTCCTGGTGATGTGGCCAGAGGCACGGTGGACAGAGTGGAGTGGAGGCTGGGTGTGGCACCGCCAAATGCAGTGTGGCACCGTCCTGCTTCCACGCTGTACCAATTGGGTGTGCTTTCTCCCACCCCACGCAGGCAACTGCACCAGTTACTGCCTAGAAGTGGGGTGGGGGTCAAAGAACCAGAAGGCTTCCAGAAAGGGTTTTCTGGAGATGGGAATGTATCCATCAAGTCTGAGTCAACCATGGTCCAACCTAGTGGATACAATGAGAAGAACTAAAGCCAACAAAAATCAGGAGCAATGTTTAGTGCTAATTTCTACTACTGTGATCTGGGCTTGTGCTACAAGCATTTTGTAAATTTTTGACATAACATCCACTGGAAAAATGAGGCAAAAACTTGAGTAACCTCACTGAGAAAAAGTCTAGAACATGAATGGGATGCTGGGATTTTACAAAGGCACGATGGCTTCCACTTTAACTGTGTGCCTAGATGTACAGAAGCCAGCAGGATTAAGTGTGAAAATTCTGATGGTGGTTCCATCAGATGGACTTAAGTTTCTCAGAAAAATTTGAAACAGATTTTGACTTGAAAAGAAATGTAACAACAATGGCTAGAAGTGCTGGGAGAATGATTTTTGAGGCTTGAGAAGAAAAGAGACAGAAAGTATTTGCCTAGGAGACTGGGAGCATGGTCTTCCTAGGGTCACACAATAAGTTGCTAATGAAGAAACTTTGCTTCCTCTCAGTGACCTGGAGGAGAAACAGAGTTTGAAGAACACTGAAATAAGATACAAATATTATTCTTTTTCTTCCTGTTCTATGAACAGCAGTGGGGACGTACACAGGGGTGCTCAACCGCTTTGAAGAGCCCCTTTAGGCTTGGATCCTCCACATGTGTTTGTGTTACCCTCAGCCTGGAATTTATCGCTGTGCATTAGATCCAGCAGTGACCTTACAGTTCACACTTCAGACCACACATTTTATACAGAAGAAAAGTGAGGCTGCTGGGAGAGCTACGATTTATACAATTGTGCAGCTGAATTGCTGCCATGAAGACAGCTTTGGTCTGCTGGATTTTAGCTTTGTATACAAAAGCTCAGAATCATTGTATTAGATGATTCTTCAATCACCAAATTCCCGTTCTAATCAATTATCGATTCCAAGATATCTTCTCTGTACTATAGTTGCATATTGTATAAGTTATCTGGGGAAAGTGAGAGACACTATTAAACAAATTATTGTTCAAATACTTGATTTTTGTGGAGGCAAGCATCAAATGTGAAAATGTGCACTGAAATTTTGAACTTGACCTGATGGTGCATTCTTGTAATCTCAGTACTCTGGAGACCGAGGCAGGAGGAATGCTGCAAGATTGAGGTCAGCCTGGTCTATCTAATGAATTCAAGGCCAGCCTACATAGCAACCCCCTCTCTAAACAACCAAAAATAATAATAAGAATAATAAAATATAATCTGTAAGTATATAAAAACATTAGAATGTGGGGGTCAAATAGTTTGTTGCCATATAAAAAAGAATTGCATTTCTCCTTCCATCTCATATACAGATAGATATTCTTTCTCCTTCTCCATAGAGACACTTCTAAATATCTCATTTAGAGAAACTGACATAGCATATATGAATACGGATTAATGCATCTACGCAATTGGGAAATTTAATTAATGTTATTTTGTATTGACTTCTACTTTTATAAACTTGCACTCTCTATAAATACAATTTTAAAGTTCCCAATGCAGTAAGTAAGCACAGATATGATATTAAAGAGTCTCATTAGTGAAAATTGCATTTGAAGTTGCAAATAGAAATTATTTTCTTTACAACAGTATCTGTAAACATATTTAATTGTGACATGATTTATATAAACCAAGAACAATGCCAAGAAATGTCTTTTTTCTCTATATAAAACCATACTGTAAAAATAAATGGACATTGAAAAATCAGTTTTAGAAAATAATGGTGTGGTAAGGATATTTTTAACTGCCACAACTCTAAGCTCAGTGCTTAATGCTTTCCTCCCGTTTCACTTTTAATTTCTTCTGTGTCTCATCACTCCTCTTATGAAGGTAAGAATGGGAAAGACCACCTCTGTCTCATATGTCATATTAAGTAACAGTCAATGTCATTTACCTTGGTATTGTTTTTCTTTAAATTTTTTTCAATACCAAAAAATTTTCCTCAAGAAATAGAAAGATCACAAAGAAGTTCAAATCACGGACCCAATTTTTGCAGCAAAATATATATAACTTGTTGCTCTGATATCATTTCTTATATGTATTTCTTCTTTCTGTTTTAGAGCATAGATCCTTTAAAAAAACTTTGTTTAAAATTTTATTGAAGCAAGATAAATTTAAATATATAGTGTAGTAATTTTTTTAAAATGATAAACCTCATTAATCGAAGGAAAAAATTCATTTTAGTGATAAGATTTTGAATTATGATCACACAAGTAAAGAACAAAATACACTAAGTACTTATATGAAGTGTATTTGATTCCATTTATTAAAAATAAATAAAAATTGATAAATAATATGTAAAATGCTATGTGTTATGTAATATATACATCAAGTAAAATTTGTTATATAAAAACTAGAATTTTGGTGGAGTGGGACCAGGAGTCAAACTCAAGACCTCAGGAGAATATAGAGGAAAGAGCAAAGCAGTTCAGCAAAGCTATTAAAAAGAGTGGTGTAAAATATTGACGAGCCTGTCTCTCTCTCCTAAATAGTAAAGAAATAAGGTGACCCAGAACTAGTGCATTTGGGGAAGTCATTCCCAATCTTGTTATTTCTTTTAAATGCTAATTATGAAATCATTAAAGAAAACCTACGACACAAAATAGTAGAACATTTCCCCTTTGTCCCATTTCTGTAGATAACTATAAATATTGTGCTTTTTGTATTTTACTATATCTTCACACACCAGTGTTGAAAGTTTTAAACACATTATATATTTAGAAATAGAACATGCCATCACTCTGGTACACCATTTTTTCATATTAACGCATCAAGGAAGAATCTTAGTGAAGTACCCGCCTCATTTACCCACTGATTTTTATTGCATTATTTGCATTGTACTTGGCAATTCTGTATGTATTCTGGAAACAAAATGCCCTTTATCAGACATTTTCATTTGCAAAAATTACTCCTGGTCCACTCATTTCTTTTCTGCCATTGGTGTTCTATGAAGAGTGGAAGTTGTAACATTTAATACAGTGAATTTATCATCACACAAAAGCATTATGGGTTTTTTTGACATATGTTATAGCTTAGATATTTTTTTAAAGCCTCCTAAAGATTAAACACTAAAGGTTTACTTGCCAGCTAATGAGTTTTTGGCAATTTATTGGATTATAAAAGCTCAGGCCTCATCAGTAGATTGTTCCATCTATGGTTTCATAATTAAAGAGCCATACTGGGAGTGAATGGAAACCCAGGAGGCAGAGCGTGGTGGAGAGAGGATGCCCCCTTGGTGCAGACTGCGAGGGTTTATCTTTTCCTGTTTCTGATACACAAAATTCCTCCATCACCCCTTTCTACTATAGTGTCTCTGCCTTGACACAGAGCTATAGGTATTAGAGACTACTGACCATGAATTGAAATCTCAACAAGTTAAAGCCAAAAGAAGCCTTTCCTTTGTTCTTCTCAAGTTTTTATTGCATTGACAGAAATCTGCTGAAAACAGTATGGTACCTAAGAAAAATTTTCTATTCTTAGGAATTTTAGAGTTAAGGTTTTTTATTTAGCAAATCAAAGCTTAACTCTTACGACGCTCATCAAGAGTATATATGGCATGTGAGTGAGATTTTCTCACATGTAGATATATAAGTATTGTAGTATTATTGTTTGAAAATATTATTGGAATATCTTGCACATTTGATAGTTGCTAAAAATTAAAAAAACTTTCTACATTTGACTGTGGGTTCTATGTAGTTTGCTACTTGCTTTCCTGGACATGCAATGCCTCATTCTAGGGAGGGTATATCGTAATGTAGTAAAGGTTTGATGTTCCTCTTCAGATCTAGAATGGCAATTCTAAGTCAGTTTATCTGAACATTACAATCAGGTGTTAATTGTGAAAAAAATCCTGTTAGGAATTTGTTTAGAATGACTTTGAACCTATTGATAATCAGAGAATTGACATCTTTATAATACTGAAATTTCAATTGAAATGCTTACATTATCAAATCTTCAAGACTTAGACCAGGTAAATTTTTCCATCTACTATATTTACAACTCTAATTTCTACCAGCAAAGTTTTGTAGATTCCAATGTATATTCTTTGTCCATTTGTTATCAAGTTTTTTATAAATATATTTTGTTGTTTCTATTATTATAAACTATATTTTAATTTATATATTTGATGACTACTACTATATTAAAATAGAAATATTTATTTTTGTGTGTTGATCTTGCACTTTGCAAAGTTGCTTAATTCAGCTAATAGTTCTGGCTGACTTTTTATTATTGTTAGTGTAGAATTTCCTACATAGGTGATCCTGTTGTCTGAGTAAAACATGTTTTAATTATTTTGTTTTCTTGCTTTATTTCATAGACTACAACCCAATACAATATTGAAAGATGTTGAGATGTGGATGTCTTTCGATCACTCTTGATTTTAGAGAAAACACAGGCTTGTGTTATTTTCTATCTAGAATTTTTGCAGATAACCATTTAATAGGTCAGGTAAGTAGAATCATTTTCCTACTTTGCTTGAAGTTTTTAATTAACAATGGACATTAGATGTTTTCCTTCTATTTTAACTTGAGTATATAATTCTTGAAATTTGTGATTAGGGTTTTCAAAAAAATATAATTTATCCAGGCTATAAAAATTGAATGGGGTTCTTTATAACTTTGTGAACCACAGTGGCTAGAGGATTATGAAATTTATGAATCTTCTCAAAGAACACATTAATTTTCTATTCACTGATTTCAGTACCAGTCTAATATTACCTTTCCATATATTTTGGTTTGCTTTGTTTTGTCTTTTTTTCTCTTTTCTTAAGAAACAATCTAAAGCCAATTGCTTTGAGATCTATTTTTTTTTCTAATAGAGGTAATAATTGCAGCAAAGGACTAATGAGGATTTAGCTAAATCTTGTAATTTCTTGCATTATGTAATTTTGTTATCTTTCATTTCAAAAACATGTTCTAATTTTCTTTTTCATGACTTTTGGTCTCATGAATCAAATGATGCATATAATTTGATTATGAAATATTAGACTTTCCAATATTTGTTCCTAGTGTTTATTTCTAATGTAACTGCATTTGATCAAAGCCATACTTAATACTATTTAAATCTGTGTAACTTAATTGATACTTGTTTTGCAGCCCATAGTATAGACATTTTGTGGAAGAATTCCCATTCACTTGAAGAGAAAGTCTGCTGTTTACATTAGTGAGTCAAAATCTTTCTTCTTACGTAGCTCATAAATTTTATAAAAAATATTTGTTACCATCAATAAATATATTTATAACTGTATTTTGCCTTTTATATTTATAAATTTATATTCTAATCTTATTAAATTTCTATTAGACCATAAACTTTTGGGAGCATAGTGTTCTTTGTTAAATTGACACTGTAATGATTGGTAAAGGACCTTTTCTACTGCTGTTTAATTGCTTTGAACTTTTGTTAGTCTAATACTGATGTAGGAAAAAATTATTTTATTTTGCTTAGAGTTTGCAAGATAAATCAATAAAATTATCAGTTAGATCAGTTCAAAATATTTATGCTTGTTCTAGTATTGTCTTACTTGAACAATAGAATATTTGGTACTACTGTATATTGGTTCATTTCTGTGGATTAGACTTTTTAAAAATCTCACTATTATTGACTTAAATTTAAAATAATTGTGATCCTAGAAAACTATTCCATGAAACTGTCATAAGTTCAAATTTGTTGAACTCACTTATATGTCTCAGTATTATTGTGTATCCTTGTATATTATCTCAAGTACAATTCTACAAACCATATATGAAATAGCACCAATGTTTTGTAAAAAGTCATTAGGTCAAGCAAATGATGGTTTTATTGAAACACTGTATTGCCCATGTTTTTCCTTTTCATGCTACTCTACCGATTTATTTCGATATGTTTAAACGTCCCAATATAATTAGAGATTTCTTTTGTAGTGTCCTTTAGCTTTGTCTCCTTACATTCATTTGGGACCATTACAGTTGGAATTAGATACTTTTATTGCTATGTATTTGCCTTCTTAAATTAATTGACATCTCTATCGTTAATTTTATCATGCTGTGTATGTATCAATAGACTTTTGTGAATCTATTTGTCAGATACTAATATAGACACACCAATTTTCCACTACTTTCTCTATTATATATTTTTCACTATTTTTTTCAAAATAAGCAACAAAGAGTTAAGTTTTTCTTTTTAATACACGTCATGATATGTCTTAATTGGAGTGCTCACATCTTAGGTAACTAATGTTGTTAGTTCTCTTGGTTTGTATTTAAGTCTAAAATCCTCATGTGTTGTTGATGAAGACATAGGAGACTGGGAAATGGAGCTCTACCCGGTGACCTTCTGTCTACTGGTGAGTTTGGAATTGTGTAAAATATGAAAGAAAGGATAAGAGCACATAATCTGTTACATAAAGCAGCTGCGTGGGGGGTGAAAAACAAGAATGGAGATTCCACATCGAAGAGGAGAGAGGAGAGAATGCAGATTGCTGATATGTTAAACCAGCTATAAAATCATGATTAAGAGCACTATCATAATATTTTCTAAAACAAAGAAAGTTCCAATTGTTACACTAAATGTGAATGCTTGAACTTCTTTGTAAAATATTGATTGTGAATTTGTGAATTTTTCTATAAAATTATTAAGATTGTGAAATTGCATTAAAGAAAGCTAGCTAAAAGAATTTGCTAATGTTTTTGAATAAAAGAAACACAAAGCATTAACTCTTAACATATATGAATGCATTTAATGACATGTGAAAGCATCATGCTTTCTTTTTACAAATGGCATTAATAATTCCAAATGAGAAGCAAAAATAAATGCCAAGATATGGTCCAAAAGAGTCTTCACTTATATAACACATGAAGGCTCGGTTCACAATGAAATCAGAGAGTGCATACCCTGTAAAGAATATGGCTACTTCTGATGCTGTGGAAAGACTAGAAGAGGAAAAAGTTTCAGGCGATGCAAAAAACATTCATCAGAAAGCATTTTCTTTGCCTCTGTACACTGTTCGGTGTGACATGACTGAGATCCGTCCACTCAAACCTGGGCACTTGTTTGCGGTACAACTTTCAGAGGTGACCTGTAACATCCCATTGCAATCCCTCCATTTCTTCTCATTCCTTAGTCTGTGACAATAACTCAGGACTGTGCTGGCATTCATGTTTTGAAAACGGTTAAAGCAAATGAGTCAAAGCGTTTAGGTCTTCAGTTTTGCTTCAAGAGGATTTATTGACCATCAACCACTGCCACTGAGGACCTTTCACCATGTGTGTTCTATTTTGCCTTTTACGATGCCTAGCGTCTTCCTAATTTACACAGCAAAGAGGACTCAAAGTATCATTCTGTGCTAACAAGAAACTATCCACCACACTGTGTTCTTGGTTGGGCTGTAAGAGGGAAGAAAATTTAGACTAAAATAGAACATGTGAACAGGATAGCCAAACCACCTATTAAAAATTCTACCTGCAGTAAAATGGGGTCAGGCCAAATATCTTCCCAATTAGAGGCCTATGGGAAAATACTGCAAACCAAAGTGTTTATAGTATTTTGGTGGCTATTGACTTTTTCAGCAAAGTACTACGCAAAAATCAACTGGCTTCCAAGGCAGTAGTGAATGGGATATTAATGGATAGCACTTTAGCAATTCAAATTTGAAACACTAATTGTTCTTGGAGTCCAAATACTAAGAAATATGAATGCAAATGCCTGTAGACATCAGTGCTCATTATGATTCAGATCTTGGCAATGATCAGAGTAAGTCTGGGTTTCTACCTTTAAAATAGGAGCTGTTAATTTGAGCACAAAACAAACCAGACTTGAGGCTTATGACTAGGAATAAATCTTTGGTGTGGTTTTTAGAGCAGTGAACATATGGGAAACAATCAGACCAGAACTTTCGAGAAAATTACTATTACCAAAGTAATTATGGGTCCAAACTAAAATGTGGCAGGCTTAAAATAATCTTGCATGCTTAAAGTTAGGAGGAATTAACCTGAAAAACTGACTGAACTCAAGTAGAGACATTCAAACTCCCTCTTTTCTTTTGAATGGTCCGATGATATGGTACAAAAATAAACAGATACCAGAACAAATCCAGGAGCAAAGGGACTGTAATAACATTATTCCACAGAGTGTTATTTTGGTGAAGAAAATATTCTTGTTATCCTAATACCTGACATTAGGATTTTCCTCTTTACTCTGGAACCAAGGCACTAGAAAAAGTTATCCAGCCACACCCTTTCCAGAGCATAAATTCCTGGTAATGAAACTGAAATTTTAGCAAATTTTGCATTCTGAAGAGTCTGAGAATTTCTTGAATTATCAGATGTATCCTGGCTGCATCTTACCTAGAATCCAACCCTCAGGTCTTTTAATGCTTCTGTTACAACAACCAACATGATTGCATTGCTGAAGTAACAGAGATTAGTCTCACATTCAAAATAAATTTATCTGGTAGCTGTTTTTATACACCTAAGGTAATATAATAGCAGTGCTGAGGATAAGCATGTGGGCATTTGTAGGGTCACTATTAGCCTGTCAAAATCTTGTCACTAAATTCACTGTATGCAAAGATCTGCTTTAAAAATCATGTCTATCTCTGTACTCTTGGATATACAAAAGACTGAGAAGGTAAAGGAAAAGATTAAAGAGAAATGGAAAGAGATGAAATTACATGCTGGTTCCTAACTGAAACAACAGTTAAGAGAGCAGTGGTACAGACCAGAGACTGTTTATATTTAGTAACATGAAGCCCTTTCCCACATTACACCATGAGGAATCTCTGCCCTGTCCCTTGAGGTCCCCTATGTGCTGCACAGTGCAGGGCCCACAAGTGCCCCATTTATACAGATTTATTAACAGTTTAAGGATAATTGATGCATTCAGAGCCCTTGCCTCTTAATTAAAAATATAGACTATTGTTTGCAACTGTTTTCACTCTCTCAAGCCACACTTTTTGTAAAAAACAAGGACATGCAATCATCATAGATTGAACCACAAGAAGTTGCTTATGTTTAATCATTTTGACTTTTAAAGTGTCAGTTTATCGTGATTCACTTACTGCATAAGAAGAGCCACTCCCTGCCTCCTGAAGTTTCTTCTCCAGCCCTGAAGGCTTCCCAAGTACTCTCAGGACCTTCAGTCACTTTTCAAGGAAACAAAACACACCTTATTATACACGCTCTTCTTTAAAGAACATGTACGCAATTCTCCAGGAAAAGCACAAGAGATAATACAAAATTTTTCTCAAATCTTCACCTCGTTGAGAAAGTGCTAATTAGTGGCAGCGCAGACCTTGAACAAGTGCTCCATGAACAATAGGCTCCTTTGTAAGCCTATATTTTAAGTTTCTGACAAGTTCCCTTGATTAGAAATTAAATCAATTCCATCCTAAGACACTCAAAGTAATGAAAATTCCCATCAATTAATATAGAAATAGGTAGTTTGGTCAGGCACAGATTACATCTCATTACTAAGCAGTCTTTCTGTAGGGTCAAGTACATCATTTATAATTCATTAAAATACTGTGCTTTTGCACAAATGGAGTTTTCATTATTTTAACAGTGGTACTAATTTAGCAGCATACATTAAACTAACATTGATGAAAAGGAAAATGTTAAAAATAGTACCTTGCTCATTTTCTGCTCTCCTCACCATGCTGGTCTGGATTCCAGGTCTACTTCTGGTCCTAATAGTTCATAGTACTTTTCTGTTTGTCTTGCAAATGTAGTGTATGATACCGAACAGGGTGTCAAAGTGATAGTACAGAACAGGATGTTGACAAAGTATATTTTTGGAATGGAGTGTAAAATATGAGATTAAAGGCAGAACAGGAGCACAGTTAAATAAAGCTCCGAGTTTCCTGTTTATTTTTGTATATACAGTCACAATATTCACAGACAAATGGAAAATTACCAAGTGTTCAAGACAACTTATTTCTTATTAATTACCTTTTATAGTTCCATGTGATGATATTTCATGATAGCTATGATGTCTTTGAAGCAACCTCAAATATCTACAATCTCAAATACCCTTCTGAATAGAGAGAAAACTAAATAGTTGAATGGAGAGAGGAGTCAAACCTCTGCTTGTACAACAAGAATGTGGAATTTTATCAAGAATTATTTTTCCCATTTATCCAATTTGAGATAAGATAAAAATGAAAAGTCAAAAATACCATTTTGAATTAAATAAAAATAACCCTAAATAATCATTGTAATCTTATGATATCAAGAAAAAATTAGACAGGAACTACCCTTTCCCAAAAATGGGTAGAGAGCAGGGTAACACACCTGAGAGCGAGCCGGGTATGGGCATTTTAGTCCTTTGGCACCATTGCCACATCTGGTTGTACTCCTGAAAGCAGAATATTCTGTCTAAAACATCCCCGGTTAGAAATTTGTCTGGAATGCAGATTGGGTGTCACAGGCCCACTTACACTGCTGCACCTCAGGAATCTCTTGGAGGTATTTGGGGGCCTCCCATATTCTCCCATGTTCACATAATATCGTTCTGTGTCCCATTTTCTTTCTTTGTTCCATGTTATAATGCTCACGTGTGCACTGCAATGTGAACTTCTTAACTTGTTAACATTGTCTCAACATAGGAAAATGCATATGAAAGACAAACGAGGGTTGCCACCATATCCCCTGCCTGGAAATGTCACTTGCACATTGGTGCAGTTGCCTGCCTCCCTTTCCTGTGCAGATCACACCCTAGTGGGTGAAAGCTGGAGAGCTCCTGTTTCAGGCTTTCAGTCACCCTTGGTTCAGCCTGCTCTGGACGGTCACATAACATGAAAATATCTCACCTTTTGTAATATTTCTCCCTCCATTCTTTATCCAACTTAGGAATCATGTTATTCATATCTATGCCTAATTATGAAATGGGCATATTCTAACACAATACTAGAAATTACAAAGATTTTTTTTGAAATAATACATTGAATATTGATAATTTCCAAGACAACAATACTTTATAATACTGTGCTGAAATGGATTAATTGTTTTTCAGTTAAAAAATACTCAGTACCATTTTCTATTTTTGTATTTAGAGAAAATAATGTAACTGCTCTGTCTGTGGAGCCAGCCAGCAAATGTTCACATGCCTCACACTAGACATATAACCTTGACAAGTTCTTTAACCTCTTTTTCTCTTTCCACAGTTGTAAAATGAATGTGAGGCTGGTAGTGGACTTCTCCCACAGTTGAGCTCTAAAGAGTAAAGGGTTAATGTCTATAACTGAATGTGACACTGCCTGGTACATAGAAAATCGTATATGGATTTTAGCTGTATTAGAGAAACACATGATGATATCTGGAGATTTTCTGTTCGGTCAAGTTATCATTTCCTTCATGCATATGCATACTGGATACTTTATGTCTTTCAGACTTGTACACTATTCGTCAAATGAGAACCAAAACAGTATATTTGAGACCAAGAAGACCAGAAAACAATGTATGACCAGGCAAAGTAGTAGAGGGTCCACAGAAATCCACAAAACTATAGGAAGGCTTCATCTCCAATACAGTGGTATCCTGGTTCAAAAACTTAGCTCTTACCATGATTTTGGTTGCGGACAGAATTGGATGAAAACAAAATCAGATTCCATAAGATCCACGTTGAACCTAACTGATACATTTGATTGCATTAAATGATGACTGTGATGCACTTTGCCAGCTGTTTGGAGTCATCATTCTTTCCCTTCCACCCTCAGCTAAAGGCAATTAGTCCAGAGGACCCAAATCTTGCCCATGGAAGTTGCCCTATGGGTGTCCTTTCCCACCTCTTGAATTTTTCACCTATGCTTTCTAAAGGCTCACTGTAATTATATAATTTAATAAACCATTGAATAGGCTGAAAAAATGAGCTTGTGAAGGTAAAGGAATTGAGTTTTAAAAATAGCCTGACACATGAGGTGAGAATCAATGAAACTGAATCTCTAGAAATAGCAGCCCAGAGTAGCCATTGGTTTACGGGAGACTATAAATGATACCTAAAAATTATGCACCCTGAAAGTTTTAGAACATACATAACTTTCCAAATGTCTCATCTTTTTACTGCAAAGAATGGAAACTTTGAACCACAGAGATTGGAGTTACCAGTGAGATTTATTTAAACAAAACTACAAGGAATATAATCAGGTAAAATTGAGAAGATAATTTTAGAAATGATTTGATCACATCTTTCCACCAAATCATATTGATTATTTATTTATTTATTTATTTATTTATTTATTTATTTATTTTTGTCTTTTTCCTTTTTATCGGTACCGGGGATCGAGATCGAACTCATGACTGCCTGCTTTCAAGACAGACGCTTATGCCACTGAGCTAAATGCCCAGCCCCTAATTGCTTTTTAGTTATGTATTTACTTATTTATGTGATTCAATAGAGTTTATTTTTAAGATAGTTTTGGATGCACAACAAAACTGAGCGGAAATTACAGAATTCCCAGACAGCCTTTGCTGCACAAAGGTGTCAGGCATCAATCTCCCACACCATTTTTCCCTTCTAATGTTTCACTCTGATCTAACTGTAGCTTTGTGAAGCAGTCATGTGAAATCACACCAAGACAGCCCATGTGCCCCACACCTGTATCTCTTTGGTGTTGTCACCTTGCATAATTGTAAGACAAGATCAAAACCAGGAGGACAATGGTGTTGTCACAGGAGACTGAGTTAATTAGAAATATTATAGGCAGTCACACAGGGCTGGACCCTTTAAGGGACCATGCAGAAGCCTTGCTACCTTGTAGTCTTGGAAGAGACCATCATCTTCTGCTGTGGGCCAGATCTCAAGTCAAAAGGAAAAGCAAATATAACCACATCCAAGAAGAGTCACTGCTGTTAAGTATCCCTGTTTCCTAGGTGACTCGCTCCCCCATTTGTTCCTGTTTTAATCAATTTTACCTGAGCAATTAATCTTACTGGGTGAGCACAGTTCTGTCGTGCCTTACACTCATGTCATGAGTTCCCATTTTTCCCCATCTTGGACCCATCTAACCTCATGATTTTACTCTAGAAAGTCTCTAGAAAAGACAGAGTCCATGGCAATGCACTCAGGACCCCTCTGTCTCATAGACAGAACTCTCTTTCTCTCAGTAAATAAATTCTGCTCTTAAACTCCTTTGTTCCTAAAATTCATTCTTTGATTTTAGACAACGTGAAATCAGACAAGACATATAGTAGGTCGGGAGTTTTATTCCCCTGTATCAGTGTTAATGCCCTGCACTCAGCTTTGTAGATGCTAGCAGCCTCAGAGGAAATTTTCAATGTATATGTTGATGGTTGTCTCTGATTTACAACCAGTGTGAATCTGTGAGGCCATCAATGGACACTGGATGTTTGCATCACAAAAATCCTCAGGTTGTGCTTTGTATACCCACAAAGTGATTGGGGCCATATTTACTGTACTAAATACAAATAAGTAAAGATGTTCTCTAGGATTTATAAAAATTATCTAATATTATATAATAGTCCTCCTCTCAGTTTAAAGATGAGGAAAGTGAGAGGAAGCCAATTTCCTGAGGTCAAAGAGCTAGCTTGTATCATGATTTCTCACAAGATTTAATACAAGACAAGTATGAACTGAGCTTCTATATTGACTAACACCACAGTGAGTGAGAGAACCTATATGTGTTTGCTTCTCTTAAGTTAAATGAAATCAAGTATTTACAATGCAATCATGACCTTCTATTATTCATCACTTTAACTTCACTTTCCAACTATCCAATCAAAAGCTGCTCAGAGATGATCTTAGAAAAACACTTCCATAGTTCAAACTCACATAGCTTTCATACCCCAGGCAAAGAAATAAGCAAAATGAAAAAGAAATATAATATCAACTTACGATTTCTATTAAAAATATAAAATTGATTGTTGACACAAAAACATTCCAAATATAAAAAAAAAAAAACATTCCAAATACAAAAGATTGAATGTTACAATTCACTAAATGGGATTCATTTTTTTATATATTGATCAAAACGATGGAAAGCAGGAGGTATTTCTATGTCCATAATGAAATAGTTCCTTGATAGAAACACAGTTCACCTATTATATCAAAGTGGAAACCTATTTGCATACCTGCTTGGTGTCACAGTTTTCCCTGGAGTTAAATCTTAGTTATCATCTTCATATGAAGGCAGTCTACAGTCCAGCAGGAGTACTGTTCAGGTAAATAAGGCACAGAGATAAGGAAAGATGCAAAGACAGATTCCAAGTAGTGAGCAGCAGAATCCCAGCTGCCTGTTAGTGCTCCTACTTCTTCCCTGCTAATTGGCTGCTTTGGATCCTGTTGGTCACCATTACTGGCAGGAACTGCCTGGAAAGTGGAGCGAGCAATGGTCATGAGCATTAGTCTTGGATCAATGTATATCTGACCTTTATTCCACTTCTTTTTTATTCTAGGCAAGTGAAGAAGACAAAACACAGGCTCTTAGATTTTTATTTAGTAAATATGGATAATAAATTATGACCCTAAAGTGAGTCCCCACATCATGGTAGACACGCTTTTCTCCTCTGTGCCACGGGAGATTTTCCTGTCTGTTCCTAGAATATTTATTGTGCTTTGCTAGCATTTCAGCGTGAATTCTTCTGGACTGCATTGCTGCACTGCTGATAATGCTTTGTTTGGCTAACTGACATGTTTTTATGCAGTTCAGAGTATGACTCTTGTCTGCCAGCAAGAGGATGTGATGTGATATAACTTGGCTTTATAGGTGACTATAATGTATCATCACTGAAGGTGAGGGTAACCCAAATTTAACCAGCACCATAGTCACTTGGAAGACTTGCAAAGGTCAGCAGGACTGGTGAGTACTGGACACTGATTTCCTAACAAGTTTTCAGTTAATACATATGCTGTTTGTCTGGAACCACATTTTCAAGGTCACAACTGTAAGAAATGAGTACCATCCCATTGGTGACCACACTGTTATGACTTGCTCATTTCATTTATTTGTTGTCAGTAAAACAATTACCAGAGACTACAGATTTTCAACAATAAAAATGCATCTCTTTTGTAGTCACTATCTCTTTGCTTTAGTCAAAATCAGATGACGTCCTAGAGACTGTTTCAAAACAACAGAGCCTGGGCTCTGTTCTCATTGCATTCCTGCTGGGTAAGGATATTAATTCTAATAAAAGCTGGGCAAATTATGTTCCTTTTTCATATGTAAAATAGTGGTAATAATATTATTACTCATAATATTTATTATTACTGCATGAAAATTAAAGAAAAAAATTGTAAGAAATGACAGTCTAAATTTTAATGCTTTTTATTATATATTCCAAAGATGCAGGAATGGGATTATGTAATGCCATCCAGGAACTAGAGTTTGACATTGACCTCACTTACAGGCTAATGCATTAACTGGTCATAGCTTCATGTTAAAGCAAAACATTTGACCTTCATCATGAAAGCAAGGCACATAGGATTGGATAATATTGGTTAAGCTTATAGATCACTTAGCTCAGACAGATGCTGTGTGTACCATGGATCTGGGCCCCAGCTGTAGAGCACTAAATAGGGGATTCCATCTATTTTCCAGCAGACAAGAGATAGACCAACTTTTTCAAGGAAGAGCTATTATCCTCTCTGCAAAATTCATTCATTATAAATATGGTCCCCAATACAGACCTGGAAACATGAAGAGCCAAGGAAGGCAAAGGTCTCTTTTTTGGGAAGACTATGGTTAGAGCACAGACGCCTCAAGGAAAAAAAAAAAAACATTCAACAAGCACAATCTCTGAAATGCAACTCTGGACAATTAATACTGCATTTTATTTTGGAATAATCTTTATTCCAATTTCCATAATTTTGTTGAGTATCTACTCTGTCAGGTGTTGCTTAAAATGATTACATTGAAATTATTCCTTTTATACCTCAGTTAATAAGATAGAAATTAAAAAATTCAGAGTGAAAATGAGCTCCTGGTTTCTGACTGTTACAAGGCCTATGGAGAAAAAATTGGAAGGTGGAGCAAGAAATAATGGGTGTGTCTTTAGCCTAAAGATCTAGAAGAGGTCGATCTGAAATAATGAAGGAGAAATTCAGTGAGTGATGGGGAAACCACCTCCTCCAGAGGTGGAGGTGCACCCCAGAGTGCACTGTTCCAAAAAGCACATGAAAATATAAAACACAATTACTTTTATTGTAAATTCATCCAACACACTCATTTCGTGGTGAGATTTCACTTTTAAAGGAGAGGTCCTAATAGTTACCCTGGATTTGAGTAGCACAATTGAACATTTGAAAAGAGCATATGCTAATTTTTCCTACTGATACTCTATTATATACATACACTTGTCTTTAATGAGTTCTGCTTTTGCATGAAGTTCTATAAATTTTAAGACATGAATCAGAAGGGAATTGCACATTCAGAAGAACATGTTCGCTTTGTGAGAGATAAATGCAATATGCTTTCCTTTGATCAAAGAGGATGCTCTGAAGAATTAATTCTACTGTAGACACAGAGGGAGAATCCATTCAGCATCTTTGAATTCATTCTGACTTTTGAAATGACGAACATTCCTCTGATTTTTTGAGGAATCACTTGTCGTTATATTTTCCTAATTTATCATGTGATAGATTCAAGCAGCCTTAAAGAACCATTGAAATGAATGAATCTTTCATGTGAACTCCCCCTACCCCTTCAGACTTAATGTAGCTGTGAATCCCAACTGAGATCCAACCATGATTCTCTTTGAATGTTTTTGAAATGCGTAAGCTGTTCATCTCCTTGGGATATATTTTCATGAGTTGCTCAAGGGCTTTTAGCAGCATGTGATGGATTTAGAGGAAGGGAATGGGGGATATAAACACTAATGTGAGAGAAATAGAGGGCTAAGAATGGCTGGAGGACAGATAGAAAGAGAGAATAGGTTTTGACCTCCCACTATGGTATGCTTCTTTGCAGAGAAGATGAAGAATTTGGTAAATTTCAGGATATAACAACAGTGCTCTGTGAGTCTTCATAATAATTTTGATTATTGGTAAAAATGAAACAAAGTTTGTACTGGATCAGTTTTCCCTCCCTAAACATTAGATATTTCCACTTGTCACTCAGGCACTCAGGTACTCTGAGAACTCAGGCAAGTTCATAGCAGAAGTAATAGTAGTGCAGTGCCTGTTACCAGGTGCTAATGAGTCCAGATGCCCAGGGCCTTGTAGATGAAGGGCAAAAAATTGGGTTAGTCGCACAGAGACAGATGAGCAAATAAGCAAATTTTTGGAAGCAGTAGGCATATACTTGAAGAGGAGCAGCTTTCCCTTGATGAGAAAAATATCAGGAACTATGAGGAATGGCTGGAGTAGATTCCCTGTCTTCAGGTGTGTTCAACATCTCATACTGAATCTTGCTCTGCGATAACTGCATATATCCTTACCCATAATTCTCTCTGTCATAACTGTATCCATGGGCAGCAAACCATATGCAAGAATAGAAAATAAGGTTGTCTGCAGCCAAAGTGACTTTTGGATACTCTAAAATGTTTTTCAGCCTGCACCTGAGTTGAGAATTTCCCCACCAACTGATTTATGGTCTACTTCTTCAACTGTGGCTACTGTTTGGGTTACAGTGGAGGGCCTCTAGGCAGGACCTAGACCCTTAATGACTGATGGAGAAATTTTTCTATCGATCATGACTCATAAGAAACCATGCCCTGGGCTCTGGTCACTCTTGCTCTCCCGGTGCAGTGTGCTGAAGAATCTAGAGCAGGGATTCACAAGAAATGTTTCGAAATACTCAGTGAAAATGATGGGAACTGTCCACAGGTCTTGGTGCTGAATTACTGTAGTTATGAACGGCATAGTTGAAATATCCTACAAATCACCATAGCAATACTTACTTAAGCCCAGGCTTCCCCTTCTTCCACAGCCTGGAGATGGGACTTTAAAGTAAAAACATATTTTTATGCAGTGAAAGGGACATTTGTTATTATTAAAATTAGGTCAGAATTAGGAGAAGCAGGAGATAAGCTTGAAAATCAATGCCTCAGTCTTTAGGAGCTGGGTGGAAAATGCATTTTAAGATCTTAATTTGGGCCACTGAAATACATAAGAACATCTTTATGTACAGAAGTAATTATGGAACAAGGAAGGGCAAAGAAATAAAATGATCACCAACTAAGAACAAAAAACCGATTAGTTATTCAGTGGAATTTTCACTGTTTGTTTGACTTTGTCCAAAGTCAGACACTAAAATTGAAATATACTCAATGAAGTAATCATTCCATGTACTTGTTTTAATGTTCATACTGTTGAGTTTTTCTGTCTTACACATTTGTAAGTGATAATTCTAGTGATGCATTTATAGTTTAAATGGGTAGCATCAAATCTTTGCCCTTTATTTCACTTTAATTAAAGTTGAAAGATTTAAAATAACTCTTTATGTGACAATTTTAGATAATTTATACTTCTGAGTTCCTTGAAATACTTAAATCAATTTGTTTTATCACATTTCTGATCAAATGACTGATTTGATCTTTAGCTCATATTTAGCACAAATTTTAAAGAATCCACACCTAGTAGCACACATACTTAAAAACAATAACAAAAATGAGAAGTACAAAAGTCAAGTGGATTGTGAAAGATTACATTTTCTGGAGATCCATTCTATTATTTGATACATTTGATATCACCCATTCACTCAAGATTATTGCAGTTCCCAATCAAGTGGTGGTAAGTGAGTTTTCTCCTGAATCTTGTGGGCCTTATTAGCTATAGAAAATAATAAGAAAGAAGTGGAGGTTTCATGCCTGAAATTAGGCTGTAATGTGTAACTGAACTCTCTTGGTATCTTTTTTTTCATCATGAAGTCTAAGGACGTGGAAGTGTTCATGAAGAAAGAACTCAGCTCTGCCCTTGTCTCTAGCTTATCTGTCCACTGATGATAGTCAAGTTTAGCAGACTTGTGAGAAATGAAACTTCTGGGAAAAGAATGTCCAGACATCTTGAGCATCATCCTAGCTGATGTTTCATGGAATATCAACAAACTTTACTAACATTGAAAATTCATAAATAAAATAAATGTCAGTGATTTCCAAGGCCCTAAGGCATTGAGTTCTTAAATTTAAAGCAACACACAGACAAAATATCAAATTACTAATAATCTTGAATTGTTCAATCTGAAAATTAAGGCAATATGTTGACTACATTTTTTTATTATTGTAATGAAATATTACCTAACAAATATTGAAAGAATGATTTCATTTTCTAGCTAGTGAACTTTTATTTGGCTTTTTACAAACTCTTTAGTAAGATGGTAAATAAGTACATGTTAAGGTAGATGTCACCTTACACACTATATCAATTTATAGATTTTTGTTTCATGGAAAAAATGAGTAATTCCTGTCCTGTATAGAGAATAAAAGCAAAGGTTACAGCTCCATTGCTTGCATGATATTTAGCTTCTTTGTGTCTATCAGCAAGCTTGGTTTGGTATCACTTTTGACTCTTTGCCTATGTTCAGCTAACTGGATAGTCTATGAACACAATATAATTTATTCCTACATTCATATTTAATAAAAATATTTGAGGAGTGTACAATAGTATGTTACTCACGTTTTAACTTCTGAATCAACATGGCTTAGTTTACTTGTACTATTTGTCCTTCACACTGAATGCAGTTGGTGTGCCAGAGAAAATGTCCTGTGTCAGGACTACCAAAAATTCTCAGCAGAGTAAGGCCAAAGAGGAAATTGGCAAAGGTATTCAGTATCAACATTTTTAGGACTTGTGATAGTAGCAAAAGGCTTGCAGGGACCTAAAGAGTATATATGCAAGCAATTGGACTGAATTTCCATGAGCACAGTGAGCTGTGTGGCTTTTCCCCTGAACTCACTTCATCTCCACTCTCCAGAGATCTACAAGATTCCTCAAAGACTAAGGCCATGGTGAAAGCAAGGAGCCTGGAAGCCACTGCAGAGCAGGATAGAGCTGACCACCTTCAAAACCTCATTTCAGGAGTACAATCATTGCTCCTTTTAGGTATTTCCTATAAATTATTTCTTACATAGCTGTTTCAGTTTAGATACATTCAAAGCTGACTCCAGCAGTACACTTCCTGTATTTCTGTTGAAAACAAGTGGAAGGAATTATTTGATTTCACAGCTTCCCTCGGTGGTATATAACAGCTGGAGAAAACAATGGGAGCAATGAGATTAGAAAGGAAAGCGGCAGGGTGAGAGGCCATGAAGCACTGGAAAAGTAGCGTACCTGGGACTCTGAAAGATCGCATACCCAGCTGAGCAACAGACTCCAAGCAAGAAGTGAAGCAGCCTGCAGGGCTGACACAATAGCCAGGAAATCTGAGGCAGTCAAGGATTCCTCTGACCCATGTCGAGCTGATAGCTGCATTAAGCAGCCAGAAACCCCAGTAGCCACACATGTGGAAAAATGCAGATAATGTGGTTATTCAGAAAAACTGCTAAATAAAAAGAATTCACCACCAGCAAACAACCAGCAGCAGGAAGGGATGGGGGTGAAGGCTTTCTGACTTGCCGGCAGTTTTTACATTTTATCATTTAAAATGTCCCGTTTGCAACCACAATTTAATAATCACATGAAATGCAACAATAAAGTATGGCCCAAGAACAGAAATAAAATTAATCATCAGAAGCTGTCCTGTGAAAGCCCAAACACTAACTATACAAGACAAAAATAATCAGTATTTTAGGTATAAAATGTATTCAAATAATTAAAAGAAAAATAGCAATAATATCCCAGCAAACAAACTATAAAGAGATCTAAATTTGAAAATAGTACTGGATAAAAATTCTGGAATTGAAAATAAACTGATTAGAAAGATAGCCACAATGCAATCCTTTTTACATGAAAATGATTAATTCAGGTACCCTAATTCAAAATCAAGAAGTAGAAGTAACAGTAAAATTAAGAGAGCTGCAGAGACTAGTGGGTGCTGTCAAGTGGTTGTTTCTATAAAAGAAAAATTATCTTTACTGTTTGCTATTATAATCGTAATGAGAGCATAGTGAGCAAACATAGAATTATATAAAGGATACGTATTTTTAAAAATGCTACAGTATTTGCAAATTTAAAAGAAGATTTAATCTATACTTTCTAGAAGCTCCACCTAAATGATGCAGCATAAAGTTGAAAGGATCCATGCCTAGACACATGGAACCAAGCTGTCAAAGACGAGGCAACCTTGAAAGAAAAGAAAGAAGTTATTTATGTTTTACAAATGATTCTTAATAAGATTAATGCTGGTATTATAAAAACTGTGGTAGACCAAAGGTAACAGAAGTATACATTCCAGGTAATGATATAAAACATTGTTATTCATGAATTCTACATCTATTAAAATACATTTAGAAAAGGGAATTAATAAATAGTGTGATATCCTGAGGAACAAAACTGTGAAATTTAAGAATGACCAAGAAAGATGAGATGAGAAAGCTTCACAGCTGTCTTTGATTACTAAAGTCAAAACTTTATGTGAGTACTTCATTAGCATCCTTAGGAAAGCCATAACTTGCAAAAGAATACTATGAATAATTATATACCATCAAATTAGATAAACAAGACAGAATGTCAAAATTTCTAGAAAGACACTAACCACCAAAACTTACTCAAGAAGAAATCGAAAACCTGAGTAGATACACAAAATGAGAGACCAAGTTAAAGCTCACTAATATCCTCAAAAGGAAGAGTGAAGGGTACGATGTTAGCTTCTCTGATGAATTACATCAAAAATTCTATCTAATTTTATCTATGGGAGAATTAACACCAGAGAAATTAACAAGGAAGGAAATTTTCCCTACTTTTTGATACCAGTGTTATTCTCATACCAAAGCCAGACCAAGACTAAGCAAATTACAGACCCAAATCACTTAAAAATATTGGTGTAAAACTTAGAAAAGAGTAACGACAACAGTAACAACAATAACAACAAAACCCAGCTCTGTAGTATATTAAGTTCAGTAGTATATACATCATGGACCAATGGGATTTGTCCAGGTAATATGAAGTTTCCTAAGTGTGAAAATCAATATAATAATATATTTACTATTCATAAAAAAAAGATCCACTAACAAACACTGAAAAACATTTGACCAAATTGAATATTTTTACATTTTTTTTTACTGTTCAATTTCTCTATATTGAATAAGTCTGAATTGTTCATATACAATATCTTAAATAACTTTCAGGTAGTTCTGTGAGAAAAAATACCCAAGCAATAGTCACAAACTGATTTTGGAGATTCCAAGAAATTCGCTTATTGGCTGCCTGTCGAAATACAGAAAAGTCAGTCAGATCTTGCATAATGGAGAATGAACCCCACAAAAGAGATTGAGAAGTGAAGTCAGGATTCAAAGTACTAAATGAGAAACTTTTGCAATTTTTCTGAGCAGATTTTCTTTTTTTAGCTCTCAAAGAAAGGAGATGGTTGATAAGCAGCCCTTGAGTTTAATTTGATCATTCCTTAAATTCTGTCCAAGTATACGCTTGCCTTTTGATTATATAGTATATGTTTGAATAAATAAATGAGCTGATTAAATTGAAATGTTGATCCTTCTAACATGAAAAAAATTGTAAAGGTTAAAGAAATGCACCTTAAATTAAAATTATTTATACTTTTACACAAACTTTTAAAATTTCCATTAAATATTTCTAATAGCATCTCCTCAAGTATTTTGAAGCACTGTCACTAGTTTCTCTGATAGTTTCCCAAATATTACAGAGGTAGCAAAATATTTATTGAATATTAGCATGTGAGAGTTCATTAAGATTCTACATCACTGAATAATAAATATCTACAGCAATATATGCACTTTTACAAAAGTGTGTGTGTGTGTGTGTGTGTGTGTGTGTGTGTATAAGTGAGTGTAGGAAAAAAGAGGGAACTAGATTGGAAGACTCTTCATCCCTATGTTAGCTCCATTTATTCATTGAACCAACTTTGATAGGACTACAGTAACCTTATTTTTGAGACATTATTAAGCATTAATAAAAATAATTGTTGTTACATTTTATGATGAGGAACATAGAGTGTTGGGATGGGAAGTCTTTATATTGTTCTTAGTTTGCAAAAATGAATAAAAATGGCACCTTTAAAAGACTTAAATTTAATGTGTGTGGTGTTTTCACCTAGGCAGTGAAGTAATTGCATATATATTATATGATGTTTGTTCTTAAAGGTAAAAAATTATAAAGAACACATCAGCAACTCAATTTTAAAAATTGTTGAAGCTTAACCTGCAACACAGAATTTGGAGGATTTTCATCACATTTTGCATTTAATATTATAAGTCTAACAAATTGCATGATTAGTGTAATAAAAATTGGGCAAGTATCTTTAGGTAAAAAAAAACATTGTGTTGAAAGCAAAATTGTAATCTCACTTTTTAGGAAACACTATTGGATTCCAGTTGCCCATCTCCAGAAGAAGAGGAGGAGAAATGCAAAGGAAAATAAAATTGTATTTTCCTCTATCAAAGTCAAAGCTAACAAGAAATTGACATTTGTCCATGAGCAGTGTGCCATTTTTATGGCGTTAAATGCTTAAGGGAAATTTTAATTGAAACTCTGCTTTGGTATTATTTGAGGTTAAAAACTTTAAAAGTTAAATTTTGATGATTAGCATGGGCTACCATGGAGACCTGAACAAGGAGGTATTCAAAGTTATCTTTTTACTGAACAGTATTTTTAAAACAACACTAAGCATTGATAGGTTTTGGTCAGCAGACAATGACAAACATTAATCCTTAAATTTTAGCTGGGCAAAAAATATCTCTGGATATTGTTAAAACTTGTACAGACCCAACACAGTTCTGTAGAAGCCTGTTTCACCAATCTGTTTCATTGTGGTATTAAGTGGATCCTTTCGGCCTGCATTCTAAGAATAACAGTCAATGATATAAATTACATTACAGAAATAGGGAACGGGAAACTGCCTTTGTTCATGGTCTATTCTGATTACCAGACATTGTGTCCACACTGATCACACAGATAAGGAAAGCTAAAATTTATATATTCTATGAATATATACATGTTTAATTGAAATAAATAAATTTCATCTCTATAAGTAATTATGACCAATTTCATAAAGAATCAACCTTGAGGTAGACAATTATAGAAATTTAAACATAAATATAGCAAAGTTAATATTTAATTCTCTCCATATTTTATGTATTGTACAACGTGGCTCCAAGCAGCATGAGAATTACCTCCCCATGGTCAGGGCTCCTCCTCCATGAGCTGGTTAGTCACTTTTTCTTCTATTTGTGTACCAACCACCCTTCTTCACACGCGGGTGTGTCCCATAAGCTGGCCACCAAGCTCTTTCAGGAAGAGTCTCACACAGTAATGCTCTGCAGCAGACGCAAACTGCAAACTCTGTACACCAAGCCTTGCCTATCGAGTTCTTGTGAATATTTTAGCTTTTAATGGAAATATTTTCTGTTGTAGGATTTATGTTAGTTCATATTTTATCATACTAGCAATCTGGGATTTGTTTTGTTGTTATGACTGTTTCTGTGGGCTCATTTCTGCTATATTTTTGACATGTATCTCTTTTTGACTATTTTAACTAGTGGAGAAGGGATATTTTTCTACTGTGGCTCTGCAATACCCCTGCAAGGAAATTATGTTGCTAGATATGGCAATGGGGGAAGTAGATTTCAGCACAAGGAAAAGCCAAAATGGTATTACTGAAAATGAGTTTAGTGTATGCCTTTGAGATATTAACCATACGCACTTTCCCAGTGCTTACAGAAGTAGTCTAAACATGACTTCATATAATTCTAAGTACATAGAAATTTAAAGATTATTTGCATATCTGTTTGTAATTTTCGTGTACTACCACCAATTCACGTTAATTTTGAAATTTGAATTTCTTTATCATAGTATACCTGTGTAAGTAGAATGACTAATTCAGTCTTCCTGAGTTCCAGGAAATCTTTTTACAAAACCTTGCAGGTAATGCCTTCCAACTTGAGACTTGGGAATCCTCTGCTATTTGTTAGCTTTTGTTGCACAGCATATTTTTGGCATTTATTATTTAACTATCATCTTACATGATTTAATTTATAAAATTTTATTTCTTTCAAATATTCACGAATGCTCAATCCATGATCTTACAGTTAGTTTGGAACAACATTATCCAAAATAACTAAATAATACATTTATTAGCCTACAAACAAGGTTATTCTCTCAAAACTGTTTCACCTTTGTTGTTAGGCAGATTCGTAATCCTACAGATAACAGCAACATGGTTATTCTATGGCATCGGTCATTTCTAATGCAGTTAATATTTAATCTTAATATTCTTTGAAAACATCACACATCAAGAACTCTGTTAGATTCTTTCTCTAAATCAGTGGTCATTCCTCTCTCTGATGAAATCCTAGTAATTTATAAGGCCATAGAATTAAATTTACCCTCTTGTGCAACCATTTTTGTAGCTCTTTTATTGCTTGTTCATACACATTTGTGCTAATAAAATTCTAAACATGTGCGAATTATTGTCACTAGTTAGAATCTGTTTTCCTGTGTACTAATATGTATGTTTTTGTGTTTCGTGTTTAAGCTTTATAAGACTATGTAGAAATTGAGGCAACTTCTTCAACTCATATAATACGTCATATCTCATATTTCAAAACCACTGGCTTTCAAATGCTATAATTTTAATCCTACCTAAAAGCATCAATCAAAAACGATGTGAGCTGAGAAAAAGAAAATAAATAGGATTTTAAAATCACAGTTGTGGTGTACATATCTTTTTTCAATTCAACTTCACTGAATTTGTCACCTAATCTTTCTAAAATGCTCAGTGGGAACTTTACAAGGGCCCTTTAGATGCAATCTCTGCTCGATCAAAGGTAGGGAAAAAGGACCTTTCTATTTCCAAACAAGAAATATGATTTCAAAAATAACCGGTGATATTGTTTATTATTATTCCTTGGTCTTCAAACTTCACTTTTCTCTATGAAGTCTTATGGTGCTTTAAATTTCTGATGCTTATTTAACTAACAGCCATCAAAGCAATGGAAATGAGTATGGAGAACCTTTTAGTAATTAAATATTTTTCAAAGGTACAAATTTTTACCTAGAAAGAAAAACAGGTTTAGACTTTACCCAAAAGAAAGAAGGAATTCTAACTGCAAGTATTATAAGAGCACTGGTTTGCTCAGATAGTTGAGTTGCTAATAGTGCAGTATTTTTGGACAAATTGGATTTGTCACCAAAAACCATTGCACTGCGTCAGTACTCAAAATATCAGGTTCCTCTTAAGAACATGACCTAGAATGGTACCTTGTGCCTTTGTTATAAATGGAACAGGTTACATTCACAATCAGTGAAGTGTGTGGTTGTGTAAATTATATAAAGTAAAAAGTAACATTATTTAGGGAATGAATGAAAATTGCATGATTCTTTTAATCATTTTGCAAGCAATGCACATTTGCTGTGAAAAAGAAATATAAAATAGAGATTAAAAACAAGACATATTATTACAATAGCACCTCTGTATAGATTTAAATACATTTATTTAACTATTTATCTATCATCTGTCTATGTATGTTTTGCTATTGTGCTTGTCATGTGGGATCAAACAAGATAACAGCAATGATCAATTTAAACTGTGAATGTTGTCATTAAATGATTTAATATGTCTTTATTTTCCCAAACATTTACCATCATTGTGATTGAAGAGGGTTATATTAGTGAATATGAATATTTCCTTATATACAGACTGTTAATTTTCATTATATACAGACTGCCCATTATTTTCTCAATAATTATCGCTTTATTTTTATCTTTAGCAGGCTACTAAATTTGTTCAAGTACCTACTCATGAAATTCAGGAAAAACTTGCCAATTCTATACTCCAAAGTTACACTAGTGGACAGAAAAAAGTTAGTGAGAATCCCTTCCCTTTTGTGGAATGAGTTCCAGAATGGAAATATGATATAACTTTGATAGTTATGGAATAATACCTAGTATTGATTAAATATAGTGTAATAAACATGTATTATAGTTCAGGAAATAGCACTAGCATATTTAGATAAGAAGTCCAATAAATCTATATAAAATTTTCACTTTGAGGAGAATGGTTTGAAAGTGCAATTTCTGACACGTTTTGAACTTTTGATTTTTATACTGTTCTATTTTATTATAATTCATAATATACCTAAATGTACTCAGAAAGTTTGAATTAATTGCACATTTCATTAATGATTCTGTTTATCCAAGTGTCTCTGACATGCTGGCATTCGGCTCTAGTTGTACTTTTATAAAGTGACTCCATTTGTTGGGAACTTGTGTTAAATGTGTGTATATATTATGATATACTCTTTTTAAAATTGGATCAAATTCAGTATTATAAACTCATAATGCATAATGCAAGGAAAAATAACTTGCCTCACTATGCTTCCTGGAATAGTCAATAGCAATGCTACTTTCTTAAGAAAATCTGCAATCAAATTTCAGTTTGTTATATTCTTTTATTAATATTAAAGATATATAATATATAAATATTAAAGATATATAATATATAAATATTAAAGATTAATATTAAAGATTCCTTAGATAAATATCTGGTTTCATATTATTGGCAGAAAGGTGGAAAATACCCCTAGAACAACTTCTTTTGTAAGACAATGGTCAGCTTATATAGATTACTGGTAAATATTCAACTACACTGGTAAATGTTCAACTCACAAAAGAGGTAATCAACCACCTGACTGTCACTAAATCTGAGACAATGTGAACATAAAAGGACAATATTGTTTGAAATCTAGTGACATGGTAAATCAGAAAGATATTGGTACTTAAAATTATACATATATAGTGGGGGCCAGAGATGTAGCTCAGTGGCACATTGCGAGGTCCTGAATTCAATTCCAAGTATGAAAAAGAAAGGAAAAATAAATGTATGTTGAGCCTAGAGCAGTAACTTAGTGGTAAAACTTTGGCCAACTGTATGCACAGCCTTAGGTGCAATCCCAGTATCTCAAAAACAGCAAAAACATCTATGAAAAAATGAGTTAAGATAGTTATAGAAAGCGATTATATTTCTATTGTTCTGTTAGTTCTATTGGTATTATTGTTTTTATTTTAAAAAGTGGAAAATTATATTTATATAATTAATATAATTTTGGGTAACTCAGAAATAGCTTCAAATAACCAAAATTGGGTGGAATTATTATTTTCTTTTTTAGATGTGGCATTATTGACCAGATTCCTTCCAAGGCTCCTAAGAAACTAGACAGCTTCCCGCACCTAGGGAAAGTCACGTGTTTTCCAGCTGCAGAGAGGATGCTGTGTGGGGGTTGGGGTACTTGTTGCGCAGGTCAGCAATCTTGGGGGTTCCGGATGACCCGCGGAACAGGACACTGACTATCCCAGTGCTCCTCTGCGGCTCACAAGTTTGTCTCATTGTACCGGATTTCCAGAAAAGGCACATCTTGCAGCAAATAAGCTCGTTTTAGTCAAATGCTGCTGACTCTGGGCTGGCTGGGACGTGGCTCTCCAGGTCTTCCCCTCGCTGAGTGCTTCTCAGTGCAGGCTGCACCCTGCACAACGCAGCCAGCCAATGATCCCATCATTTAGGCCCTGCAAGCTGTGCAGCTGGAGAGTTCTCTGAAAATCTGATGTCCCAGAGCCCCTCAGAAGGCCAGAGAGGTTCTTTGGATCATTCGAAGCAAAGAAATGTTTTGCAATGAACACAAAACAAAATGTTTGATAATACATTTACATTCTAAATATTGAAATTTTAATGTCTTTAAAATTGTCCTTTGATTCTACTGACATATTTATTCAGCAAATAGATCTTTTTCTGGTGGTGGTATTTAAGAACACGGGTCAAAGTCTGAGCACTCACATATGAGCAAAGAGAGGTATGCCTGTGCTGCACAGATAGACGGGAGTCACAAACACAGTGTAGTTCACAGTCTATCAGATATCAAAGCGAGAATAATACAGGTGCGCTCGTTGGCACATCTTGTTTCTCAGAAGTAAAGGAGATTTCTCAGAGACGTGCTTTATCATTCTAAGGTATATTAGTTGAATTGTAGAATGATGGGGAAAGGTAAGAAATGTGGGCTCCCTGAAAAGGTAGCTGGGGAGAAGCGAGGAGCAGAATGAGCCACAGGCTGAAGGATATGGAGGGGGTGGGATTATCAGCTGCATGCCTGTTTCATACAAATGTCTCTCCTTATTCATTGCTCAGAACTCTCCTATAATTAACATGTGTGTGGGCAAGTAAGGGGCGATTTTTGAATGTGTGATCTTTTCCATGCCAGATATTACCTTGTTCTTTTAAGATCGCGCTTATGAAGCACTGAATTTCACTGACATAGAAGCAGCTAAAAATGTCTCCACCTCCAGGAAATTCAATGACAAAGAAAATGGTTTCTGCGTAGCATTTGTTTCAGCTGTAGTGAACACAAGCAGAGTCAGTGGTAGTCACAAAGCATTAGCTTTTCACTTCCAGTGCAGTGTGTAACAGGGGCTCACTTTCTTCCTAGAAATGTGATGCTAAGTAGTGACCAATTAAGACCTAATAAGATGCTGAATGGAGAAGATTAATAAATCAAATGCATTAACATTGCAAATGCCTTTGAATTTTGCAGGTTGCTATCATGGCACTGATTTTATTTGACTCCATGGTACCATTACCCAAGCTGCTGCTCTAAATTTAGCTCGCTGAGCACCTGATGAAATGTCATGTACTGCAGGTCCATTAGAAGCACATCAACGCTTGCATCTCTGCAGTTTGCAAGTTTAGACAGCTTTCTTTGAAAAGAACTCTTAATGGGCTTCAGCATTTGATGAATGGTGAACTTTTTTTCACCTGTCTTACCTGGGACCAGGATGGCCTTAGTCTCACGAAGTGTATTCCTGCATCTAATTTAAGGATTATCATATATTAAAAGAAAGTAGTAGTATCTTTGGAACACATTTATAATTATAGGAATTAGAGGGAAAGATCCATGTAACTGTGTAAAAACAAAACATGGCACCAACTTTAAGGGAAAAAAATTCTAATATCACTTGTAGTATCAGGTTTCACTATGAAATATATAGGTTAAATAAAAGGCTGGTATGTAATGATGTCTGGTAAGTTTTCAGAGTAATAGTTCATGTTATTATTGATTTCCTTTTCATAATTATTGATTGAAATTTAGGCAATGTAAATGTTTTTGAAAGATTCACAGATTTATTCAAAGTGGAGTCACATTGGAACCCCAGAAGTAGCTGTTTCCAAATCCATTTTATTAATTCCCCATCCAATTAGAAATGTGCCATTATTTCCTTTTATCTGCCCTTATAAGTTTAGTAGTCATCAACTATGGCATAGAATTCAGATTGAGAACAGCACCGTCTCTTTGATATGAAGCCAATTCTGGGTCTGCATATGCTGTACCCACAACTTCATACAGAAACCTCATACATGAGGGACCCTGCACGGAGAAAATATTTTCTCATAATGAATCAAGAGTCAGAAGAAGTAAAAATAGACACTTGGATTTTAAACTACACCTTTTTTCTGACCTACTCCTTCAGGAGGCTGTTCCGCTGAGAAAAGCCAGTTTTTCTTTTATACCGTAAATACTTAATAAAAAAATCGTTAAACCACCTATTTACTTAAAATAGCTTCATAAACAACAAAAGTTCCACTTTGTGATGCAGTAATTCAAAATATTATAATTATAAGCTCATTATAATTGCCATCACTTTTTAGATTTTTTATTTATTTATTTATTTTTTTTTTGAACCATGTGGGTTTTAGAGATACAAACATTTGGAACGGAATGCATATTCATAGTTTGTTTTTTCTTTATTTTTTAACTGGAACAACTTGAATGATTTAATAATCAGTGAGCCCTCAGGCTGCAATTGTTCTTGGACTTTCCTTGTTGATTAAGTCCTGTTTCTCTGTTAATTTGTTGTTTTCATATTCCAGAGGCCCAGTAGGGAACTTGGTACCTCTGGGCATATTTAAGCAGAAGCTGCTGTTGCCTCTCCCCAGTACCATGAAAAGTAAGCAGTTTTAGGATTCATCTCATTCCCTTGTCAGTACCTTACAGTAGAACCTGCCGGAGTGCCAATCTCTCTGGCTCACTCACACTTAGATTTTAGTGATGCGTTATGAATTCCTACTGGGCAGGGGGTGGGGAAACAATAAATTCTTGCTCCTCTTTCTACCTTGAGCAATATCTCTCTGACTTTCTCTCTTCAGGTTTTAGAAGAGTCAGGTACCCTGAAACTTAATCCTCTGATGGTTTTAAGAAAAGTCTGCCAATCTGCCAACTTTCTCCGTCTGCGGCTAGACACCTTGCCTAATATTACAACATTTTAATAAAAATGGCAGGTGCCATAGGATGGTCACACAGAGGAACATCATTTACCCTTGTCTACCTTGGTAAGAGGTGCTCTTTAACAATGTATTCTAATAGGGAAAAATTGGAATTCAAGGAAAAAAGGAATTCCCACGGGAAAGAAAGTGCGTGAAGAAGATCTTCTCTGAAACAGTGTTCTGGGATCGAAAGCCACCTAAATGGTTGTCAATACTGTAACTTGACTTGCCCAAGGAGATAATGATGAGCCTGGGAGGGAAGCCAGTCCCAGTTACTGAATGCAATTTTAAGAATCTTGGTTTTATTTTCTTAATTCTGGGAGATGTGTAAACATTCACACAAGTTAGTCATGTGGTGAGCTCATAGTATACACAGTTTCCCAAGTGTGTGTGCGAAAGGCAAAGGGGGAAAAGAGTGCAGGATAATTTCCTAGCCCTTTGTACCAGGAGCACGATAAATAAAGACAAAGAGAGAGAACCACAGCAGTGCAGTAGAGAGACAGAGGTGTGAGCTAATTTGGGGGACACAGAGAACCTGGTGTAGAATTTAGAGCCTGACTGGATATAAAGGGTGGGAAAATCATTGCTTTCTCCTCCAGGCGAGCTAATGAGATACACAGAGGAGGAGAATGATTTTTTTCCAATAAGAAGCATTGGAATAGACTGTCAAAACTGAGACGCCTATGGAAAGTCTACGGAGGGTTCTGTAGGTTCTGTAAGAGTTGTTTGACCTGAGGACGGAGTTGTGTTAGTCTTGAGGATAAAAGTGGTTTGCACGGCGTAAATAGGTGCCTGGTATGAGGAAAGTGAATATGGGAGCCTAGGAAAGGATTTTATGAATCCCTTGCTGGCCAGAGTCTGCAAGCAGCTTGAAGGAAGAGGAATCAGTTCTACAGATCATCAGAGCTTTACCGTGGGCACCAAGGAACTAAGCTGTAAACAAGTTTACAAAACAGCCAGCAGAAAGCCATAGCAAGGGACCAACTGAGGGGAAACAAAGATGAAAAAAATCACTGGATTCAACAATTAAACAGCCAAATTAGAAAAAGTAGTTTGATTATCATGCTGAAAGGAAACTCACATTCCAAATTGGGAGTTATACCAAAAATGGAACACATGAGAATATACTATGAGAATTTATAAATAACAGGAGAATAGAAGAGAAAGTCTACTGTTCCCATAGGACACTGTAAAGGGAAATGTGATCAAGAAACTAAAAAGGCAAAACTGTAAAATATCAAAAATTGCATACATGCATGGACATGAGAGTTCCAACCGGATTAACTACCCAAGCAAACCTGAAAATTCAGGTGATGACTCCACCTTCTAGTCTACCCTTCCACACACTTCTTCATTGATCTCATTTCCTCATTCTCTCTCAACTTCTGTTTACTTTTTCCTTTTTTTCTTTCATCTTTCATTTTTCTCACTATTGCTCACCTTTTCCTTAAACACATAGAAGATTGATACCTATTTAAAAATAAGTTAAAAAATGAGAAAAATGTGACAGACTAGTCATAACTTAGAGGATGGATTCACTAAAAGATCGAATTCCAGGGAAGCTAAGGAATTGGAAATACTCTTTGAAGCCAGAAAACACTGGTTGTGTAGAACACTTCTTTCTTGTTACACATGGATTTGAGAAGCCATCAGTCACTATTTTATCCCCAACAGCCTGGTAGTACAAGACTGTAACACTTCATTTTAAAATCATGTATATTATCGAAGAAGAAAGGAAAGACAGAACTGAAAATTTTTCATGGTGTTGCTCTTCTTTCTAAAAATTATGTGTTTTATATCTCAGTGAGCCACTAAAAGAATAGAGAGAAAATACACACACACACAGTTTCCTTTCAAAACTCAATTTGAGAAAATCCACAAGTGGAACATTTAAATTACTATTTCTGTCATATGCGAGGTAATAAACAAATCAAGATTCTTGTTTCTGAAACAGTGGTGCTTCTCAAACTTGCCCGTAGACCAATCTCTGTCTCTGTGTGCTGCTGTATCTGTGAGCATGTAATGAGTCAGAGCTCACGCCGGTGTTCTCTGCTCCAGACCGGCCTCCATTCCTTGGCGTTGGTTAGTGAGTATTTCTCAAACAGACCCACTCGCTGGTACCGCACACACCTGGACTCTTCTTGCTTCGAGTGCTGTCTGTGCATGACAAATACACAGAAAGGAAACGTCCCTGGTTAAATAGCTTGCTCTTATATTCTGACTTCTTTCTAAATTATTTCTTTGCTCAACACATGTTATTTCTAGTTGCAACTCTCTTTATGCATTTGTTTACTAGATTTTTGCATAGAAACATTGGGTCACCTGACAATGAATGCCTTGAAACAATAAAAAGCAATGAAAGGAAAATATACAATAGAAAGATTGCTTTATTACCGTTCCTAAGATCAACATGGACTGAGATTATCATATGTAGCATGATTTATAAAATACTTTTATAAAATTATTTCTAAAAGGATTCAGGTACTTTATTCCGTAGCTGACTGTTTTGTTTCACCTATGAAAATACTGAAACATAATGAAAAATAATGAAAGCACCCAATATAAGTATAGCAAAGTAATTGACATCTTGAAATCTAAAAATCACTATCCAGGATGGTGGTTTTTTTTTTTTTTTTTTTTTTTTTTTTTTTTTTTTTTTTTTTTTCCAGGATGAATTTTTAAGATTTTTTCTTAGATTATATCTTGCTGCCTGGGTCGGTAGATTTCTTTCTTTCATCTGGTCTAAATAGTTCTTGCTGTTATTTATTAACTGTCTTCCCCACATTTTATATTCTTGCTGAGAATCTTACTAAGTACCTTATAAACTGTCTCTTTACACTTTGTGACTAATACCGCTTACAATGAAAATCTCTTTAGTACTGCACTTTAGTTTGTTTCTTTTTAAAACATTTTTTGTAACTGTTTTCTACATATTGACATATTGTACAGTACATACTGATTATATTAAGGAGAGTTGGTATATGCACATAAAATGTCTGAATTATTTCTTTTATTTTATTATCTGTCCCTCTCATTTGTTTTCATTCACTCCATATTTTGATTCCCTTCCAATTTGCAAAAGCTCTATTTTTATGATTTTTCCCTTCAATTTTCTGTTGTTGTTGTTTTTTTTTCCTTTCCCTCTTTTCCTTATCTGTCTGCATGTTTTATTCCTCAATGCATTTGAAAAATATCTCCTTAATTCATCTATTTTCTATTTTCCTCTTTCTTTCAAAGAGAACGAGAGGGAGGCAAAGAGAGACAGAGAAAGAAAGGAGTTTCTTATTCAAGAGAAAAATGCAAAATTTAAGCTTGTATGCTTCATTTATGGTCTCCGGTGAAGTAAATCTTGCATTTACATACAATGGAGTACTACTGTGCCATAAATAAAATTTACTTTGGAGTATTCACAGGTAAAAGATACACCTTGAGGCCATAATATCCCAGTTTATTTCTATCTGTATCTTTGTAGCTATGTATATCTCTAAATACAGCTTAAGTCCTCTGCTTCATCTTATTTGTTCTTTTGCTACACGTTTGTCATATATTCTGTCTCTACTGCTTTTCAAATATAGATTTTATTATTTTTTATTACTGCCACAAGGATTTGTTGATCTATTGTGTGTTTTTGAGTATTTGGATAATCTTCAGATTTGATCTTCTATTTTATTTCTGCTAATAAAGCTATTATAAACATTTGTGTACAAGTCATTTGGGGAGATACATTTCCAATTTTCTTACTTAAGAGTTAAATGGTTAAATCAAATTATGAGTGTGTAATTAACTTTTTAAGAATCATGATTCTCTCTCCAGCTTCTTATATCATTTGTATTCCTGCCATCAATATGTTAGAGATTCAGTTTCCCTGCACTTTTTTCAGTGTTTGGTATCAATAATTTGTTTACTACTAGACCTTTCAATAAATGTAGCTTTATAGTGGTATCTTGGCATGATTCTTATTTCCTTAATGACTAAAAATGATGAGCATGTTTGCATTTGCTTGTCTCTAATTTGCATGTCGTCATTAATTAGGTATTTGTTCAAATATTATGACTATGTTTTATTACATTATTATTTCTTATTATTGTATTCCAAGTGTTCTTCACTACGTACTGTGTGAATTCCATTTTCAGACAAGGGATGCATTTGTTTTCTGTTGGCAATGAATTACCACAAATTTGCTTTTTGCAGCACCACACTTTGACAATTCTGTTCCTCTGCAGATTAAAAGCCCAGCTGACATCACCGGTTTTAGTTTCTCAGGTTCTGCCAGAGGTATCACAAGATGCAATCAGGAGGCCAGCAGGACAATACTGCTTATTGGAATCTCTTAGCAAGTTGCAAACTTCCATTTCTTGGAAGAACTCGTCCCTTGAAGTTGTCAGAGATTTGCCGCTTCAGTGTTTCTTTCTTGATTACAAGCATAGGGTGGATACAATTGATGCTGTATCTCAGTTCCCTGCAAAACTCACTTAAGCGTTCCAGTTTTTTGCAGGTTTATTGGATTTTCTAAAGACAACCATCTGTTTGTGAGTAAAGGTATTTGTTTTTATTATTTTCCATTCTAAAAGCATTTTATTTATGTATTTATTTATTTCATTTTTCTGATGCAATATACTAATTAAAACATCAAACATAATTATTGAATAAAGCATGAAACATCAGACATCCTTGCCTCATTATTGATTTTAGAAGAAATTATCCAGTCATTTATATTTAATGGTAGCATTAGATCTCATTTTAACAGCGCATATTAACCACACAGATTAGCGGGTTTCATTTGGCATCTTCATGCACGTATGTAACGTACTTTCATAGTTTCTATCACTCATGATCCATTTGCATTTTCCCACTTCCCCATTCTTTTCCATAATAGTCTCATTTATCATTTCATGCCATCTTTTGCCTATGTATTTTATTTATTTAGATTCCACACATAAGAGAATTTTCCTTTCCAAACCTGTTTATTTTGAATAAAAGATTATTTTCTACTTCCAACCATTTCCTTGCCAGTTATTTTATTTGTTTTCTTTATGGCTAAATGCTACTCCTTTGTGCATATAAATCGTATCTTCTTACTTTATCTATTTATTATTTGATGAACACCTGGTCTGTTTCAATGACTTATAGTGAATCTCCATTTTTTCCTTTTTGATATTAAGTTTATCACATTAAGAAAAGGTCTAGTACATTTAATTCTGTCAGAATATTTAGAGTGAGTGGAATGATAGTGTCTATAGATGTTCTGTGTATATAAAATTGGGATAATTTATCTAATTTTCTATTTAGTGAATTACACAGGCTAATTTCTAATGTTAAATCAACACAAGAGTAACAATATCATTGAGATAAAATCCAATTACTCATATTGTGTACCTTTTCTATGTAGTGTTCCATTCAAGTTGATAAAATATTATTTAGAACTTTTTTTTCATGTTCCAAAGGGATATTGGTCGTCAGCTTTCTTTAAGCGTGATTTTCTTCTTTATATAATACTGATGCTGGATTCAGAGTGGCTTGCTAAGGATTCCTTCTGCAGCACTTTGGGAGTTTTTTGTATAACTTGTATTATTTTTTCACTAAAACATTACTATCAATTCACCAGTGCTGCCATCTGTGAATAGAATTCTCCTTGTGTGCACTTTGTGTCTTATAAATACAAATTTAACTTCTGTTTTAAGATTTTGCTATATTTATATGTTCTTTTCTGTTTTATTTTGAAATGGCATTAGATTGTAACTTATCCATGATTTGGTTATTTCTACAGTGTTGTACCAGAAAGTTCATTCATAAAATTTACTTCATGAAAAAGTCATATAAACTTTAATCATTTTGCTGTTTTCCCAAATTCTTCTTAAAATTTGATTGGCACTTTACATTCATTGGGAATTGCTTTTTTATTTTATTTAGAGTAGAACTAGTCTTCTAAATGCACTTATACTTTCTATTTTCTCAGTGTTTTCAGAAGAATAAATGCTGCTCTAGCTCGTTACTTTGAAAATATTAATACATTTACTGTTTATGTTTTTCACTGATGAAGTTTTATTCCACTGAGTCAGAAAACAAATGCATTCTCATTTCTCTTTTGAAAGAAAATATCTGTGTCTGTCTCTCTGTCTCTGTCTCTCTCTGTCTCTATCTCTGTCTCTCTCTGTCTCTCTCTATCTCTCTCTGTCTTTCTCTCTCTCTCTCTCTCTCTCTCTCTCTATATATATATATATATATATATATATATATATGATTAAAACCAGGTATTTGAGCATATAATATAACCGCATTACTTTGGAAGATTTGCATACTCAGAAGTATGTAAAATTATTATAGTCAATTTCACAGTGTATTAAGAATAAATGGATTGATATAAAATTTATGTAATAAGATTTTAAGATTTAATGCAGGCATAATGCTAATATGATTCCCCCAAGTCCCACATTAACATATAAGCCAGCTTTTTATCCAGGATAGATAGATCCTTTGGAACTTGTTTGTATTTTTTGAAATGTGGTTACAGTAATAGTGTGGTTATTCTCTTTATTATTTTAAAGGCGAAGATGATACTGTAATGTCCGTAGATTTTGTTATTGTGTGTGTCTATATTAATACCCTTTAGGAAGAGAGCTTTTCATTCTGGCCTTGTAAAAAATCCTTCCATGATGTTGAAGGATATACTGAAGATCAAGATGTGTTGAAATCCTAGGGACACTTTCTAAGAGCTGAGAGCTGGCATCCATAGACAGCTAGCAAAAGAGGAATCTCAGTGATAAAGTCCCATAAAATACGTTCTTCCATCAGTGCACATGAGCTTGGAAATGGATTCTGCAAAAATGTCCAAATACCAATGCAGTCTGATGTCCCTACTTTCCTACCTCGTGAACCCCAGAGCTGTGACTTAGTGTGGCCATACCTGACTTGTGACCAGCAGAAACCATAGACAACTAGGGGTATGAGTTTTAAGCTAACAAAACGCTTGTTGGATTTTTTTGTTGTTATTTTTGCAGCAATAAAACAAACACAAACAAATAGAGGAGACTTTATTAAATAATCTTGTGGTTAGGAATGCATATAATTCTTCTACTGTGTCTCAAAAGATCCTATTACCATTCACTTATAAAAACTTGAATGTAACAACCATGATCCATGCGGTATGTCCTGATTCTTGTATAGATAGCTTTTAAATTTCAGGAAAAATGCATCTGAAATGATCAGTGTTTTAGGATTACCAAGTGCAGGGTATGATGTGTTCATCTAATATTTAAATGAACATGACCAGTATAAGAAATTGTGAGTATAGGTCAAATCAGATGAGGGGTTTGATTGACACACAGCTTGTCTAAGACATTTGCGGGGTGATGTTTGAATGGTTCACACAGGATCGTCATTGGGTCTGAACAACTCAGTTTGTATTTGGGTTGGTTTATACCTCCTCTACCATTTCCTCTGTATAGGTGATATTGGTAGAGGAAACAAATCTTCCTCAATATACATTGTACCCTGTTCCTTTCAGTAAAATAAGCGATTGAATTACATACGAGGTTATTGAAGTAGCAGTGTACTTCTCTTTCATGTTTTATAGAGTTGTCTTTTAATTCCATTTTCTACTCTTATTTAGCTAGATTATGGAAAATACTAGAGTCACTAAGACCCAAAGATGTAAATCATTATTTTTTGGAAGCCATTATGCTGTGAAATGGAAAGAAAATTCCACCATCTTGAGAAGGTCAAGGCTAGATTAGAGATAGCAATGAACTGTCTGTCTTAAGTAGCTCACAGGCATTTGCAGTTCCTTTACTTGAGTAGCTACAAATTGAGTAGCTTTAACTGTATTCAGTCCAATGTGATCTGTAATCTGCCCTTTACTTCTTCCTGGGCTCCAGTCACTGTGCTAGGATTTCTTTCCCATAGTTCTTTGCAGTCTTTTAGCTTTCAGTAACTCGGGACCTGCATCAAGCTCGCCAGGCTGGTGCCTCATAGACTCTGATAGGGAAGTTCAACACATGATCCAGCTGGCAAGACCCAAGCACAGACATTCTTCATTTAATGGTCAAATGTTATTCTTGAGCATTAGTCTTTAAATGAATCAGTCACTAAATGAGCAATTATACATACAATATTCAGAACAAAGAAAGTGTCAAAAGAAATCCCACTTTGATGATTTTCTCTTATTTGCATAATTCTTCAATGCAGTATTATAATATATAACAGAATTTAAAACTGCAGTATTGTACTGTACAGTATAATCACCAAAAGCTAGGCAAGCATGGTGGTGCATACCTGTAATTCTAAGACTTGGAAAGCTGAGGCAGGAGGATTATTGTGAGTTCCAGGCTAGCCTGGGCTACTTAGTGAGTTGAAGATTATCCTGGACTACACAGCACGACCCTATCTCCAAAGACAAAACAAAAGAAACAAGCAAACTTACAGTACGGTATAAATAACATGTACCATACATAAAAACCATTGCAGACTCTATAAGTAAGGTGCACAGAACTGTATCAAATAAAGACAGATCAGATCTTAAGTCAAAACGCTTGTTAACCAGACAGATCGCTAAATGAGGAATGTCTGTTACAGGCATCTGTGGAAGGAGATCTGTTCAAATCCTGGCTCTGCCATTTACTGTCAGGCTTTGTATAACTTAATTAAATTTACTTAACTCCAACTTCTCTTCTTGTTAAACTGATACTTTTAAATTGATGGAGAATTTAAATCAAATATTTGAGGTTGATGCATGGAAAGTAATGGATATGTTTCATTTAATATTATGTTAAATACAGAGCTGACACTGGTACTCATATTAGAAAAATGGTAGCCATTCTTCTTTCCTTCTCTTGGTTACTGATAATAGCAGTGATGGGTAAACAGATCCTGGAATTGGAAGCAATCTCAAACTCTCTCTCTCTCTCTCTCTCTCTCTCTCTCTCTCTCTCTCTCTCTCTCTCTCTCATCTAGCTGGAGTATTACACATGAACTGCTTGTCATAACTCTGGGCAAAGTTGCCTCCCAATTTCTTATCCACGCAGGTCAAGAACTCTTTAAACAGCTTTACAGTGTTTGAGGCAAAGGATACGGTAATGTTTAAAAACATGACAGAAGCAAGTATCACTGATCGAAAAATCATCTAAGTAAAACAATGTGAGAAAAAAAAAAAAAACAGAAGAAAATCTGAGCACAGAATCCTGAGGGCTGACACTTAAGAAATTGAAAAGGACATTTGTAATAAAAATACTGGTGATACACTGAGAGTACAAAAGGAGAGTGGTAGACAATTATGCTATAGAAGCCACGAGAGAAGCACGAGGAAAGGAAATGAGGGGAAGAGAGTACAGCAGTTGGCCTGTGACCTCTTCCTTTCTTTCACCAAGGACTGAGGCTTGGACACAGGAGGAGTCCAGACAGTCAGGACTCCTCTGGATATCTCTGAAATAAAGATGTCTCTGGCTAAATATTACTGATAAAAACTGAGTCCCAAATCTGTAATCAATGGCTCACCAGAGAAAGTCACAATTAGGCTATACACTCTGCACTGAGTATAAATTGGAGCTGTTCATAACTGAACTCTGCTGTGCTAGCTAGCTTTGCAGATCTTTGGAAGCTTCACCTATTATTTTAAGCAGAGGTGCATGTTTGAACCAGCAAGATATAACTAGAGGGGGTCCCTGAAAGTGCCCAGACCCCTCTTTGCTTCAACTGGTATTGGAATGACTAATAAATTAAACAATCAGTATGATCTCTGCATATACCTGTCACATGTTATCTGATCATTACTAATTAGTATTAATTAATAATTAATTATAATAATAATTATTAATAATCAGAGCACAATGAATACTGCATAATTATTAATAATCAGAGCACAATGAATACTGTTAAAATGTTTCGTAAAATTCAGCTAGTGAAATTTAAGAATACAAGTTAGATTTTTTTTTTCTTTTAATTGACCCAACAGTGGGGATTCAACGTGACCAGTGGTGTGAGAACATTTTTGTTTCCTGAGAACGGGATGAGGGCTGAGAAATCAGCACCACTTCAACTCCAACCATCAGAAAGCCCTGAGAATACCTGGGAGAGGTGGAACCCAAGAAAACTATGGAAGGCCACAACATATATCCTCCATTTCTTCCCCTTTGGTCTGTAATTCCTCCTTTCCTCTCTAATGAAGCAAACAAACAAACAACAACAACAAACAAACAGAAAACAAACTGTCAACACCAGAAACCGAGCAGTTTTCTCAGGTGAAAGGAAAGAATCTTAATCTTAGTAAGAACGAGGAAAGAATACATAAGACCCTGGGAACTATGGGAAAAGGAGAAAATTTGGGACCATCTCTGAGTGCGGCGAGGAACTACAATAAATGTGAGAATCAGGGGTTAAACGGGGCTGTGGAAAGGAAGGATAATATTTAAATGGTAGTGGGTCAATGGTAAAGAATTAGAGAGTGGATGAGAGGCATCTGAAGGGCTTGTAATACTGTAGCTCGTGTCAGTTAAAACAGTCTCTGTAACAGCAAGTTCTACACTATAATAACTGCTTTTTATACCATCGTGAAGGACTCCTGTGAGGTGCAGCCTAAAATTATCCCCGCCCTCTGGGACATCTTTAATCAGTGAACTCACCAGGAGTATTTACTGGACCACTGGAAAACTTGGCAGGCTGTTTTTCCTTTTCTCCTCTTCCGGTCCCTCAGTTCTCCTGGGCCCTTTTCTAAAACTTGATTTTCAGTAATGACCGTCTTCTGTTGCTCTTTGGCTGGCTTTCAGAATCTTAAAAATTTTATTAATCCCACATAGTCCACAACAGCGTTGGACTGAGCTCATGAGGTTATTGTTTTTCTTGTCCAAACTTCAAAAAGTGACATTATAAATAATGTTTTATAAAAAAAATAGGAAAAACAAAATTCTGTCTATTCCCAAAATTTTATAATACCCATTTACATCCCTAGTGGGCATTCATATTCCCTGCAGTAGGTCATAAATTATCATATACAGAAGCATATCGTCAGACAGCCAGTCATTAAGGAGTCCTATTAATATGTCATACCAATGTAATAATGGAATAGAAGTTGATCACAAGTAAAAGCCGATGACATATTTTGTGATGGTAAAAATTTGAACTTAAAATTTAAACATGTCCTATTTGTCATGATGTTTTCTCTTTCAGAGGAAAAAATATGGGTGTTTTCACCTTTCCCCTGCCCCAGACTCTTTGAAATAAATCATCTTCCTTAAGAGGAAAAAAATATGAAAACAGTACCAAGAAGAAAAACAACTAAATAAAATTACAGAAAATTTTGGAAGGATTTTTCCTTATCTGTCTTTCTTACTATAAGTAAATTATGAAAATCTGGTTAAAGTTTGGATTTAAAATATACTATAATTGTGCATGTATGTAAAGTGATAAAGTATAGGGTAATGATTAAGCACATAGAAGCAATATAAATCAATATGAAATTATGGTCTTCAATTTCTAAATAAATAATTTTTTTTTATTTAAGAGGAAAAAGAGAAAAACACAAAACAAAACAAAGCAGTGTAAGGTTACACATAATACATAACTACAAAAAAAAAACATAACAGTAAGAAATCACCTGTTAATAGATTACATAATATCATCTTGGAAATAGTTGCTCAAATCACAGTATCAAAGAATACAAAGTAGACATTCAAACGGAGAGACTGCAAACAGCTGTGTTCAATGATCCAAAAACATTAATATAGTCAGCTATTTAACATCCCTAAACACACTTGTTGTTATATCCGTTAGAGCTCTTTTTTTTTCCCCTCCCTCTCTTTTTTATAACAAAATTTATACATTTTGGATTTTATTACTCCTCAGTTCTCATTACTCTCTTGGGGGGGAGAGAATAAAGTCAAATATGGCAAAACAAAGCTGTAAGTCCAAACCAAGGATAGACATAGCACATGATGTAGAACGGTACACTAGTTGGTGACCTGGAACTAATAATGTATGATGGGCTTTCTGCGTTTAAACCAGAAATATATCCTTGAAGCTCTCCTTAGTTTTTATTAGTGATGATTAAGCCTCCTGAAATATGCACTTCTGCTAATGTTAACTATGGGACCCCACTCACAAGGCCTTTGGCCATTCCTCCCTAGGACGTTATCCATGGCATGGAAAAACGCCAGTATTTAAGTGCTGTGTATCAAATACAGAAAACAATGCAACAATAAAAGAGAGTCATTTCCATTTGTTCATTTTACTACTTTAGCACTGCAAAGGTATAATGACGACATGAACTCATGATTGTTTGATGCTTGATATATGGAGGTGCCCACTGCCCAGGAGCTGGCCATCTGCTCAAATGATGCATTTTCAGTTTCACTGAATCTTAACTCTGCACATGGTGTCACTCACGAGCAGACCACTCAAATTAGAAAAAATGGACATTTATTTAGTTATTGCTATTTATTCCAAAATGAATCTTCCCAAGAGCAGATATTATGGATTTTTTATAAGTGCATTTGCACAAATTGTGTATGATATTAATTGATCTTTTGAAATATGCATCATGGAAATATCAATTCATAAACATTATATTCACTAATTGTATGGGCAAAAATGTACTCCTGAATTTTTTATGATGACAATGGTAACTATCATAAAATTAGAATTCTTGAAAAAGTATCCTGGGGACTGGGATTTAGCTGGGACTGGAGAATTTGCTCAGTGACACAAGCACCTGCCTTGCAAGTACACAGTTGTGAATTCAATCTCTGGTAACAAAAAAAACCCAAAAGAAAACATGAAAAAGTTTCCTGAAATAATTATATATTATTTTTGGTACAATTAGAAAACACATTATTTGAGCTCTCTCTGTCTCTCTCTGTCTCTCTCTGTCTCTCTCTGTCTCTCTCTGTCTCTCTCTCTCTCTCTCTCTCTCTCTCTATATATATATATATATATATATATATATATATATATGTGTGTGTGTGTGTGTGTGTGTGTATGTGTGTGTATACATATATATATACATACACATACATATAAATATATATATATATATTTATAAAACCAGGATTAATTGAATTCAGTCTCTAAATACAGTCAGCTAACAGATTTAATACCAAGATTAATGTCATAATTTTGGAGCAGATAAATAAGTCTTTTGTGTGTGAAAGACAAGATAATACGTATTTTAGGTTTTCAGAGCATATATTGTACATGATCTTTTTTTTTTTTCTCATAGCCTTGAACAGCATAAAAATTGTTAGTTCAGGAAATGTACAATACCACCCTCAAATCCGATTACTCTCTTACATTTATTGAGGCCTGTAGTAGTTTATTTTCAAAGGAAAGGATACTATCATATCCATGATATCACAACACACACACTTGCAATGAGGCTGTCCTTATCAGAATGTACACATCAAGCAATTACAATTGTATACATAATAATGTTTTTCTCTAAATAGTTACTTTCACATAAGATGTGGTAACCTCATTTGGGGTTAACTGAACTATTTAATTTCTATTAATAAAGTTAATAAATAATCCTTCAATCCCAGATGCTTAATATCATAGAATTTCTTACTTATTCATGTCAGAGTACATTTCCCTCCCCCAGATAATCGGGACACCCCTGCTCTTTGTGTTTTATATCCCATTGCATCTCTAAATCCTTGGATTTCTCTTCTCTTTGTCAGATGATAGAAACGAAGAGGATGGCAGCTACAGGTCTGGTTTCGTTGCATATAGAGAAATGGAGCACATTGCTGCAAGAATATTTCCAGATCTTCAATAACACAGCCACATCTAATGTGGAGTGTTTGGGAAATATAGTCCGGCTGCTTCTGCAAGAGGAAAAGCAAATTCTTCGTACATAGCAGTTGGAATCCTACTTGAGCTCTAATGTCACTTAGCTCCCCCTCTCAGAACCTCTTCCCTTGTTGGGTGCCACATGATTCATCACTCTTGCCACCCTGGTGCATCAAGATTCGATGCCTCTCTACTGATCTGCATCTGACTAGTGCCTGTGCCATGACATCTCTCTGGAGTTTCTCTTCAGTCTTGAGAAGGATAAGCTAAGCTATGTCATTGAAAGAAAGTAGAATTAAAGATATAGAGACTCATATATGCAGCCATAAAAATGTTTAAGTTTCAGTTCATTTGCAGCAATATTGGAACCAGAGATCTGTTATGTGGAATAATTCAGACAAAGAAGTACAAGTACCACAGATTCTCACTTGAGGTGGCAACGAAAACGGTTCCTGTCATACAAGTGGAAAATGTATCAGTGGTCACTAGAGACTAAGAATTATGGGGAGCAGAGAGAGATCCAACAGCAGACACCAAACTACATTAAAGAGACATAAGTACCAATGCTGTATAGCAGAGGAAGGTGACTATAATTTATAAATATTTATTATATATTTTATTTTTAATATACCTAGATCACTTTCTAGTTTTCCAACACAAATAATCAGTGCTTAAAGTGCTACGTATGCTAATTTCCCTAATTTGATCATATATTTATGCATGGATCGGATTATCATACTATACTCAATAAACAGCTACTTCAAATAATTCAAATAACTTCAAATGATTCAAAGCAGAACATAATTATGTATAATAGTTTCATAAGAATAATTTACTATGCTGCTCCTGTGCATATATATATATATTTTTACATGTTATATGTAGTCTATGACTACAAATAATAGTATGAGATTTAAAATTACTAGTAGTCATTAAGTAACATGATTTGATCTATCTCATAGTGGATATTTATGAATTATACACACAATTAAATTCATAAAAAGAAATGACATTGTTTACATCTATATCCATATATATGTTATGTGCGCATGAAATGATATATGTGTGTATATACAGACGCATATATATTATTTGCATTTTCATCATAGTGTGCTATATACAAATATAACTTAATGAAATTTGGCAATAAACCTCTGATAAAATGATTAACAGAGAGACCTGTGCCAAGGCCAAGTCAGTAATTTAAGATGCTGTGAGCAAAAGTTAAAGGACCCAGTGTCCTATTTGCTCTGAGGAAGAAATACTTGGCATAAGTCCTAAAATGTTTAATCAGCATAACAGGATTAGGGTCATTTCTAATGGATACTAGAACAATTTTTGTGTATTTGAGTTTCAAAGAACAGTAAAATTCAAAATGTGTATGGGAGAAAGGTAAATGGGTTGACAATGTTTACTTTTTCCCCTACTGAGGTTATAAAAAGCCAAAACAAAACATGATTCTGCCATCTTTTTGCTAAAAAAAGCTTTTAATTGCCAAAAATTAAAAAGAGAATATTATCAATCTTTAAAGTCTCTAACAATAAATACATTTAGCTTTACTAAAAGTTTATTTCATTTTTTTTTACATGAACTAGTACAATCTCATCAGGGAAAGATATAGTTGTGATTTTTTTTTTGACACAGTTTTGTTCATCAGCTCGTAGAGCTAAATTAGATTTGGTTTCAAAACAAACTATACATCCCAAAGACATGGAGTGTTCTGTGCCAAGTGCTTAGATATGGCTGAGAAAATTCCAAATGGAAGGTCTCAGACACAGTGGTGATATATTCGCTTCCTGTTAAACACTCTTTTCTTGTGCTAAAGGAAAACTGCCTCCTGCTTGAACTTGAGCTGGCAAAGTAGACCTTCGCTGGCCACAGGTGGCACAAATTCAGATTACATTAGCTGGCTACAATCAAGTGAAATCACTTCATTGTAACTGAAGAATATAATTTATACCCCTTTTATTTTTATCATGAGTTTCTCTTTTTTTGTTGTTATTGAAACTCCAAAGGCATAGAGTTGTGGTAGTATTTATAGGAGCCAGATTATTCACATCAGCATCCGATAAATAAACTCAGAGTTAAGTAACATTTGCCCATGAAAAGGAAGAAGAAGAAACATTGACCCTGAAGCCTGCACGAAGTTTAGGTATAAGGAGAACAGCCTGGAGTCGTCTCCTGGCAAATCTGCGTTGGGGAAGGTATTCTAAGGAATTCCTGTGTGATCTATTGATCTGCCTGTGACATTCCTAGATATATGATTGCTTTTCCTGGACCCTGTATTTCCTAATGTGTTTCAGAGCATTCAATTCTGTAATCACTTTTCATTTCATTCCAATTAGCTCTATCTCTGATGCTTTTTTGCATTCTCCAAAGTCTGCATATTTGAAGATTATAATATCAAATGTTTGCTTCTATTTTATGTATTCTAGACACACATAAATGTCAAATTCCATTTCTACCTGCTAGTATTGCAGAATCTTTCATGAAAGTCCAGTTCTGGGTTTGGCCACCAGAAGTTGGGGCCATGTGGAAAGCATACCCTCAGGCCCTGCTGCTGAGTTGGGGTTTGGTCCAGGGATGACCCAACATGGGAGTGTTGTGATAAAACCAACTCAAAAATCAGCAACCTGAGGGACAGGGAAGGTAAAAACCTCGAAGGGATTAAGGTATACACAAAGCCAGAAAAATAATCTGGCAATCTTTTCTGCAAATAGATTCTGAGAGGCTGAGAGGAAAATTTCACTGGGATGGAGAGGAATGAATTCTTCTCTTAGGTGAATTCCTGAGAGACTGAGGGGAAAAGTTGGTGTTAAACTTCAGGGGAGAGGAAATGCTAATCTCAAACACGGCTGGGTCTCCATTGTCAGCGGCCTGCAAATGGACCATACATGCAAAAGTTTGTGTGACTAAATGGAGAGAAGAAAATTGGATAGGAGCTACCATGTTTGGGACCACAAACCAGACTGCTCTCAGGAATCACCTCCATAAAAGGTTCACAGGACATCATGGCTCCAAGGCATCCCAGAGGAGATTTTCCCATTGCTCTCTGAGTAAGATGCATCTGTCTGCTATCTCTGACTGTCTCTGCTATCTGGCTGCTCCACCTCTCCATCCTTATTCTCTCTGGGCACTGATGTTAGAGCTTCATGATTTCCCTTAGCTACACCTGAACCCTGGGCTTCCCTCTCCCAGGCACCTACTGGCTATTTCTAATCTCCCTTGGCCCAGATTTCCTCAGCAGAGAAAAGCCCTCCTCTCCAGGAGAATGAGCCCTTAGATGTCAAGTCTCAGCCCCACAGTGTTACCCTCTCTTTGATGTTTTTCTTTTTCTGTCTGAAATTTCACCCTAAAGTTCAAATCACAAGTTATACTTACATGCCCTGATTGTGTCCTGAAACTATATTTATTTTGGCAGAATGGATTTCATGGGATTAAAGGTTTTCATGCATACACACACACACACACACACACACACACACACACACACACACTCAGTCACTCACTCAGAGAACCAGTTAAATATCCATACACTATACAGTAAATAAATGATCTTTAGTAGCTAACTTTAACCAAGCAATGCTAATCTACATTATGTAACCGGGTATTCTACAATGTTATACTGCTTGGAGTCCTTGCTGAAATTTAAAAAATACATGTTGATAAATATAGATATGTTCAATTTTATTACTTTACTTGGGAGTGACATTAGCATTTTCTCTAAATTTTACATTGTACTTTTGTATAGAACAACATAAAAGGCCTTGAATTTGGAGTTAGTTTACTACAGTAAAGGTAAGACATATTGATATATTTCAGTGAAGCTCACATAGAGACAACTTTCAAAGAACTGAAGCAATATATTTATTCTTATGGTTTACAGTTTGAACTGATCAAGGAATGCATGCTTTAAGGATATTTTTCCATATGATGGAAAAAAGAAAAGCTAAAATGAAAAGTAACACATATCTTCATGATATCTAAAAAATAAATCTTTGTGTAGATGAACAGTGCTTTGAAATGCATAATAAACTAATCACTAAATTTGTAAAGCCTTAATTTAATTCACTAGGCTAACTGACCTGTTTAAATCCATTTTTACACAAAATATTTTGATTGTGTCAGAATACTTGTAGTCCTAACACCAAAGAGAAATTCACCTAAATATAAATTAATTTTGCAATGATTAATTTCCCCTATCATATGAAACATCCTAGTTACTGTAGGTATAAATACCCTACACTATCATTCGATAGCTGGATATTTTTAAAAACACAGTTGGGACGAAGTGCTGTTCGCTGCAGCAGAGAGACGTTCCGAGCTCCAGAAGTAGGTCAGGTTGTGACGGTGATATTGAACTTTTCAATTGGGAATAATTAGGTTTTCTTTCCAGTGCTCACTGACCTAGCCTGGAATTTAATGCGATGCGGAAGCAGATTAGCGACCTTGTGGCCTTGTTTAGCAGCAGCTGTTCATTCTGTATCCTCGTAAGTGGTTCTTGTGTCCGCAGACTTTCACTGATGTCCACCTGGGCCACTGGTCACTGCAGATCAGGAATGGGAATTGATCAATGGCAAAAAATGGCCACGGTCACTTTCGCGGAAAGTGATATTGACTTACCACAATATCTGCTCAGCTTCAAATGTTACCACGAGAAAATGCAAAGCCTCCCAGTTATTATAGCTTTAAAAATATCACTGTTAAATTACCATGGCACCATGAAAAGCAGTATGCTATGCGTCCTCACTTGTTAAACAGTGAGATGTTTAAAAACAACTTATTTAACCTGTTTGCCGTTTTGAGGACGTGATCTAAGCGCAGCGCACATTAGAACAAGCAACATTTATCTTTTACATCAGCAAATGTTTGGTACATTCAGGCTACACGGATTAGCAAGATGTTATCTTGCTACAATTGGGTCAAAATGTTTTCTTAGCCACAATAGTTACCACAACAAACCAGGCGCCATCTGCTTTCTTTGTGCATCTGCTTTCCTAGGTGTGCAGGCAGCCTGCTACTTTGTGTCAACCTTTATTATAAGGCCCCGTGCGACGTGACATGAGGCACTGTGACAGATGCAGCCACCTCAGTTTGGCATCTGCGAAGCTGGTGCAGACCGCGATTTGCGTCCATCAGCTTCCACATCCCAGTTGAGAAAAAAAGAGATGAAAGCTCAAGTGCTGGCGTTTCAGTGATCGCTGGGATCAAATTTTTAGAAGCAACAAATGTATTCAGTTTATTTTTCTCAGTATTCCCAACGTGGAGCCATTAAAGTTAGGCAAAACAAGAAACTAGCGTTTCGGCAGTCGTTTCCTTCCAGAGATTATTTTAATAAACCAAGGACAGAATGAATCAGAACAAAGTGCTAGCAAAAGTTCACAGTAAACATATTTTTAATTGAAAATATTCTCCACTTCAAGTCTATAAAATGGTAATGAAGTCCACACCCTCAACATGGAGACATTGTCTCCTTGCTTCTGGCAGTCTGGGCGTCTAATACCTGGTGATGGTTGTTATTTTGTTGCCACATGTATATTTTCCCCCCAAATAGATTATAGTCTTCCCAAAGAGACCTGCTCCACCATTCAGCTTTCCACGGGAGAGAGAGAATAAACACAAGTCCTCAGTTTTAAAATGAGGATAGCTACGCGGCTGTGGTGGACCTCATGGTACTCAATGGCAGTTTTTATAAATCTTGGGGAGCTGAAGTTAAACAAATATTTTCTTTGAAATAAAATTCACATTCATTATGAGGTATGGGAAGATTTGTGGGAATTGGGGGTTTAATTTATTCTTGAAAACATAAATGGTTTAATAAAGTTTTTGCTAGGCAGAGTACAAGGAAAAATAGTCCAAAAGTCTCCTTTAGTTTCAAAAGATCATGTTACTAAAATTTTTCAGTGTTTTAATAAACAAAAAGATTCTCTTTTTCCAATTTTGGAAGGAAAAAAGTGGATTAATTTATTTCAATCTATTATGCAACAGGAAAATTGGCATCAAGTTTGGGAACTGTGCTACCCAGTTCTGGTCCAACTGACCTTCTCTGTGATTTCTGGGAACTTCCTTAGGTATTCTGTCATTTGCTTATTTCTTGAGTAAATCAGTTTATGTATGTGCAATGAGTTGTGTTCCACTATATCCCTTACCAGAAGAAAAAACTACGAATTTATTTAACTTCTGAAATGGAAAATTCTATGAAATTTTGAGTGGAAAGAATCTGAGCATCTAAAAACTTTTTCTTATATGTGAATGAAAATTCTTGTTTCTTCCTGTGTGTGTATCAATCCAATTGGTTTTTCACATATAATAACAGGATATTACATATGTGGTAGGGAGGTAAATATGGTTCATACGGTTTCAACACAGAAATATGACATTCTAGGATTTGTCATGGAGTATTTCTCGAGGTTTACATTCCTTCTATGGGTTGTATCAGGGCTTAAAATATTGTCAGTATTCACATACTCGTGTCTTTTTCAGCCCAGATTCACTGAAAAAAGCTTCATGTTCTCAGTTGTGTAAGACCTAAGTAATATTGACTCTTTTTTTAAATAATAACTTTGTGCCCTTGGTTTTAAGAGATTAATTCTCTGTGATGGTTCTCTAAAATCAAAGCAGGTTGATCCCAGACTCCAGTTTATATCAAAATATGTCATATTATAAAGATTTTTCAGAATCCCTATTACTTACACTTACTTGAAGGATTCTTGTTCAAGTTTTTAATCTTGTATTCGACTCACATGTTAAACATTAACTTGTAAAAACTGTTTTATGATTTCTTTAAAAATCCAAAATATTTGCATATATTTTATTGAAAAAAACCACACTTAGAAAATAACAGAGGGGTCATTAAGAATACGCTTCTTAAAGAAGTTTCTTTGTATTTTTTATTACTCAATTTTATGATTGGAAATCTGCAGTATGGTTCTCTAATAGATCTTTTTTGATTAACAATATCATTATGATTATTTTCATATCAGTATATCATTATAATAGACATTTTAACTAAAAATAATTACACTTACAATTTGGGAACATGTTTTATATATAACCCATTAGATTTTATTTCCAATGTTTTGCTATTATTTCCAATGTCCTTATGTGAAGATTTTCAGCTAAGAGTACATAGGAATTTCCCAAGTTTGACCTAGCCAGCCAGTGGACACCCTGGGGATGGGGATTCCTCATTGTCGAGGTTACTCATGCCATTTTTACCTGTCCTGATGTTTACTTACTACTGACACTCATCAAAGGAAGCTACCAACCTATAGGATCCTTCTGGCCCTGTGTTTTGCTTTAAGCTCTAGTGAAATAACCAGCTATGTCTTATAAATTTAAACAAAAGTGCTCAGAATCCCTGTGAGTTGTGTAGGCAGACGTGTGTGGCATGCAAGCATTGTATATTTGTCAGTGAATTTCAGCTTCACAGTCTCCCTTATGAAATAAAAATAAGCTAAATCATTGAATTTGATTCATGTTTGAATAAGATGTTATCTAGGAATTGTTCAATCATTCCACAAATATACAACCATACATTAAAATGACATTCAATTTAAATGAATTTAAGAATTAAAATATTTTAGAAAACAAATCAATAAATAATAATAAAAGAAAGAAGGCTGTACTCTGACTAATGCCCAATATCTATAACTTATTGGCAAGGCTAGTTCCCTCCCATTGTTCTTCCCTCCCTTCCTTTTGGTCAGTTTCTGCATCTGAGTCCTATTTATCTGTCATCTCTGTCTTCTTTCTCCCTTTCAGTTTCCAAATGCTTCTGTGTTCATATATTTGCATCCCAATATTAATTTTATATCTATTAGGACTCATTTTCAAAAATGCATTCAGCGTGTTTTTCCCACTGTGATGTATATCCGTGGTTGCGGGAGAACAGCATGTGAGATTTCACTTCATAAGCCATGCAAAATCATATCTGTGTATCAGCTCAGGCAAGATAATCATGCATTATTGCTGCTATTGTAGGAATAGGGAATGCATGTAATTTGAGTTATTGAAGGAATGTGAACTCAGGTCTGCCAAAACCTGAAGCACTTACACATTTTATTTTACTACTTCAGTTTAATCAAGGAGACTATATGTTAGGTAACCACATAGGAAAAAAAATCTGCATTAAAATTTTAAATGGCATTTAAACGATCACATAGGAATAAATATTTTTTTATGAAAAAGTAGATAAGACATGAGAAAAGCAACAGTATTCTTTTTCAATTGTGATGCACTGTATATAAAAACATAAAGTTGTTTCATATTAGTATAAATGTATAATTAGTTATTGGCTTTAGTTTGTGTGGTATCATGTTGTATATATATTTGCACTAAATACATATGTTTCGTAACATAAAAACTAATATGTCTGAACCTTTGTTTTGTTAAAAGCTCAGCTGAAATACATTAAACTCAGTAGACATTCTCAGAAATTTAATTTTTCAAATCAGGTGTTAGGCTCATTTAAATGTCTGAAAGCTGCCCAGCATTTTAGTGACAGTTCACAGGTATACTGTAGTCTATTCATCTGGACAGCAAACTAAAATCTATGAAGTGGCAGTAATAATCATTCATACATCATGGTGTGCAGAATTATGCAAGGTAATATATCATTCTGTAGTGATTTGCATTTTTATTGTACATAAGTTTGCTTTGTCAATCAGTATGTGATGTTTTTAAGAATAGACATATAATTTGTAACAAAACTAATCAATGAAAGATATTAAAATCTTACTTTTGAATTTTTTAATGTAGTGAAATAAGTAGTGATAATATGGTCCACGTACCTCCAGGGGCCAGCTCTTGGTAAATATTTTACTAATAACTTACTGAAGTTTGGAGTTTAAAATCATGGAGAGATGAGAATACTGGATGATTCCCTTTTTTGAGGGGGCAAATTAGACAGTTTAAAGAATGGAACTCTCACAAATGCTATGTTGAGTACTCACTTTTATTTTAGCTGACACACAATATTTCACATTATATTGTTTAGTATATTTTAATACAAGGATCTCATGCATTCACTGAATTAAGGTAATTGATTTTTGTCCCCTCATTATTGTCACCTCTAAGTTTTGCCCACCTCCAACCCTTGTCTCCTGGTTATTTTGACACGTATAGCTAGTGATTTCAGTCTACAGTCACCCTGCTGTGGTTTGAAACCGTAGCATTACTTTCCCACTGATAGTGTTTAGCATCCCCACTTCGACACTTTCCCTAACACATTTCCCCTAATTTATCTCTGAAATCAGAATATATCTAGGAATAGTAAGCATCTCTTAATGTCTATTGGTGAATATTAGCTTTTGGCTGATGACTGCAATTCCATTTCAGTCTTGAAGAAGAAAAATATAGTGCTTTATTGGACCCAAGAATGAAAGTAAACCAAATTGTGTTACACTTTTCAAGTGAGAGATGCATAAAACGATCACCTCTCCTCCTACAGGCAATACAGCGGGAAAATGAGGTCTTTCTTCGCATACACAAAATAAATTTAAAAGTTTCTAAAAGCTACTGTGACCAATATGTATTCTGCAAAATATCATTCCAAAGCATGCATTATTATTTGTAAGATTTTTCTTTCTGAGTGGTACTCAAAATAATGGTATGTTTAATAATCTATGACATCTTAGATTTAAGCAAAATCATGCTCTCGTTTATATGGATAGATGAGTCTGAAATTCTATTATTTTGATTTTAAGCCCCCTGTGCAAAAGTACGTTTGAGAGATGCAATGTAACTCTTGTTAGAAAATTCCTTATTAGGTTGTTGTGTGGGCATTGGGCAACGAGGCTGTGGGAGCTTTGTGTGGGAGCTGCGCTGACCACGCCTGGAGGGAGGGGTAAGATTCTGTAGTAAGAAGATTCCAGAGGTTACTCATAAAATCAGTATGGACTGAAAATACGCAGTCATCAGCAATTTGGAATGTAACATTTAATTCTACAAATAAACAAATTGATTCATGCTTATATAAAGTCATGAATTAACAAATCTTTGCAGCTGACTCCCAATATCAAAGATGAGAAAGACTAAGTAAAAGAATAATTTGCAAAGGCTCATATTAAAATTGTGATACACGAGAATATTATCACTGCATGAAGAATTGAGTAGATGAAAACATTATCATCATCCAGGTACTTCTGAAATATTCTAAGTTAATGACTTTTTTCATGTATTTTTTTTCTCATCCATTATGCCAGTATATAAATTATTCTACAACAGTTAAGTAATTGAACAGGCTTAGTAAATCTTCCAGGAAACCTATGATGCTGTTTAATAAATTATTCAAGCCAAAGTAGTAACATGATTAATACACTTACCATATTGCCCTGCTTTTTCCCCCGGAAAATAAGAATGAATAAAGAACATTCTTAACAGAAACAGGTAATTGAGTTGGATTTCCCATTAAGGATTTCATTAAGATCAAACAGTCCTGCTTCATCCGTCTTAAACTCAGGGAGGTCATTTTACAAGTCATAATCTGCCCCTAACATTACACTTGTGAGAAAGCAGGTCAACAAGCCGCCAGAGAGGTGGGTGTGACGCAGGGGTGGACCTGACTGTGAAAACACGCACATTCCCTCCTGCACACACATACTCCTCCAGGGTTCAGGGGATGCTATTTGTAGACTGTTTCACACAGTTCTGCTTGCAAGATATTTTAAATGAGAAATCCATCATCTAATCAAAAAACTCAGTTAATGAGCTGCTTACAACTCTTTACACAAAAAGTAGACAGACACAAGGATCTGTGTTTCCTCTCTTGCTAACTCCGAAGTTTTATTCCTTGTATGGAGGACAACATACCAAATTACAGCCTGTTCAGAGGCGAGATTTTTGTAGTGTTGATTCTCCCAGTGTATGATGTTTACTTTAAAGTTATAAAAAATTGTCACACAAAAAGTAGAAAAACATGTGTATGTTTTTCTGGCAAATTTATTTTCAAACATTTAGGTTTTTTTTGTCTGTTTGTCTGTTGTTTTTTGCCTAGAATGTTGGAGTTAGCGATAGTCTCGCTCTTTCCCCATTTGCATTATTTTTGCAGCTTTGTATTTAATTGGTGAAGTTAGTGCTCCCTGGGCGTCCGTTACCACCCACGCATACTTGCTGACATAACAACACCTACAAGGAAATAAATGCTTTAGGAACCTTGGGCAGTGAGTGAACTTTACATGCCCTTAACCACTCCAGCAGACTTCATTAAGGAAACATAGAAAAGCAAACCCAACAGTTAGGTTTGGTAATGGAACCAGAAGCAAGACTCACCCCAATGGACGACCTACAGTATCATAGCCATAAAGCTGTGCACATTTTCTGAAGGACAACAGAAGAATCCTCATGCCTGGCTGGAATCCCTACTTGCAAATCTCTAGTCAGGTCCATGGTTGGTGGACGCACATCTTCCCTGTACACAAGCTCGGTGAAGAAACTCACTTCAGTTCCATGTAAACAGGCCAGGTTTCAAGAGTTGGTTCTATAATCCCCTGCCCAGAACCTGACTTTTTCCTGGAGAAAGTTTTGGCCATATGGTTGACTACTGAAACAAAGCCATAAAAGTTAACTCAATGAATAAGGAACACAAAGTACGGTTCCACAATCAGAATCACTCTGACCCTTTCCTGAGTCAATATTTTCTCCATGAGAAAAATATCATTTTTGTTCCAAGGGGGAGGCTGGCTCACATGCAGTCTCAGTTAGGAAAACCGAGTTGGCTCCTGGCCTTTCTTCTGGCTCTTCCTGACTGCAGCAACACAATCCAGCTTTGCCAGAGAGATCGGCCCATGCTCAGTGTGGGTGAGGGCAGTGACTCCACCAGGTGCAGCTGTCCCAAGGCTGAAGGTGAGGAGCCATCCTGTCAGATGGTGCCCAAGGGTCATAGACTCCTCGGGATCCACTGGGCCTCAGGGACTGACTTTCTTTTGCTTTTGGGAACAAACCTTTTCAGGTGCAAACTAAGACATCTTTTGCTCCGCTTTCTGCCTTGCTTTTCACTGGGCCCCCTTCTCTCTGGAGTAAAGGGCTGGAGCAAAGGCACTGCTGGCGGCAGCCCCAAAGGTAGAAGTAAGCAGAACAGAAACTACCATCTAGGAAGTAGATGGCAGGAGTTTTCACATTTACAGAATGTCAGATGCAGACAGAGCCCTGTGGAGAGCCCGGGAGGGTGACCAGTTCTGTAGGCACCGTTGGAATGATGTGCTCTCTCTGAGGCTGCCAAGGGACATTGAAAAACAGGCTCAAGTGAAAGGGCAGAATTAGAGTGGGGAGCAGTGGGCAAAGATGCCCAGCTTTCCTCAGATCCCAATGAGGAGCCAGACAGAGACTCACTGACTAGGGAACCACAGAGGCTGAGCCCCACATTGCCAAAACAGCTCACGCTGTCCAGAGAAAGCAGAGGAGGAGAATCAGAGCAAGAGTTGCAGAGTGGAGGAACAGATGTTGACCTTTAGGTAAGTGGAAAGAAAAGTGCCTGCCTGGATGTCACATGGCCAAGGAGTTTGGGGGACATCTGCATGAATTTTACAAATCAATACATAAATGTTACAGAGTGTCCATTCTAAACCACTTATGTTCAAGTTTTGCATTCACTGAATTACAAAATGAAATCCAAAGTAGCACCCAAAATTCACATCACTATGGAAGTCAATGTGGAGATTCCTAAAATTTTGTTTGACCCAGCTCTTTTTCTTCCAGGGAAAGTTGTCAAACTACAGGGTTACATGCATATCTGTTATCGTAGCAGCACACTTCACAGTAGCTGAGTTATGGAAATGGCCCTCTGTCCATCACCAGATGAATGGAGTCAATAGGGTATTCACATGCAATGGGCTTCTGCTCCACCATGGAGGTAAACTTAGGTCATTCATAGGAAAATGGATGAATCTTGAGACCATATGGTAGGTGAAATAACCCAAAACCAGAAGAATAAATTTTATATTTATATGAGAAACCCAAACTATAAATAATTTATAGAACAAAATAAAGAAGTAACAGCAGGAGACAGGGAGCTTGACTTTGTGGGGAAGTGGATCTAGGGAAAGTCAGAGAGGAGACGGCAGGTGAAGGGGATGTTAAACTGATCAAGATGTGGCACATACTTGTCCACATCCAGCAAGAGGAAGGCAGTTATTCTGGATCACAGACACAAACGAATTCATAAAAAAAGAGAGTCACTGCTAGGAGGGTGATTTCCTTCTTCTGACAATTTGAGAGAACAGTTTGCAATAGGGTATAATACACAGTGTACAGAGGCTATGAGATGTGTTTGCCTTTATTAATCATCTTGTTTGTCGTCAATAAAATTCACTTACAGGTATTATCCCATCTCCAAATCAGGCCAAAATAAAACAAACAAACAAACAAAAGAGCTAAATAAAACAGTGCCAGGGTGACTCAGAACTCTTGCAATTTCATTCTTAAACTCCAGCCGTAAGAAGCACAGCCAAGATTGGTGCTTCTGCGTGTATGCATGAATGTCGACTGCTTGTATGTTATCTTTTCTACCCCTGCTTATGGTTATTTGTTCTTTGTGTGTGGTAAATATAACTTTCTGTTGAATGTCGGCTGCCACTCAAGATAAAGTATGCATTATATTTGTGGTCACACCTCATAAGGCACTCAGGGAAGAGGATTTCCAGAGTTGTTCCAGAAAGTGATAGAAAGTTTGGATAAATATGCTTAAAGTGAAAGGAAGTATTTGGAGGAGAATTAATGGTAATGCGTCTTTAACTATAATAAATTTTCTTCATATTTACCATGCATTTTGATCATCTTCTACATTTCTTTGTTCTGACACTTACATGCCAGTAGTAATATTAATAAAAATGATAGATGTACTACTAATAATACCTGTTATTTGTCACCATAATATGATTTGGAAAGCATTTTGCATCCATCACACTAATTACCAAAGCACTATACGCATGGAACTGCCACCAAAGGGCTAAGCCATCTTGAAGGTTTTGCAAAGTAACCTGCCCAACTGTGGAGCAGCTGGGGTACAGATTCAGTACCCAGACTTGGCCTTTTCCCCCTGTAGTGTGTCCTGTATCCCTAATAAGGCAGCATCATTTAAAATAGCCCTTTGGGAATTAGTTTTAAATAGATATCAATCATTTATTTAGAGAAAGAAAAATAAATTCACAAAGCATGGTTCTGTAGTGTTTCCTTGATGCACTAATATGGAAAAGAAACTGTGTGCAAACATTCGCAAATATCACTAGTAATGATGTAGACTGCTTATTAGAAATGAATAAGCCATTAGTCATTTAAAATGTACATTTTGATTAAGAAATACTTGTGAGAATTTTTTTCTTTTTTATGCAAATGTACTTCTAACTTTCGAAAGATTCTTAGATAGAAATAGAATACAGGTGTTTATCAAGTGTACACCCAAATGTAAGTTCACCTCTAAAATTGTAGGGTATAGATAGGATTCAATGTGAAAAATTATGAAGCAACTTCATTGACAAGAAAGATGAAAAATACTTGTGACCACCACTTTAATAAACTGCTAAGTCAAATTCGTGTTAACCATCTCAATTCTGTTTTGGAATAATCATTCATACTATTTCATGCCTTATATCACACAGACATTCATATTCTTATAAATTATGAGTTACTTATTTGTACAACCAAATTTTGGACACTGGAATGAATTTCACACTTAACTCTTAAAGAATATTGGCTATCATGAACCAGTTTAGGTGGAAACATAATCTTTCAAGAATGAATTCTAAGTTTATATCTAAAGAAACATTTTTTTTTTGTTGTTTTAAGATAAAGTTAGTACCAAAAATTCTCTAATGACTTTTAATTTCCTTAGGGCAATGTTGTAGTTGAAATAGTCTCTACTGATTAAATGATTTTAAAAATCATTAGATAAATGAGGGAGAAATTCATAAACTGTAACAAATAATATGAACAAAAACAGTGGAAGATGAACAAATCATCTCTCACACCAGATTTGGGTTTAGCCTCACAAGAAGGAATAACGTGCTCAAGACAGATGGAAACCTTCAACATGATATCAGAAGTCCCCAGATCATTTTGTGGGGTGCAGGGTGGAGGGAACAATGGACAGGAGCTCTCCATAAAAGGGTCATGTGATGACCGTGTGTGACACACGTTCACCTGTGGTTACCAAATTGTTGTCCACTGTCTGAGGTCGACAGGAGTGTATGGTTTCTGGCTATAAACTGCAACTATCAATTTATCCAAATGCATTTCATCAAAGATTCCATTTACATATTAGCCCTGAACTACAGCTGGGGAGAGCTGGTACTTTGGGCTTTTTTGTGTGTTTTGGTTTTTTCCCATAGGTTTTAAGCAACAGTCCAGAACTTCCTTCAGATGTGGAAGAATTCACTAGTATGAATTCCTAGTGCAGTAGAGGAGACTGTTTTTAGTCCCTGCCCAGGGTGACCCTCAGGAGCTGACCCCATGCTTGGCTGTATCTGGAGTCTCACGAGCAGCCTCTTAAAGTCAAGCTCTTGCTTCACCAGGACCTGAAACCAAAGGGCAGCACATAGGTTCTCAGGGTGACAGACACCTGCTCAGGTGATGGTGAGGGGACCTCGGCAGCACTGTTCAATGGCTCTTCACTCAGCACCTCATGACCTTCTTATTTAAGCAACTGGACCCTTCACTCTGAAGCCCAAGGGTAAACAGGAGGAACAAGAGGAGAGGAATTGTTTGTACTGGCCAAGAAAGAGCTCAGACCAGATGAAGGCTCCTTCTTTTCCCTCATTTCTCTACTTGCGGAAACACAAATTTATTACATCTCAGATATCTGACTTATCCATGCTATATCTATGTGTAAATCTAACTCTAGAACAAAACTTACTAGGCACCGAATATAGGTAAAGTTAAAGGTTTGAAGTATGTTTGACAGCTTAGTTTAATTATGATTAAACCAATGCAAAGTTGTTAAAAATAGATCAGGCATTTGACTCAATAAACTAGAATAAAAGTAGCCCAAACATCCTGAAAATTAAGCTAATAAAGAAAAAGTGTATGTTAATGATGTAACAGGAGAGGATAGTAATTATAATTATAAAAACATCTTTGAAAAAAAATAGGGACTGATGCATTTATAAAATCAAAAGAAGACTCAGAAATGTCAAAAGAGGCATAAATATAGAATATATTTGGACTGTGAGTTTCTTAAAAGCAGGTGTGGTAGTCAAACTTAGAGCTGTCTTTCTGGCCCTAGAATAAACCAGTGATGCAAGCAAGTCATCTGTGATTATTGATTAGTTCCTTTTTAACTAAAAGGATGAAGCATGAAAAAATTCAGAAAATTTATTATAAATTATGGAAGTAAAAATTAACTATGCAAACATTTTTATTTTATAGATAAGCCAAGGAAATAAAATATATAGTATCCAGAGTAATAAATTCAGCTTTCCAAAACCTAATGATACAGAAGTACATAGACACAAAGATTTCAGTAACACCTGCCATAAATATGCCATTCGTTGAAGAGTTAGCTTTACATGTATTTAGAGAGAGAGACCAGAAGAGCAAGCATGTAAAAGAGGTTTATAAAACCATATGAATCTACACAAAATTATTTAAATGCAACATGCTAAGGTGAAATGTAAGTGCATATAATACCATATGTGAGAAATTAACAAAATAAGATAACATTATTTTGGGAGAATTCATCAGAAGTTTTCTAGATTTTTAAAATACTAGAGAACCTAACCTATCAAATATCAAAATACCACAGAGCTCTAATGATTTTAATGTTTATTCTACTGAATAAGAAAAATGTTTCACAGAACACAAAAGCAATGCAGAGGAAACCATATGTCCTAATATTTTTAGATGCTAAAAATACAGCATAAAAAGGGAAAAAGTCACATTGTTTCGTGTATCTTTAGGGTAGCATTAAAAATATACGATCGAATCTGTTCTTCTTGAAACATATGACATATGAGACACAAAAAGTGATATTCAAAGTAAGATAAAAACCAAAAGCATTATAAAATTAAAGATGGATTATTTTCATGACTTGAGGAGAAAAAATGTAACTATATAAAATTACAAATTACAGTGAAATACTGTATTGAATTTTATAAATTTGAGATAAATATTATTCCCTAAAAATATAAAATGCCAAATGTTAGTAAAATATAACAAAAGACTGATAATATAAAAGATCACAATATTGTAAAAGAAACATACAAATATATAATAACTTAGAATAGTCATTAAGTATAATTTTAAATCATAAAATGTTCAAAAAGACTACATAAAACTAGGAGAATATTTATATTTGAATTGTGCAAATCTTAAGAAATTTGTATTAGATGTCCTAAAATGGGTAATTTAGCATCATTATAATCGGTTTGCTTTTCTGAAGGAAAACAAACTGCCGAGGCTCTTTTTCAGTGTGAAGATAGAAGAAATGCAGTAAATGCTCAGAAATCTGATCAACCAATTATTTTATAAAATATGCACACAATGCAAAAGAGAGATGCAGAATTTCTATCTCTAAAGAACATTTTTTGATATAGTAAATTAATGCATGACAACAGGCAAAGACATAATAAGTGATAGATAAATGGAAAAATGATATTCTGTTGTTTACGTACAGCTGCTTTTATCCTTGCAGACAAATTCAAACAGTAAAATTTACTTTATATTCATCCATTTCTCTATAGTCATTTTTAAACCTGTCCTGATTGAATGAAAGTAACAAAAATGAGAAAGGCACATTCAAAAACATTAGCATTACTTTGTATTTTGAGATAAGATCATTTATTTTATGTTTACATATATACATATATATATATATATATATAGTTTGAAATTTTATAAAACATTCCAGTTTTATGATACATTTAAATCATTTTGAAAATAAATTACAGACATCATTTTATTACATTTAAAACTTCAAAGTTTTATACTTATTTTAAGATTCACCAAATATTCATTAGCATAATTAATTTAAGTTACATAATGGGCTAATTATCCTCTTGCAAATGTTTGCATTATTACATCTGTTGAATTTCTCTATTTTAAATAACAGTTTTTTCTTAGACATTAAGATAAAATTCCCATGTTACAATGCTTTTGGAGACTTTGACTCACAATTAGATCAATTTAGTTTGCTTTATTCAATATTCTTTTTCAATGCCTATTTTTAGAAACCAGAGTAAAGAATTCTTCTTAAAATGAAAAGAACAGAAACAGCAAGCATTCCAGAATAAAAGCACCTTGGACAATACATTCAGACAATGAATACATTTTGAATGAACATTATTTTTATCTTAATAGGGTCAAACACTGGAAATTATACCGCATGGTGATATAAGCTTCTACAAATAAGAATATTTCATGAAACCAGTAGGAATTCTACTTGTGTGCAAATATAAAATTTTGACATACTTACTATGGGCTGTCTATGCCTTTTCAAAATATTATAGGCGATGATATTCTTCAGATTATAAAAGTGGTTTTGCTCTTTGATTTAATAACTGTTTCCATTTTTCTGATAGGTTTTCTTTTTTCCTATGCTCTTTTTTTACGCAAGAAAGAATCTGGGCAAGTCTAGACTAGGGCAGACTTTTCCTGCTTGTTGGCTTTATTTTGAAGTAACCCTGATTAATAAGATTTATGGACAGGAGCTTACTCAGCCGGGCTCCAGGCTGTTTTATTGTACTGCAGCCATTCAGCCTTGGGTTGTCTCTGTTCTTCCTCATGAACTGAACTTTTTACCTGCAAAAATCCATATGTTCCCCGACCTACAGAAAATGCCAAATGCTGCTTAATTGTATATCTACCGCAAACTCTCCAATAATTATTTTTATTTCAAACTTTACTGATTTATTCCAAACTTTACCGCTAGTGAAAAAGCACAGGAAGGGAAAGAAACATTCCGTTTCTAAATGAACACATAAGTCAATATTTAAACTAAACACATAAACAGTAAAAGGTGAGGAATGTTCATGATCTTTAAAGGAATTTTTCCTGTATTTTGCTGAATTTGATTTCAAATTCTTTTTAAACTAAATCTATGACTAAAGAGGTTGTCCATTTTACAAAATGTATTGTTGAAAACGATGCTCAGAGAATCTGAAAATGATCTAAACATACCAAATTGTGAAGATTCCATAGCACATTATTTTAAAATAAAGCCACCAAGGACAACCTTTTGATCCTGAATCTTTCTGCCCATTTCCACTACCCCCGCACCCCTCATTTAGGATTCCACTTTAAGAAAGTTAAGAAAAAAGATGCTTGCTGTGATAGGTAGTCCCTTATGAAGGTATATGATGCAGTATGTCTGACTTGCAAGTTTGCTAGGAAAACTCAAACCTGTCATCTTGGACCCAAATATGTGTAAATATTACAGTCCTGGGGTTACCACATAGCACAAACAGAACACAGTCAGAGAAAAAAGGCCTGCTGACTGGAAGCCTTTGGTAGAGGTCTTGCCACAACCTTATCAGCAAGGCAATGATTTTTAGCAGCATGCTGCTTTATTTGTTTGCTTCGAATGCCTTTTACCAAAAGAGGATGATTTTGAATTTGCTGATTTGCAGCTTCTTTTTGTATGGCCACTTTTTTAAACCTATTTTTGCAACCTTTTATGATAGCAAGAAGGGGGCATTTCCCCATCTCTATAGATGTGTACTTATAAAAATAAAGTTTCCTTGGAAAAATGTACAGTATGCTTAATCCTAAATGAAAGTGGTTGTGTGATGCTGTGCTTTAGCCCCACAGCACATGGGATTTCTAAAGAAACAAATTCAGTGTTTAATTTGCTCTGAAGTCCTCCTCTAAATGGGGCTTCTCTGTGTGTGCTAAGTTCAAGGCGGGAGGCATTTGCAGAGAAACACCGCTGGGAGGGCAGCTCCCACCCAAGCCTGCCCTATCTGAGGCCCACAGACCTGCACACGGCTCCATGGACTAAATTAAGGAGTGCAGAAGGTTCACCCAGAGTGCACAGATTAAAATTTTCAATAGACCTAAAAATGTCTCTGAGGCATGAATGAACCTGTCACTTTTCCTCGCCTCTCCTGCAAATGATGGATTCACTGTGTGCCCACAACACAACCCGTGAGATATGCCGTTTGCTCGGCTATTCTTCCCTCTGCAGTCATGCTGAAACACAGGATGAGCTTCCACAAATCTGCTCTCGTGGAGCCAAACGCTGTGAAACAGAGCTGATTAGGCCCTGACACATCGCATTAGAGCAGGCCATGAAGTTGGTCAATGACTCTATTGTTTGAAGAGCAGGCTTGGACTTTGCCTTCCTCCCTAAAAGAGCCTATAACTTAATGTTTCATTTTCATTTAGGGAGAATACTGTTGCAATCATGAAGTAAGTATCCCTACACACACACACACCAAGGTGTTTTATTGCTAAACATCACTGCTCACTGTTTTTGCTGCACCTCGGGAGTCACTTAAAAAATCTGCTTCTTGCACCTGGATGCTACACTAACAAATATCTGACAAACATCAGACTGATTGTGGAAGGAAAGGAGTTTTAAAATAACACTTTGAGAGGAGTAACAAGGCAAATGACTGATAAGATAATTAATAAAATTTGCATGAAATATGCTAATTTTAATTTTGATAAAATTACCTCAATAAATATTACTAAGACTCTTCTGAAACATTATCAAGTTTACAAATTCTCTCATGATAGGGTGCTGGTTATTGTATTACAGTCGTTAGATCCCTTGTGTTCTTACATAGTTTTGGATCATATACCTAAATGCACACGTACACACACATATACACAACTATCTATATAATAAGTCAAAAGGAATCATGGCTATCTATTGGTAATTTACTTAACTTTCTGGAACAAATGTTTCCCCCAGATTGCTTACCTTTTGATACATCATTTATGTATATACATTACACATTCTTCTTTCTCCATAGAATGCTAAAGGTTACTTTCATGATTTTGTCTGTCATTCCAAGCTTCCTACCATGTCAGCAGCCTTATTTCCTGACTAGCAGGAGCTATAATGTAAGGGAATCAATGCAATTCTTTAGGGACTCTGAACCTGGATTTTTAAGTCCTCCATGAGTAATACATAGTATCCTTCCCCTTCTCATTTCTGCAGACTGAAGCTTAAATTTGAGAAAACAGACTTGATGTGAGTGGTCAAATGTTAGGGACATATAATAACAATGTCTTTTCAGAACACTGCTCTCTCAAAATGATGTCCCTCGTAGGGTCAGTGTTGGATGTGGTTTGTCCAGATGTGAACGTCTGGTTGGACCCTCGTGATCCTGAGTTGTATCTGTCCTCCTCCTACCACAGATAGTAACAGTTCCTCACCTATTTTCAGATATTTGTATGAAGGGATAGTGCCAAAATAAATGTGGAATATGAAACTGATTACACATAATATTTCTTTATCCTTTATATTTTTATAGCTTTTGTTTTCGGGGAGGATTTGGGTTATCCAAGAACAGCAAAATTTGATAAATGATTTTATTAAATCTGTGTTTCATGGTTAACAGAGACCCTCAGACACAGTAAGTTAGATGCGACCTAGCCTAGTCACTGTAATAGCAAGAACTTATTATAGCTTTGGGTGAAGGGTAGCCAAAGCCCTCCTCCTGTCATCATGTCTGATGCTCCAGGGAAGGAGCCATGGTGGCTTTCCATTTACACTTACAGGGCCAAGGCAGGAAGGGCCACCTACGGTCTTTACGTGCTGTGAGAGGATATGAAAAGCAAAGTTTCAGAACTTACAGTGACCTCATCACTGGGGTTCTTACATCCGTAAGGGAGCCTAGGGGTTGAGGGAAACGCCTGGAACTCCCAGGGTTTAGAAACCACCCTACCTGAGTGGAACCTCAGACAGAGGCCCAGGAATCAAGGCTCCTGGTGGTTGGTGTATACCCCTCTGACCTCAGCTGCACTGCAGCTGATCTCCTGCAAACCTTCCCATCTACGAGACGAGAGGACTTTCCCAGACCTTACGTGTGCTTCTTGATCACGCTGAAAGATCTCTCTCTATATGAGGACCAACATGCGTGTCTACCCTTGCAGACTTATCCCAGAAGTGCAAAATCCAAATGGTGGCAACAACATGTTGTGAAACACAGCTGCCAAGGAGAGGTCTGTTGAAAGTGAGTGTTCATGTTCAGTGATGTCCTGAAATAATTTACCTGAGGCCAGTTTCACTCACTTGGGTAATAAAAACTGTTGTACTTCTCAATATATTATAATTAAACAAAATCCACAGGATTATAATCATGGATAAAGAACATCTTGACAGATGCATACCTGAGTGTGGAAAATGGGGAAGATTGTTGTCTTTGATCAGCTGAAATTAAGGAAGAATATTAACAATCACACAAAAACACAATTTGCCAACTATAAATTATTCTCTTGTCCTGTTGTTTTAAGGTTTGTTGCAAAATATTTATGCACGAGACACATAGTAATCTAACAAAGAATCCTTGCCTTGCTAGAGCTTGTGACATTTTATCGTATTTTATTGTAAAACTAGGGTTTTCATTTTCAAAATTCATGTTTGTTTGTAATAACTCAAATGACGTAGAATAAGTGGTGGTAATATAGCTAATATTTAAAAGTGGTAGCTTGCTAATATAAAAGAAAAATGTAAATGTACCATCATCATATCCCATGTTTTATGGATGCAAAACCAGTTTCCAAATTATTTCCCACTCTTTAATACCATTCTACTTAGAGGCACACTAGGCTTTTATTTTATTTTCATTTCTAAGGCCAAGAATATCTAAACTAATCTAAAAGAAAACTCTGTGAAAGGTTCACACAGAATTAGTTCTCATGTAAGAGTTACATATGCATATACATAAAAGCATAGTACAGGTATTTATAGACTCCTAAGTATACTATATAGTAAGTACATGGCATAATTATTTCATATATTAATGAAGACATACAACTATTTATAAGAATACAATCAATATATTATTTGAAATATAATCAATGAGTTATTTCAAATCACTTTTAAAGTAGAACACTATTCAAGAAATTTTGCTAGTGTAGTCAATTGACAAATATTCATTGAATATGCCCTGTGTTACAATTATGTCCCTGGTAGCATGTACAAAATGCTGATAGAAAGTGACACAGCCCCCCAGGTACAAATGCATGGTGAATGTTTAAAGCAAAATTACAGTAATAGACATACTGCTGTTAACTCTCCCTAGCTAGGAAGAGGAATATTCATTCCATCTTCATTGCTGCTTGCTGAAGCAGTGTGGAAGTCCTCTTTCAAGAGTGTCTTTATTCCTACTGTTACGGCTGCCTTCATGTCTTGAATGGACTCAAAACAAATTGCTTTTAAGTTTCATGTGACTTCGGGGAGTATCAGGAAGTTACACAACAAATCTGGGAAACGGGGTGGATGAGGACCCACTGCAGTATTTTACCTCCTTTTCTTTTGAGTGGCACTTGGCAAGCAGCATTTACAGTATTCTTATTTTTAATCACATTTCATAAAGACTATCATGAGATAGAAACTTCCAGAATTCCTTCAGAAAGTGGCACGGGCAATGGGATAAGTGTGCCAAAAGGAAGGGCAAGTATTTCTGAGAAGAGTTATCAGCAGTGTCTTTTACTCAAATAAGGTTTTAGATAGAAACAGTCACTGTGTATGTTTATCACGCCTCATATACCTCTATTGTTTTAACTCTCTTTAAGAAACAAGAAAATACAGGTCAAGTATGATGGTGCCTGCCTGTAGTTCTAGGAGTGGAGAGGCTGGAATGAATCTTAGGTAGACTTAGAAAATCCTCAGCTTTAGGAAAAAGGACAAAAGCAATTTGACATAATGTGCAGCACAGTTTTGGGGCTTTTGAAGGCAGAAATGAATAAACGATTTTGAACAGCAATGGATCCTGTGAGAGAGACTTGAAAGGAGGTCCTTTTGATGACAATAGATGTTTGGTTTCAGAATCTAAGGCAGCAAAATATAATTAAAACACAAATTAAAGCTTCATATGTAGTATACAACATGAAAACATTAGAAAAGCAAAATATCTGAGAAATTTGGAAAGAGACAGTAACCCTGGAAAGTGAGGAAAGAGACAGGAATGCATCTGCTAGGGATTGTAGAATTGTTTTACAGATATTAAAGCATTATCTAGATTCTGAGATTTTAATTAAGCTAACTGGAATTGACTGGAAACTAGACTATCCTCTTTATTCAAAGATTGATAGTTAACAAAAAGAAAATAAGCAAAACTTAAATACTTGTAAAGCTCAAAATCATCTCTATTGTAATAATGACAAAGAGTTACAGAGATATAAGCTGATGCTGTATTTTAAATTTGCCTCCAAGGGCTAACTTTGATGTGAAATATTTATGTGTGTGATTTTTTTTCAATAAAATAGCAATTAGATATGTTTTGAGTAATACTACATTAAAAGTACATTTCAGAGTTCTGCAAATTAGCTAGAAAATATCCTGGAAGTTCAGTAATGAAAAATAGATTTTGGCAAAAAGGAGAAATAAACTACTTGATAGATTAAATATTCTTTTAACACAGGAAATACTGAATTTGTGTTTTATTACTAAACTCACAATATTTTGCTAGGATTTGTCCATTGGAAAAGAATGCTAATTGTCACTACTCCTAATATTTCAGACCAAGCTCACTATGAATTTTCATAAATGTGCTCATTACTGAGATCAGTTTCCTGGATAAGAGATTTCACTGCGAGAAATCAACACTGAGACTCAGGTTCTGTCTTCTTTTGTCAGGCAATTGGTTTCATTCCAACTGAAGAGTGACTAAATTTGAAGAGATCATTTAGTAGCCTAACATAGGGTAATTTTCTTCTTCTTTTTTGTTTCCATTTCTTTTGGGGGACTGGCATGACTCGGGGGCGGGGTCTTGATTTGTTGTTAGACTGGCCTTGAACTCACTCTGCAAACTAGGCTGGTCTTCCACCTGTAGAAGTTCTGCTCCTCAGCCTCCCCACTGCTGGGATTACCAGTGTGTGCCACCATTCCTGACTCCTTTTTCCTGTTAACTGACAAAGGAAAATCTTTTGTGGTGGTGTGTACAACACAATGCTTTGATGCACATATGTACTGCAGGATGACATCTTACTTAATATAGGCATTACCTCACAGCGATGTTTTTGCATGATGAGATCACCTAAATATCCATTCTATGAGAAACTTCCAAATATGCAATGAGTTATTGTCGATCCTTGTCCTTGTGATGCACAGATGTCCTGAATTTACTCCTGCTGTCTCAATGAGGGCACAATTCTGTGTTCTTCACCAACATCTCCTCCACCTCCCCACCTAGGTGTCTCTGGTGACTGCCTCTCCTCTCAGTTTCCATAATTCAGTGCTGTTAGACTTTGCAGGTAGACGAGATGTTTTTCTGTGGCTGCCTGATTTCACTTAACCGAGTAGCACCAGGGCTCAGGCATGTAGTGTCAGATGACAGGATAATGGTCCTTGATGTGCAGGCACCACTGCTTCTTGGTCCTTGGATCCGTAGATGAACACCTAGGTTTAGTCCATTTCTTGGCCCTAGTGAATGATGCCAGGCAAATGTTTCTTGGACATGGAGAGCTTACTTCCTTTGAATGTGGCCTTAAACTCACTCTGCACTTCTAGTTTTAGTGTCACGAATGGTCCAACGCTTTGTTTTGAGGATCCTCTGTACTGATTTCCACGATGGCTGTACCAATTTGCCTTCTCAGGAATACTGTACAAATTTCCCCATTTCTTCATATCTCAACTCTCATTTACTTTTATCTTTTTTTAATACTCCTCATAACAAGTGTCAGGTACATTCTGCATATGCTGAAAGCGTAATCTGGATTCAGAAATGTTAGTTGAGGTAATTATAGTAGAACAAAAACTAAGTGATCGTATTCACTCAAGGCAGAGGTAATAGTAAAAAGAGAATTAATTGGGGAAGAGTGGCTCTAAATTTTAAAATTATTTCTTGTAAAAAGAGGTAAGGAAATGTACAGCATCGCTTGACATGGGTGTCTTTAATTTTGCATTTTTAGGCTAACTGCATTTGAAATATTTATATATGTGATTTTTGGCTTCACTATCATTCCAACTTGCATTTGCATGATCATTAGTGAAATTCAGAATTCTGTCTTACCTGTTGGACTCAGCTTTGCACTCTGGTACAGAGTCAGTGTAGATATCAGCTGGAACAGATGAAGGGCTGCACGGATGTCTGGAAAAGCACAGTCGAATGATGTGTTTGTGATGGGGTTTCAGAAGATGTTAGTAGACTGAGAAAAGAAAATCTGTCCCCATTTATCAAAGTGACTGCCATCCCATTAGCTCGGCACCCAGAAGGGACAAAGATGAGGAAAGGTGAATTCTTTCTCTTCTGAAGCCTGGAGAATTTTCTTCTCTTGACCTTAGCCATCTGAAGCCCAGCTTCCCTGGCCTTCACACTCCAGGACCTGCCCTAATGTCTGCTCCCCAAGTTACCAACTCGGGGCTGCAATCTGAGGCTGATAACACCATTGATCTCCTTGGCTCTGAGGCCGTGGATTTAAACTGATTCAAGCTCTGCCCTGCAGTAGTTCTCCAATTCCAGAGTGCTACTCACAAGCCCTAGCCTTCATGGTGTGTGATTGAATTCTCCCGTCCAATCCCCTCCCCTTACCACATGTCAATCTGTAGTTATCTATCTGTCTGTCCTATTAGCTCTGTCTTTCTGGAGGAGCCTGACTAATACAATTAGGTTCATTTAACTCAAGTGCTAGTATGATGCACAAAACTAGAGCTATTTCAGTTAAAACTAAAAATTGCAAAACCTTCATTTGTGAGGTTGGGGCTGTAACTCAGTGGCCCAGGATTTGCTAAGCACAGGTGAAAAGCTACATTTAATCCACCAACTGGCAGTAAAAGTGCCAGGGCTGTGAGAGTTCAGGAGGCCATGGATGGGCTACTAGGTTCCTCTCTTGAAGGGCCAGCTTCTGTTTGTACTCAGATACAGCCAAAAGGAAAACTCCCATAATTATGCATCATTTTGCATTTGATTATCAATTTTCAGCAAAGTAATCAAATAGTAAAATAATAGCTAGCTCACAGTGCTAGGCTTGAAATATAAAAGGTGACAATGGGAACTCCTGAGTGGACAGATGTCTACTAGAATCAAAGGGCTGAAAAGTTACAGTGCTTGTCTGCTTGTACGTGTATCTTTACATAAGCTCAGTGAGTTGTGACCCAACTGATCCTAGAAAAGAAACCAGTTTTATACACAGTTCTTAAATTTACTTCATCTACTATATGATTAAGTCACTGGAATATATTTTTAGATAGGAGGGAATTTTTTTAGGAAATCTAAAGATTCATTATATCTTATTTATACCAGTAGAGCATTTAGCATGAAACACTTCCCATAGAATGTCAGATTAAGAGCATCTGAAGGAACGTGACACCATCCTTACTTTAATTTTCCATGGAATCATACACATTGAGGAAGTATAAAAAGCTGTGAAGTTCATAAGACATGGAGCTAAACAGTACTTCCTCCATTCATTACTATAGGTGGAGAGTCTCTACCTTGAAGGGGAAAGAAATATCTTCAAATGCAAGTGCCAAAACCAAAGTTGAAAGAAAATGTGTAATAGATTAAATATACCACAATCAGCACATCTTTATTTATGACAGCATTAACAACTGACAATTTTAAAAATATGTCACCTCACATAGTCTTCATGCATAAATCATACCCATCAAGTTATTTTGGTTGACAGTGTATTTGATACAACACTTTCTTTCTTTTTAATTTACAGATCAAGTGCATCTGATTGTTTTTAAACCAAATGACACATAATGATAATTTCTTGTCTGCATTTATGATTTACTTGTCACATAAACAATTATTTAAAACTTTTTTAAAACATGATAAAGTGATTATTGTGAATTGTATAAATAGTAAAACACTACACAAATCAAATTAGATAGTGAATAATAAAAATTATCTAGCAAATAATTAAACACTCTATAATTCAACCACCTTTCTGCCATAGGGAATTCAGGAAATGTACCTGTGTCCCTAAGTACATTAGCATTTATTATGTTGAAAGGAATGAGTCAGAAAGCCAATATATGGGACATATATTTACTAAATCAATATGTAGTGCTGAACTTTAAGATAAATCTCAATACATAACAAAGTGTCAAAGATAAGTCTGTATTTATATTGTATCTCTTTGTTGTTCTTTCCACAATGACATATGTTATTGCAGAATTTAAAGTGGATTGTTTTTATCCTTATATCTATTTGCACATAATTGATAATGCTACATTTGTAGCCATCAATGCCTAATCACGTCAGGCAAGAACAAAAGAAAGTGTTGCGGTCATTCCTTAAGTGCAGCCTCAAAATCCAAAGGTGAACTCAGAAAATATTCATAAATCCCCAGATCAATGTGAAAACCCAGTCTTGACAAACACAAGTATAGTGCTAGCGTCTACTGTTTTAAAGGCTATTGAGTTTCTTAGGAGATAAATTTATCAATAACAAACATGTCGACCTGTGCTCAATCCCTATCACGATAAAATTAGAGAACCCATAGAAACCCTCATTGAATTTCATTGACTTTCATGAATTTCTACATAGTTAAGGAAAGTGTGCTTACTTTAGACTTAGAAAAATGTTCTTCTCAGCAATTACCAAGTTCCTGCCATTGCTTGCCATGATCTTTGAAGGGTCAGGCTCTGAGTAAAGGAGAAGATCATTAAAAAATCATCAGCTGATTAATGGATAGATCCCAGCATTGATGATGAAACTAAAAGCCAAAAAGACCAAGTGGTAAATGTGAGTGACAAATATTTACAATACAGGAATCTGGCCAAAAGTTCAAAGAGACAGGGAAAGTCCAAGAAGGGAACTTATATTTATTGAATGCTTCCTTTTTGAAAGACATGGGCTTGTAATTACATTAGTCTAGCCCTCTCATGAACCTCATGAACTCTCAATAGCCTATTTTATGGGGAAATTGCCTTGAAGCTGAAAACATTTACAAAGGGTGTCCCAGGTCACCTTGCTGGGAACTTGTGAAACCAGAGGCCACAGTCCAAATAAACTGACAGAATTCTGTCGTATGATTTATCAGCTCAATTCTTGCTAGGTAAAGCGGAGTCTGGGGCATTGCAGCACACTTGTTTGGAAGCTCATTCACCATGAAAGTTGTCATGCTCAACTCCAGAGCCACACATTCACAACCTGTGCTGTAACAGGTGGCTCAGGTCCCCAGTCTACTGTGAGCAGCACTGAGCTGAAACTCAACAGAGGGTAAGAGCTAACATGACAGCACTGGGGAAGAATGAGCCAGAGACTTGAAGCACCGAGTGACAACTCACTCTCCACTGCAGAACACCTGCCCAGGTGAGCAGGGAGGACCAAGCTACTTATTCCAGGAAGGGGCAGAGAAATGAACTTCTCACACAGACAGATTGTGGCCAGTCTAAGCACCAGAAAGCATTAAGATGGGAATCTAAAATAACTTTACAAATATCTATCCCCGCCTTTTCACACTTCCTCTTTTGACTTATGCAAGCACAGTGCTAGGGAAACTAAACCAGGTCTCCTATTCTTAGACAAGGAAATCAGTTCTTCCACAAAAAACAAACACTAGCCTAAAAAAATATAATGGAATATTGTGGAATTTTCAAAATAGCTCTAAATTCAAACATCTTGTTATAATAAGATCCAATATGTTAATGATAATAGTGTTAAATTTTATTACAGATAATATGACCATTTCTTATAATATATTGCAGCAAAATAATATATAGATGTAGATATAGATATAGATATAGATATATGTATATATATGGTTTAAGTTTTTAAGTGGGCAATTAACTAGAAAGTTAGGGAGCCCCAGGCAGAAAGATTTAGTATCTAGCATTATGACATTATATAAACTCTTTTAAGATAAAGAGAGGATCTATTGATTTTTCCTTAATAGTTTATAAAGGTAGCTAAGTTAATCTGCGAGTGTGGTAGAAAGCCATTTTGTCATGTTTATTGTCTGTCTTGAATTTTAAAACGTTCATTTATTAATTTAAAGTTTATTGAGTTCTTTCATGTTTTAAAATTCATGTTTTAAAATGCCCCTGACTTGGTTCAGAAAGTACACACACACACACACACACACACACACACACACACACTCACACACACACACTCACAGTCACAGACACATAGAGAAAGCATCCTTAGCTGTTTTTTAGACACATAGAATTTTATGGACAGAAAAAGAGGATGTATTCAACCTGGGATCAAATTAAAGCCTTCAAAGAAGATGTGAACCTTGAGATGAGGCACATACACAATTATTTTGTGTAAAAGCTGATCGGAATAAGACCCGTTCCTAGGGGAATGCACCCCAGAAAGCAAAGGGATGAGGAAAACGAATTCATCCAGTTCGGCAAAAGCAAAGACAGTACCAAAAGACGGTTGCTAAGATATGAAAAGGATGTTGAAGAAAGAAGAGTGTGTCAGAGGACAAGGCTGCCTGACAGTGGCTTGTGCCTTGTTTAGTTCGCAGGGAGCCCTTGAGAAAGTGTGCAGAAGGGTCTCTCTACTGTGAGTGGCTCAAGGACAGACCAGAGAAAGGCAAGCAGTGAGGAGAGAGAGGCTGAGAGCTGAAGCTAAGAAAGTGATAAGGTGGTTTACGTAGGTTAGCATCGCGTGTGTTCCTGGAGATTGCCTTATGGTATATTTTAGTAATGGAGTGAAAACACTGATACACATAGAAAGAGGCATCCTATAAAAACAAAAGAATGAAAGCACTGTTTAAAAAAGAAGCTTTTTAAAGATACTTGAATGCAAAGTAAATCTTGGAAGCATAAGGAAGGAAAATGAGGGTAAGGGGTTAGCAGGACGTGGGGCTCAGTGGTAGAGCACCTGCGTAGTGTGCTCGATAACCTGTGTTTGATACCCAGACCTGAAAAAAGAAGAGAAGAGAGGAAGAGAAAAAGCAACAGGAAGGGAACAGATGGTGAGAAAGTGGGAAACAAGACAGGAAGCAAAGGGGAACTGAACAAACCTCTGGAAACACAGACAAAAACTGATAGGAAGCTGGCCAAATTTTTAGGAACCGTAAGACTGCAGGTGTCAGGGGCTGGGGATTTAGCTCAGCGGCATAAGTGCCTGCCTTGCAAGCAGGCAGTTTTGAGTTCAATCCCTGGTACCGATAAAAAAAAAAAAAAAAAAAAAAAAAGGCTACAGGTCTCTAACACTGATGTAATGATTGAATCTGTTTTACAATACAAGGGGTGTGAAAGTTGTATAGGGATGCAAAGGTTTTCAAAAAAGACAGTAATTGAATTTAACAACTCCGTCTCTGTGACAGGAAAATAAGGATAGGGAGCAAAACCTGGAAACCATGTTCAGACGTTTCAAATGATTTTGGAGGTCAGCTTCCTTGTAAGTTTGAGGCTCAGCAGAAGAGAGAAAATGTGTCCCACACTGAGAATCAGGGAGGCTGATTTTGATTAAAAATCTCTTTGTCCTGTGCTCCACCCTGTGCAAGAGGACACTCAACCAATATCCAAGTAAAGAGCTGTTATCTGAATACAAGTCCCTATTACAGTATTGGCAAATATTTAATTAACTTGAATGAGAATGGAGAACAGCAGAGGCAATGAAAACAGGATGGTACAGGATGTCTGTATTGAATCGTTTTCCCTTACAGAGGTGTCTCTGTTCTGCACCTTCCCTCGACCAATTTTGCCCACATGGTGTAGAAATCCCACCAGACATGTATTTTTACATCTGGGCTTGCAAATATTTGCAAACCAGAAAGTCCTGTCATTGATACTGACATATATGCATCTACATTTACTCTTATCTACTTTTCCTGGTCTGTATCACTCACTTCTGAAAACGATTCTCAAGTGCAAAAAGAGACTCACAAAAATCAAGCTGAGATGATTTACAGGAAGCACGCTCCAGACTTCTGTCAATTCTGAAACAGCTCCTGTTGATTCTGAGACAATCATCCCGTCTCACTCTTGCATGAATGCTGAAACACATCACACATGTGCCTTCACTGTAGACACAGTTCACAGTGTTTATGTTTTTTTCTGCTCTATGCTGTTTTATTTGTCTTTTCATCTGCTCTTTCAGACTTCATATTCAGCTTTGAGGCTTGACAACAGTGATAACACCTGGACTGATGTGCTACAAAGGAGTTTTGAAATACAAATATCAAGATCATATTTGAGTACACTGAGTTTTCAAGGTGAAGAAAAATTTCCACTTTATCTCCCAGCTACAACAAGGACAAAATAGAAATATATTGAGAGACAGCAATGACATTTATTCATAGTGCATAAAAGCATTTTTGAATGTGTTGTAGACAGCGGATAACCTGCTTGCCCTTGAATTTGGGTTGCTCTTTTTCCTAGCAACGGAATACTGACCAGTAACTCAACTCCATTCAGTTCCATTGGCTATAGATAAAAACTTACGTGTTTTTTTGAGAATTCAATTTTGTACTATTTATAAAGCACAAGGAATGATGCCCAGCCTCGTTGAATACAAGAAAACAGCTTGCTTCCTGCTCTTGTTCTAATGAGTTACTAGCATTACTTTCTTCCCACCTCTGGAACATGCGCTGTGATTTAGATCCCCAGGCTCGAGTTTTCCTGAATATTTCCCCTTGACCCCCTGGTCTGTTTGCATGTTTCTCAAGTGCCCGTCCCTCTCTTTTATCAGATGTCCACATGTTCAGGTGGCAGCTGATGAAAGTCCACCAGGGGAGGATTTACAGTAATTGCAGCCCATGAGATGTACACTCAGGGCCAAGGTTTCACAACTGTTTTGGTGACACCAATGTTGCTCACTGTCATCCTCGACTAGGACTCCTTAACCATATACCCCCAAAAGGCCAGAGTTGGGGAGCCCCCGCAGGGCTTTTGTGAGAGCTGCAAGCCTGCCCCTGCCTGTCCTTTTAGCTGAAGGGTGCATGACCTGGAGGGAGGATGCCGAATGCCCTGGAAAAATCATGTAGAGCAGTCAGGAGAACAGTAACGAAGGTAGAAAAGGTTTAGCAGCAGGCCAGCCTCTAGAGCATTGGCACATGAGCCCGGAGAGGCACATTTGCATTGTCTCATCTCTGATCTCCTGGTTTTAATTAGTGTGTGGCAGCCATAATTCATGCTGGGTCAAATATTGTTTCTTGGAGCCTCATTGACTTGATGATTATCTGCACTCATGGTAATCATATTGCATTTCAAGGCAACACTCTTTCGTTACATCACCTTAAATGGGCATTCATATATTTAAACAAAGAATATCTGACTTTTAGGAAAGACAATTGTGTATCGTAAAAGGTCTCAAATTTCTTTCGTAAGATTCCTAAACCTACAGCTCTTTGGAAGTGCATAGTCTTTTTAATTGCTTTTAACTTATGTGTGCTTTATTAAGAAGCATTACTTTTACAAAATTCAACACGTTGAATTTTGTGGTTATATTTTGTGGGTCTTCTCAAGCTTAGAAGGAAAATTTTTAAATGAAATTTTGTTAGCTGTATCAACTGTAAAGTATCTGCTTTTTCAAGGAAACCAGCAGATTCACATATTTATAGTAAGTATTATAGAGACCTGACATTAAAATTTATGTTTTAATCTTGTAAAACCCAGAAAATAAAAGCTATCTATACAATATATATATTATATCTTTACTAAAAGGTTCCACTTATTCATTCCACTCCATTTATTATTCCTTCAAAAGTTAAATATTAGCCAAAAGAGGTGAACTGAATTTGACCTCACCTAGAATTTAAGTTAATTAAAATTTGTCAAAAATAATTTATTTGAAATCCAATTACCAAGTATTTGTTACTAAATTAAATTCTTATTAACCATAGTAAAGTGCGTTTAGAGCTACTTATATCTACAGAAATGTATGAAAGACTACCATACTCTTTGAAAAAAAATCACATTTTTTACCTTAGCCTATTACAACTACATAGATCCCCCTACCATTTGTCTTGAGCAATTGTTGAATATACTAACAAAAACTATGGAGGTTACTACCATTCATAACATTAATCCTAACATGAAAAAGTCAGTTTTAAGACAGTATTTGCTAAAATTAACAATCGAAATGTTTGGAAAAGTTTTGCAAATGAATAAAAATTATTAAATGTAGTGCTCCTATGATATCAAAGACATCTGTGTCCTAGTTAAAAGGAAGCCAGGAGTTGCAGAATGGAAAGGAATGTTACCCAGCCAAAGCAAACACAATGATTAATACAAAGTCAGGCAGCCCAACTGCTACTGGCCCTTGGTAGCTAACCCAGGGACCTCTGGGTGCTGAGCTAGAAGAGATGAAGTATGATTTTGACTCCATCCTGTAAACAGAATGTCATCCATACATCAAATTCCACCCACAGCGCACCCCTGGTGTGGCGAATGATTATAATCTTCACATTTAATCGCTGGAACTCAGTGAAGGGCAAACAAAGATCAGCTACCCTGACAGTTCAGACTTTTCACAGGGAAGCGAGCTCCCCACAAGTTTTATTCTTAAACATGCCTGTTGGATTCCAATAACGTTTTTCCAAAACGCAAAGAATTTTCCTTTTGTTTTTTAATCTTTCATGTGGCTTAAATTTTATAGAACGCTCTTAAATTGTGAAAGATCTCTTTCTACTGCCATTTTCATGGTTGGATTAAATTGTAGGTTCTTAACTCTGAACAAATATCCAATTTTTTAAATGTGTTCTTTGTATGTAAATTGTTCTCTGCTTTCATGTTCTTCCTCTAAATTTTTAAAAAAAATTTCTGAATAAACACATTCTAATATATTCTATTCCTCCAATCAAATCATCTTTAGTGTAATAAATGCATAAAAGAATTTAGGACATGATCTATAATAGCCCTCATTTAGAAATCCTTAAAATGATAATAATGTTTCTACAACTTAAACACAGTATGAAAATCAAAAAATAAAAAATTATTTTTTATTAGACACTTAATTCAATGAACACATATTTATGTAAATATGAAAGTTACTTATAATAAAAAATTCAAAATGTATAAAGATAAAATTTTGTAAAATATATACAAAATGTAAAAATTTTAAGTGCTTTCATACAAATGAAGATGCTTTGGTTTTAATAGTTTTAACACTTTTTCCAATATTTCATTTTATTCCTAAAAGAAGTTATATTTTACATTTTGTGCTACTGTTATGATTTTATGTACCATTAAAATAAGTTTATTTTGAAAATAAATAAAAAATTGTGCTCTTTCACAATGCATTAAAATATTTTAAGTGAGTTAAAGATCGTACAATTCTTGTTAGCAATGAACTATATTGCTTCTTGTTAGCAATGAACTATATAGCAATGACATATTGCTCCTTTTCATAAAATATTTATATAATTCATGTATATATTTGTCATTTTTAAACCATGGTTACTTTACAGTGGTTTCTTTTAGTTATTTTCTGTTATCATTTTCCCAAATAATGAGTTTGCATTCTTTATTTAGCAGACCAATACAGTTTTGTGTAATCATGGCATTTTTAAGTTTATTAAAGATGAAATTAATTCTTCTTAAGTTTTTATCCTCATTTTCAAGGACAATCATTTTAATCAACAGAGAATTAAGAAAAGGTACAGAAATATTTTTAATATGTAATTGTATTTGTGAAACAGAAAGTAAAACCTGCCTTCATAAAACTGCATCTCTTTCAAAAAGAGAACAGATAGTTAAATCATGTAATGTGTGCAACTGAAGATCATGATTAAGCGGGGACCACTATATATTTGTAATTTTTTCAGAGAAGAAACAAAAATTATGTATAAAATATAAGCACAACAAAATAAAAATTCAATAAATCACAAATTATGGAAAATCTCAAATTCCAGAATCTAGAAAAAGATCATATTTTTATTAATTGACTACTTAATAAGTTCTATGAAGCTTTTGTAATTGTTTTTAATTCCTTAATTTTTAGTTATATATACTTTGCATTTTATGAGAAAAAAGTCAAATTTTTGTATACCAACATGAAGAAGAAGATAATTCAGCTTTTTACTTGCCTCACTAATTAAAATTTGCTGCTCATTTTTGATATTCAGCTTTACATCTGTAAAATTTTTGTCATATTTGAGGAAATTTTGATCAGATTATTCCATAAATTAGTGCTACAAGCATATCCATTTTTTTGTAGTGTGGCTGAAGATTGTACTCTGAAAGCAAGAATTGCAAAACAAGAATTAAAGTTAAATTTACTTCATCACATGTATGCATCACATAGTGATCAAATCAGGGCAATTACTGTGTCCACAACTGTAAACATTTGTAGCACAAACTTTCAGCAGTCTCCCTTTCAATCTCATTCATTTATGAAAGATACTCATCAAAGAAAAAATAAATGTCTAATCAATTAATAATTTCTACAATGCATTAGTGAGAATACCTCCAAGGAGAGAAAAAAAAAAAACTTTGTGTGGGCAAGGCGTCCATAAGTATAGTATCAATAGGTTGCAATTCTTGCTTTGCAATGTTACAGAAATTAGATTCTAAATTCATATATTTGTCTCCAAAACACAGGTACTTCAAAAGTATTTTCTCTGTAAGGGTCATATCAGTAAACCTGGAGGCTCCGGAACTGCAGGTAGGGACACGAAATATATTGGTCCAGAGGGAGGCAGGGGTATTTTTGGAATTCACTCTTATTCCAGGTCAGCTGGCAATAAATGAGCTGTTCACAGTCATGACTGTACACTGTTGCTCTATCCACTAACAATGTCCTAACTCCTAACTCAAGAGAGACTGAAGGGAGAGAAAGAGTGATTGTCACAACCTACCTTGCTTTGCTTGCTAGCCACATAGTATGATCGACAATGAGTGGAAATTCTGGGCAGGACCTCTTCTGATGTCAGAGCTTCCTTTCTGTAATCTACAATGAAATGGAAAATTGCTACAATATATATGCAAGAGATACTTAGATTTGTTTCACAAGATTTTTCTCCCTGTCTTGTCTGCTCCTAGAGACTCAGCACATGGTATATATTTAAAGTGATAGAAAAACTACAGTGAAGATTCTACTTGTACACGTTCCCTAGAAAACTTTTGACTAATCATATCAAGAAACTGGACAAATTAAGCCCATGAAATCAGTGTCAGTCTAAATTCTCCAAGTGTTATGACTTAGTTAGGTCAAGCAACATGTATAAATGTCAAGTAATGCGCTCCCTAAACAAGTAGGACCCTTCACCAGCAATCTCATGTTATTACACAAAATTAAAGATCAATTCAAATACAATAGGAATAAGAAGCAATTATTAAGAAGTAAATTTTATTTTAGGAATTTCCAATAATTTCAGCAGAGAGAAGCCATCAGAAATTTCATTTTAATTAAAAATAAATTATTCACTCCTTACATTTGTGAGGAAGAATTTATATGATGGTTGTTATTAGTCACGTAGGTATATTTTTCGAATATCACATGAAAATTTATTTTTGTAATCTATTTCATAAATTACTTACCCTAAATCCATTGTACTTATCTAATTATAAAATAAAATAAAACATGCCATGTAAACACTTGTACTTCTCGTAAAGAGTACTAAAGTTCATCCCTTTTATTTGGAAAAATATAAAATATCAAATTAAATAAAATATACCCATTGTTTATATCTTTCTCTAATAAGATTTGAGCACATATGTCCTCCAGGTCTTAGCTGAGAAACATTAATATAGTCTAAATTGTTAGCAATAAGAATGATTTTACCCTCTCTGATATATACCAGAAATATCTGCAATTACAAAGATTTCCCATTCTCCAAATGTAGTTTAAGCAATATACTTATTAATTTTGGTGAATTATTTTGACAAAACGCCACTGTACATCATTAGATTGTTTCAAAAGAAATATGTGTTTAAAGACATTTTCCAGACTTCTGTGTAAAAATGAAGAATAGAAAAATGCATAGGAAAGGGTTAGCATGTACATGATATTTGAGAAGAGCCTTCTTCCAAGATTTTATACCACACTGCTTATGCTGTCAAGACTTTTTTAAAGAGGATGAGAAATGAGAAAACAAGCATGACGCCGTTGTTACACCTGAAATGATAGAATGGTATCAACAGAGGCGATTAGAAGAGCTCCATGTTCTTGCATCATCTATTCTGGCCTGTAGATTCTTCAATCAATGCAGCAAACATGCTGAGAATGAATAGGCAACTCAAGTCAGTTCTCCTGTGTTTTCAGCCGCAGAAGCAGGACACAGTGATTTATAGTAGCGAAGCAGCCACTATCTCAGAGACCAGAATTGATGTTGAAGAACAGACCCATCAACTACTCAGAGAAGGTGAGAGCGAAGGACTCTGAAGGAGAGTGAGCCCTAGAAGAAACAGACAAGAATGGGCATGAATCCGGAGCTCAGGATTTGTGTGCTCCTGTGGACGTGCCCAGCAGGAAACTCACACACACTCATGCACTCGCTCATACACACACACAGTATTATGACTTACAGCACAGTTGTTAGAACTGAAATACAGCGGAACCAATATTTGGGTCTTAAGATACGGACCTGAGATCAATTTCTAAATCTAAGTATTTTGGTTTTGCTTAGCTTTATTCTCACTTTGTTAATTTGTTCGATTTGCTGTTCGTTTTGCTTTTGTCATAATTTTTTAAGTAGGAATGACGCCACATGTAGACCTGTTTCTGTTAAACACTAGTTGTGTGTCCAGGCTTTGATAGCCAGAGACAGCAGAAGGCAGACACAGAAGCCCTGGCTAGGAGCTGGTTACACCTCTGAACCATCTTGCTTTCTGTGCCTGGCCCGGGGCCATATCCAGCTCATAGTTTTTGTTATCTCTGTGTTAGACATTTTCTTCCCATGCTGAGTTTAGTAGCTAACCTGTATGAGTGGCTCTGTGTCATGTAGATTTCATCAGAGATTGAAAGTGAAGGACAGGACAAACAAAGATGTCCCCGCAGTTACTGATGGGAGGATTTCCCCACAGTCTGCAATTCTCTATTAAGCAGATCTTTTCCAGGATACGGCCCAAACCAGCTCTGTGTGACATACATTAGAGAGCAACTTCATGAGACCCCAGTGGGGAAGTACCGGTTATCCATATTCTGTAGGGCTAAAGATAAATGAGTAATTTTGTTTTCAAAAAAACAGTGCAAAGCGCAGCTCCATTTTTCCTGTGGTCTCCAAAGCCCTCGTCGGAATGATCCTTCTGCTGTAATCGCAGCCCAGGAGAATCACCCTCTATGTCACAATGTCACTGATTCTTCTTGAGCACTCCAGGCGCGGTCTGATAGAGAACTGAACGCACTTCTGCATAAAGCCTGAGGATTATTTCTGCTGAGCTATTTTTTCAGCACACAAGGAGTGTCTTTTCCTGTCACATTTTAATTTGGCCTCGAAACTCACAGTGTAGAAGGCTGTCATGGTTCATTGCCCCGAGAACACCTCAGAGATCTGGGTCCTGTAACAACAAAGGAAGGAAAGCTAAAGACAAATGCAAGTGAAACTGAGCTAGAAATAAAAGCTGGGATCGAAACTTAGTTATACAGCAGATTAGTAAAGGAATCTTCCCCCTAAAGGGGAGGACAAGTTCTGGAAAAACAGCTCTTCTTCGCTAAATCAGCTAGTATGTGACGCTCATAAAGCAGAAGCCTGTGTGTGTGTGTGTGTGTGTGTGTGTGTGTGTGTGTGTGTGTGCGCACGCGCATGTGTGCGTGCATGTGTGTGGAGTATGCACACTGTATTTTAGCTCTGGTTTGCTAAAGTCCTAGGAAGATACAGCCCATGATCCACGCTTTGCTACAGCTGCCATTAAGTTGCTGGAAATAATTAATTACTTCCTAATGTGCCTCTGGCTTACACACATGCAGCCCTACTACTGAGTCACCAGGGTGGCTTCTCCCTCACATGGCAGCAACAGAAGCAGGATCCATCCCACACCAAGCCTGGATCTTGCTTCAGTAGCATCATTTTTTCAGCACTTCTCCTTCAGACTCAGGATTGAAAAACAACGTATGCCAACTAGCACACCCTGTGGTTTTTCAGATATAAATACCAAAGGATCCTAATGAATATATTCATGTTTAACAAAATCCACAATATTTATGTCACAAATCTAAGATTGCTTATATAAATTGTGATGTTGCATAAGAGTTATTTTTATAGCTGAATGCACGTTTGCCACAAATTACCCTCCCACAAGAACAGATTATACCTTCATGCATTCTGCTTTCTTTCTGCCATCCCAGTGTGCAGATTGATATACAAGATGCATGGAGTTTTATTTTAAGCAGAAAGTGAAACTATTTCCTTTGTAACTAATGTTATTCTCATTTTGCTTAAATATTGCAGATAATTGTAAAGAAAACAAAAGTCCCTCATTCCTTTTTAAAGGTAATCAGTTAGCATCGTTTTTCTTGAAATGTTTGAGTGATATGTTCTCATCAGGGGTAAACAGACTTTTTTATCCTGATTAGATCATTGTCAAGTATTTTACTATTTCAGTAACATTAACAGTACTTCGACAACTTTGAACTCTGTAATTCATTTTTATTTATTTGAATGTTTCACACTGATTACCTGCAAAAGCATTTCTAAATTACTTTTAAAAAGTTAAGATGATACAACACGAAAATGATTGATGTAATACTTGTTTTATGAAGAATACATTGTTTTTAAAATACATTTCATTTACCAAGAATCTTAAATAAACAGAAAAGTTCTTGGTGGAGGAAATTAGGTTTTCTTAAGTTAGCTGAGATTCCATTGCCTTCCCAATCTCTATTTCATCAAAAATATTTAGTGCTAACTCCTTCAAAAGGGTTCTCTTTACCTAGCCACAAAGCAAATGGCGAATTCCATAAAGAAATGATGGTGCATTTCAGATGTCAACGGACCATGCTCACAGTTGCCCAAGTGTCCCAATAACATCTTTTTGGCAGGCGTGCAGTTCAGAATCATTGCATTTAGATTTTATCTGCCTGGAATCTTGCCATCTGGCAAAGTGCTAGAGTCCTCCTCATTCCCAACCTTGCCAGGTGAAGTGTTGGGCACTTTCCCTGCATTTCGGCTACACTTTGCTGGGTGCTCTGTGTGAAGAGACTCTGTAATTATGTAAATATTTTGATACTTATGAAATTTTAAAATTTATTGATTTACAGCTTGAGGGACTTAGATTTTATGTCTCATTCAATGGATTAAGTTGTATAATTAGAATAAATATTGTGTTCATTTTCATCCTTTGTTATTTACTCAGTGGAGACCTCTTTAAAGTGACATATGTCTACCTTGCATGTCTCTTCTTCCTTTGAATGTTGTCTTGTCCTGGGCACCAGAGTCCAGATTCCTCTGACTGGTTTGCCTGTCTGTGCAGGAAAGGGGCACTGCTTCCTTTATTGGAGTGACTTTGGGGAAGCAGAGACCAAAAATCATGTGTGCTCATCAGTGCTGAAGCCTCTCTCAATTTTCAGTCCTGGAAAAGCATGCACACATACACACACACACACACACACACACAGTGTACATAAAGGCATGAGTCCACACGTATGCAATTCCCCTCCAATGCTACAGAGAGCACTCTACTTTTCACCTTCTTGTGTTTGTAAGTCTTGAACAAAGAAGGGATCTGACTTTCACTAATTTTAAAATATTAGTTTATTTGGTAAATTCTTCTGTGTCTACTTGTATATATTAGGATCTTCTGTGGAAGCAGAAGCAGAAAGAGTTTATTCATATATGATTTTATTTATATATATATATATATATATATATATTCATATATGGTTTTATATATATATTCATATATGGTTTATATATATATATATTCATATATGGTTTTATATATATATATATATATTTATATTTATAGTTTATTTATTGTAAGTTCTGTCTTACATTTTTATAAAAGCTGAGAAGTTCTATGAATCCCTGTCTGCCCTCTGTGGGTTCAGGAGCCCCAGTGGTGTGAGGTCATTCAATTTGGAAGCCCTATGAACTAGGCTACCTAAGGATATGCATCTCAGTGTGTGGTTGAGAGGAGATGGAAATTGCAAATTCTTTCTTTCTTTCTTTTTCCCTATTTTTTATTCTTTTAGTACTGGGGATTGACTACATCTTCTGCATTCAACTATATTCCTACTTCTATCTGCTTGTTTGTTTTGAAATTTCTAAGTTGCCAAGGCTGAGATGAAACTTTGCACTCTCTTGCCTCAGCCTCCAAGAATGCTGATATTACAAGTGTGTTTCTTTCAATTAAAACCTACATGATGCTGCATGGGAAAATGTTAAAGGGATAATATTCTTGCATTTGACATTGTTTCAGCACATAATTAAAACCTAAGAGCCCTAACTGTTGGTGAGTTTCATAAAGGAGAATTTGCTGTGTGATACTGAGCCTGGTGGCCAAGTCCTTCTCTTCCACAAGTTCCCAGCGCTCCTGCATTTTCCTGTCTTTTCATTTCCCAGTGTAATGCAGTGCTATGGACTCAGCTCATGTACGTGTGCACCCAAGGAGGTAAGCAAAGATCAGACACCTTCGACAATCCCTGAGAACTAATGACATCATTGTCTCTTTATGACCTACACTCTATTTAGGGGAAAGCCAAGGACAATGACACCCTCGCTTTTTCAGGAAGATGCCCCTGACAGCACAAAATCATTGCTATTCCCACACCCATGAGTGCCCCAGGTCCTCCTTTACCCTAGTGTGTCACATAAGACAGCTGTCAAAGCAGCCGAGAGGTTGCTGCAGGGCCAGTCACACTTGTGCAGAAATCTGTGGAGTTAGGAAATGAAAGGAAGTACTTCATGCATATTTGTTTTGGAACTAGGAATTGAACTCAGGACTTTGTGCTTGTCAGACAGGTGCTATGCCACAGAGTTGAACCCCCAGGCCAGGTACTTCATATATTCTAGAGTAAACTCAAGAAAAATATTGGGGCGCCAATTTATAAAAGACCCCAATTTAACTATTCATAAAATCACAAAATGCAAATTTTCAACATAATTCCTTAAAAAAAAAAAAAGTGACAAAAACCCTTAATAATGTAGTCAGGTGTTTGAAGGCTATGGGGCCTTGCCAAACCTCTACTGTTTTTTACTTTAAACTTAGTCTTTTAAAAAAAATAAATGAAGCCCCTGCAGCTCCCACTCGAGCTCCCCGCCACACAATCAGTGAAGCTTTGCAGAGCTGACCGCTGTGACCTCTCCCCTGACCCAGCTGCTCTCTGCCCTCCTTCCATCCCGACCCGCAGTCTCCGCAGGGTGATTTGCAGCTGTGTCTTTCTCCTGGTATAGGCAGATGTTTCAGGCTGCTATCAACTCTTCTGTGCCCCTTGGAGCAGAAGACAGACAGACATTCCGATTCATCCTCTCTTTGTTTCTTCTGTTTGCTTTAGTGTCACACAGGGAAGTTTTCACTAGATCAGACAGATGAATCTATAGCCTCTGCCTCTGCCTTGATCTCTGTCTCTCATTGCCATTATCTCTGAGGTGCGTGTGCGTGTGTGTGTGTGTGTGTGTGTGTGTGTGTGTGTGTGTGTGTGTTTATACTGAAAATGCAATCAAAGCAGTATTTTGATTCTCTGAAATGTTCTTAATAGTTCAAAGTATTTGAGTAAATTAGTTTGTTTTTCTTATCACTAACCAAATGAGATAAAGTCTGTATGAAGTATTTTATTTTATTACATCTTTTTATTATTTTATTATTATTTTTTTAACTGGACATTGAACTCACAATCTCATACTTATTGGACAGGCATTTATGCTGCTGAGCTAAATCCATGCCCCCCTTTTTAATATTTTAAATGTAGATGATTTTCCCTTGTCAGAGACAAATTCTTTCCTGAAAACAGAGGCTTTCTCCTTCCTTCTGCAGTGGAAGTGCAGGCTCTGCAGTGGCTCCCCTGACTACAGTCTGCTGCCACCCCTGGGCCGAGGTGCTGTGGGGCCAAAGCAAGTGATTCCCAATTTGTACAAGACTTGCTGTTGGCTGGGTCTTTTCGGATTGTTGAGATCTGAGTCCTATCTTGAATCTGGTCCACATGATGCTCCGGTGTTTTTCAGTTGGTCCCAAATATCAGCCCTCTCTGTGCTGGTATGGAGTTCCAATGTTTTCCTGGCTTTAAATTAAAAAAAAAAAAAAAAAAAAAACCTTTGTATGTTTGTTCTTACTGTTGTTATCACATAGCATCTAGGAATGAAAGGGAGAAATGCCAGCTCTACACATTTTCAAGAGAAAATCTCCAAGTATCAGTCCATTAATTTTAAGAAGAAAATATACAGTGAAAAAGATATAGCTCTGAAAAATATTTTCCTAAATTCTCAAACCCTTTTTGTAATTAAAGATACACCTGGTTGTCCATATGTTACATTTTAATTTGGGTACTTAAGATAGAAACTGATTTGCATAATAGGCAAAGATTATAAGATGAAGGACTAAATCAAAGAGAGAATGGTAGAGAGAATGGTAGTTCTCATTAATAGAAATTCAAATACAGAAACACGCATACACAGCCATACACACACATGTGCACACACACATGTACACCGTTTTACACGGATGCCACAAAAATATGTCAATAACTAGTTCATTTCTAATAATGACCTAAAATAATAGTTGGAAAACTCTTAGGAGAACTTACAACAAATCATTTAGTGGAGATGTCTTGCAGAATTTATTTGAAGGGACAAGTAGCTTAAGAACATTCAATTGTGCTGGGCGGGTGGCACACTCCTGTAATCCCAGTACTCAGGAGGCTGAAGCAAGAGAATTGCTGCAAGTCTGAGGTCAACCTGGACAATAAAGTGAGTTTAAGGCCGGCCTAAAATGCATAGTGAAACCCTGCCTCAAAAAGACAAAATATAAATAAATTAATTAAATCAAATTTTTTAAAAGAACATTTGGGGCTGGGGATTTAGCTCAGTGGCATAAGTGCCTGCCTTGCAAGCAGACAGTCATGAGTTCGATCCCCAGTACCGATAAAAAGGAAAAAGACAAAAAAAAAAAAAAAAAAAGAAAAAGAACATTCAACTTCTTCTTTAAACTAAAAACGAATTAGGTTGAAACTTTGCATAGTTTTTACATTTTTTTTTCAAATACTGTGCGACTCCCAGAATGGATGAACTGACACAAGCTCTGATGAGGTGCACTCTCTACCAATTGACAGTCATGAGGAAATACAAAATCTAGTTTCCAAACCTTTCAAATTCACCAATATGAGCGAAAATCAGTCAAACTCCAAAAGGGAAAACTTCCTTTTATTTTACCTCAAGCATTCTGGTGGCTGAAGGGAAATGTGAACTGAGTGGCCTTGGGCTCTTGCTACAGACCGATGACACACACTTCTGGTGTTTCCTAGGGTCATGGAGGCATGCATGACCCTGTGCTCTCTGCTGTCTCTGCCTCACTAGTTTCCAGGATGTTACTGCTTCACGGCTCTGCTTTCTGACCACCACTGACTGAGCATCTTTGCCCTGCCACACCCTGCGGCCCTGTTTTTCTGCCTTGGAGCCAGCTGCCCATGGACTGACTCCTCTGAACGATGAGCCTAATTAAAGCTCTCTTTTAAATTGTGGGTATCCCATATTTTGTCACAGCAGTAGGATAGTAATGAATACTGTCAGTCACCAATCAACAAGTCTATTTTAATACCTTACTATAGATCAGATATGCTAGCTTCATGCATTTTTGAAAAATCACATGTAGCAAATACATCAAGATTTTAAACATCATATTCTGCATGTGGATCTTGCTTCAGAGCATTCAAGCTATTTACTTAGTGACCTTGCTTACAATGTCACCACAATGCCTAGCAAGTTCTTGCCAACAAACTCTCAAAAATTATCAATAGGTGAAAAGAAAGAGGAGATAATTATGCTCCTTAATGAGCCTGCTGACCAGATTCCACAACAGTGGCTTTCCCAGTAGGAAGGTGAGCTATTTTTGCATCAGACACATTTACCCTTGACATTGCTTAATTACTTTTTCTTGGTTTCCTTAACTGCCTTGAGTTCTATGGCCTCAAACATACCACCAATTCTTACCAGTTCAGAGGTGGTAACCCACTAATAGACTAGGCAGCACCTCAACCCTGAAAAACTTAATCTTCTTATGAAGACCTTATGATCACAAATGCTATATTAAATCTCAATTTGGGGGTTTATTTTTAGCATTCTAAGAAAAGGCTTTAAAACTTGGAAAGAAGATAACAAATATGCTCAATTTTTAAAAAGTCAGTATGTGGATTTCAGTGGAAGGAAAGTTACACAATGTGCTAGAGTTTGCAATAATAACAGTTATGGAACCACTGAAAACAGCTGAATATTTCTGTGTATAGGGTTGTTTTTAAATAATTTCTGGAATATATTTATATTCATAATATTATTGAGTATTAATCAGGGTTTTACTGGAGAGAACAGATATAACACAAGATATACAGAAACAACAAGACTGGCTTACAATTTTCAGCCACAGAGTCCAATGAGGAAGCATGCAGAGGGTGTCTACGCACTGGAGGCCAAAGGATTCAATCCAAGGTCTGGAGTTCACCCTAGTGTCTTGTGCAAGTACACACCAGCAGGCTGATGGGTCTGCGACAGAGGGCCGAAGGCTCTGTGAGGAAAGGCTGAAGAATCTATGCTGGAAGCCAGGAGACAAGTTCCAATCCAAAGGCAAAGACTGGAGCTTCTCCCAAGAATGTAATGCATTCATCCTTCCTCCTTCCCTTTTATACCTCCAGGTGATGAGCCACCCTAGGGTGAGTCTTCTACATGCTTGGGTGTAGAGTTGCTAAACCCATTTAGTTAAGCTTCTAAATGTCTCAAGTTGACACAATCCATCAACTACTACATTGAGTCTTACAGGAAAAGGGAAGAAAATGTTGAAGAACTTTCAATTATTTTATTTTTATATTTTTCCTACTGTTTGCTTTTTGTATTGCTAAAATACAGTATTTGATACATCAGATGTTACGATTGGTATATTTTCCTGGTGAGTTGATTCCTGCAATAATATATACTGCCCCTCTTTATTCCTAATTCTAGACTTTACTATGACCTATATGACTGTAACAAATATACATGACTGTCTGTTGACTCATAACATTTTGATGCACTTAAAAATGAGGCTAATGAATATCAACATCCCGGATGGCCTGAGATAGGGTGAATGAATCACTGGCCTAAAATTCTTGGTCCTGGATTAAATATCATAACATTAAGAAATTATATTGAAAACCCTCTGACCGTGTTCTGTGTTGTGTTGGCTTTAAAGTTTGGCATCCTGGAACACTGCATGATTTGAGAGGAAGGAGGTTAGAAAGGCCTGGGAAGCAAGGTCTCTCTTCCCTTCTCCTCCCCAACTCTTTTTTCTTCCCTAAAGGAATCATAGAAACCATATTCCTCTTCCCTAGGCATGAGATCCTAGTCCCACTAAGCAATCCATAAAACTTACAGTGGTCACTTGTTCCTCCTTTCTGTGAACCCTCTTACTCCTGAGTGGCCCTGGCCCGTACCCAGGAAGAAGCAACACAGCAGAAAGCTCACAATCAATCCTAACATAGATCCCCTGCCTGCTCGCCCCCTCCGCGGGTCACACCCTTTGTCCCCTCTTTGTTCTCCACAGCTGTTCAGTTCTTCAGTAAGCCTAAGCATAAAAATAGTCATCTTCTCATGACTGCAGGTGTTCTTTCCTGAAGGCTGGAGCATCGTGTGAAACTCTTACTGAATTTCTCATGCTTTTCTCCTGTGAGCATGTTGGTCCTCACTGTGCCTGTGGGAGAGGAAAAGCACCACAAATGTTGATCTCTTCATGGGTCTATGGAGATTGTCCTTTGCTTGTTTCCAGCTAAAGAGGAAAATTCCTAAATGTTTGTCCATATAAATTAATAACACCATCAAATTTGCTCCTGACAAGCCAATGAACAAATACCCTTTCAGAGACTTTGCAGTGTTGATAAGCAAGTGAATAAAGACCTCTAAGTGGTTCCAGGTGATAGCAAGGGCTCTCAACTCCGAGAAAGATAAGTAGATGCAGGTAGTACTGAGATCCCCACATAATTAGAATCATGCTTTTTGCTTGATTCAGCTGAGCCCAGAAATGACATCTTATTTACATTGCTCCTGATGTCTGGGGAATTATTTACAATCTCATATGTCATATGTTTTAAATTTTTCTTTGTACTAAAAAAGTTTGACATACTTTTTGCCCCTATTATCACAGTGACTCATAAAAGGAAAATTTAAAATGAGGTTGATATTAATGAGGATGTAAATCCTTTGAAGACAAATTAAAGGAAATGATGCCCAAAGGTGACAGCGCTTCACACTGAGTTAACACTCAGTAACAGGCTCTCGAAAATATTGCTGCATAATTGAGACAGCTCAGATAACGTGGTTGCATGTCTTTGTGGAATAACAATTTAATCCATGTAAAAATGTGTTGATACTAATATCAGGGCTATAGACAGCCACAGTAACACAAGTGCAATCCTTGTCTGACTTCGTAATGTGGCTCCAGATAACTAAATGCATCTATTTCAAACATGCCCACATGAAATCTTTCAAGAAAAACTAAAATGACATGAACAAACAAACAAGTATCATCTCTGCTTTTCCTCATCATAGCTTTGTTTGTGTACAGCTTTAATTTTCTTGCAATTTATCAGAGTGTTTCTCTGGTCCTTCAATGTTTCATTGATCATGTTCTCCCCCATACCTAAAAGTTCTTCAGCACATAGTAAAAATTATAATAGACAGAGCATGGGCTTCTTTCATGGTTTGCTTGATCTCAGGAAGAACTTCCTTAGAAGTCTATTCAAATCCTGAGACCGATGTTATCTCTTCTGTAAAATCATAAACTCGTAAAATCATGTTTCTGAGTTAGCTTTTCCATGTGCTGGACATTAAAATGTGTATTACAGAATTTTATTTGGAATATCATCAATTTGTATAGTACTGCTAGCACTAAAGTCAATATTTATTTCATGTTCTACTGTACATAATTAATTTATGCTCCCAGATACTTGCGTACTTCATTGACAAACCAGGTCACTGACATTCTTCCTAAATTCCATGGACTGCCCAGATTACAACTCTTTCTATGCCCAGTCTTCTTATAAAACAGAATTTTCATCCTTTAGGATTGCATATACAGTTTTTATATGTGGTTGGTTTGCCCAAATTTATACTTCACTTTCATAGAGTTAATTCACTCTATCGCAATCCCATTGACATCAGTGTATATACAGACAGCTTCTGCCAACACCAGTGGTATAGCAAATGGTCTTGACCAGAGTTTATATCAGCTACTTTTATTCATATTCTGCCACCCATAAACAAGTTTTAACATCACAGAAAGGAGCCACTGACACAAGCCATCCTCTGCTCATCTTGCAGCTTGCCTCTTGGACTTTCACAGTGAAGACTACAGACCTGCCTATGTACACACACTCTCACATTTCTCTGTTAATCACTCCCTATACACACTTTTCTTTTTAATCCATGTTGTGTTGTCATTAGGTATTTTTATTCACAAAATTAATCAACAGTTATTGTAGATAATTGAACATACAGATAACAAAACTTCAGGGTCCTATCTTCAGAGAAACATTTCACAATACATCTGTAACACACATATGCACACACACTGTCTCACTCACCCATGCGTGCATACATTGACATTTACGAATTGGAAGGAAAAATATTGTGGTTGAGGAATTGAGAAAATTGGGTCACTAACCAGACAGATCTGAGGTAGAATTTGACACCAAGATATAGAAGATATAGAAGAATTGTGCCCTTGGGAAAATTAGATTATCTTCATATTTTTCAAATATGAACATATTAAAATCAACTGAAAAGGAGCCTGTCTCAAGAGTTGGTTGTCATGTTAAACTTATAAATGCTTCAAAGTTTTTAGTATAAAAAGTGTCACGAGATGAGAAAATGAAACTTAGTTATTTTCAGTATTGTCATAGAATGATTTCATCTAGATCTTAGTGAATTATAAAAATATCAATGTTTAAAATTTCCCTCCTTTGCTATTTTAATGGTGACTTCAACCCATTATCACTTTAATGTATGGTATATTGTATTATTTTTATTTCCCCACAGGATATTATCCTAATTGAGTGTCTTTTTTCAAGTCCCTTGACAGATTAATGAGCTGAAAATAATAATTTCAGACAAACTCAGCATTTAGACATCTAAATAAACATAGTACTTCATTCAGTGCTACAAATCACTAACTATCAAAGAAAAAAAACGTGCACAATAAGACAAAAATGTGTAAAAATTATCTGGAAATAAAATGTGTAGAAAATTTCTAGAAATCAGTATTTTCTTAATTCTTATATTTCTCATCTTAAGGATATCACATGATATGGATAATTAATAAAATGAAAAAGGAAATAAAAATAGAAAAATGAAAGCTGAGATGAAAAACATGTATGCAGGAATGTGAAGGCTTTTCTAAAATATTAAACGTCATTTCAGAATGATAAATAAAAATCACATGATAATAGACATTTGGATAAATTAAAATTATAGAACTGAAAGTCAAGGCCCTGATTTTAGATGCTTAGGCTATTTCCCAGAACATAAAGCATAATGGTAACACATAGAGTGAAAATCTATGAGCAATATACCAGTAAGATCCAGGCCTTGCATGGCAGGATTCTGGAACTGAGCAGTGACCACGGTAAAGCAGGAGTATTAAAATAAAAATTGAGGAACACTTTCGCATTTTACAGATTTCTCAGAAGAAAAGACCTTTTGTGGAACAGGGTCAGTGAAACGCAGCATTGATATATGAACACACTGGTAATATTTCTGCACTTCAAGGATGAAGAAAATATATGTAATTCAAAAAGAGAGGAGAAATGTGACAGAGAGAGAAAAACATAGCTGAATAATCATTAGCCTGATGCAAATCATGTCATTTACCTCAATATTCCCAAGGAATGTGATTTCCAGCAGAGTTACCTGCATAGCTAAGGTGTTAAAAGAATATCAGAACCGAAAGGGTTTGCCTGTATGGAGAATAAAATATTACTCAGCCAGGTGACATCCTCTAAAATATGTACAAGACAACACGGACTGGTTGTCACAGTATATGATGGAAAGAAGCTTGAGAAAGCTTACAGGAAATTGTGTTCTCATGGGCATTCTCCTTCAGGTTTTGGAATGGTAGATTTCTTATCCTCTGTATCATAAACTCATGGCCATTAAGGTTGTTATGAAACAGCATACACATAATCATACCAATATAAATGCCCTTCTAGTATGCTAGCTTACTTACATGGTTTAAAATTTATCAATATGCTATAACATTTACAATTAAGAGAACCCATAAAAGTCTGGATTGTTTGTAATAAAAATTGAAGATTGAGATAGTGTAAGCTATGCCCAGTTAATATGATATAATGTGGGGACCTGTAAGTAGGGTTAAATAGGAAAGAGTTGAATTCTAGAAAAATATAATGGCTAATCCAAGTGGATGTAAAAGAATCAATTGAGTATGTTTGTAGTATATAACTTTATAAAATATACATAAATTCATATACCACGTTATAATAGGTATTATGTATATAATTGTTTATATATCAGAACATATGCATAAGAAGGCAACAAACAGTAATTTTGAAAGTGGAAATTTCTTGGAAAAGATCAGCTTAGTTGACACTGAAGACAAGATATTGCATTTTCTTTTTATATATCCTTATGTTATGATTAGCAATATACATTTACTTATTTAATAAAAAATAAATGATGTTTGCACTGAACTGTATATTTTAATAAATACCAATCCAATTTCAATTGGTGGTCAATTACTTGGCTATGGTCTTATAGTTTTATTATAACTCCTCCTTGATAAATATTTCTTCTAAAATTTCAGACTTACAACCTTATTTTTCCTGTTTAAGCCTTGAGGATACTGTACTTCCTCTTAGTGTAATGTTGATGGTCCATCATGTTGCTCCTTAACTAGGAGCTTAGAAGAATTACCTGGTAGTATTTCTGAAATTTTCATCTTTACAAGCAAATGTTTTTGCATCTGTAGAACCTAATTACTTTTTAGCTCCCTGAGACTTTTCTTTCCATCTTTATATGTTGGACTCTGTTTTATGCTTTCATTGGTAGAAATTCCCTTATGCCTAAGCTTTGTCTCTCTGATGTGGTGCTCACATTCCTAACTATTTATCTCACCACTGAAATAATAACAACTGAACAGCAATACAACTCTCTAATATTTCCCCAGCACTTAGTATAATCTCCGTGCTGTGGTAAACCACACACACATACAAGCACACACACACACACACACACACACACACACACACACAAACACACAGAGTACCAGTTTATATAAAGTTTTGAAATTCACAATCTTGTAGTTCCTTTTAGTTCTTCCACTTACAGACGAGAAAACAGAAGCGTAGAACATGTATTTGATTATATAGGACCAAAAGACAGTGCCCTGGTGCAAACCTGCTTCTAACCCCCAAATACTAACCAGCTTTGTGCTCCTTGCATGTGAGGCGCTCGGTTCTTCCTGAGTTCACTTTGTCTTTCCGGAGTTCTGGCTCCCTTGCATGTTTTATAAACTTAAGGAGCGAACATTCACAGAGCATCTGTCAAGTACCAGCCGCTGCTCTGAGCACTTTATAGGCTAAGTAACTGATTCAGTTAGCTGTCTTGTTATATCACTTAATCGAGAGAAATAAGCTGTGGTGTGGATACTGCTAGTTTCACTGCATGGATAATACTGAAGTTAATAGTTTCTCTGTAATATTTAATACACAGTGCATTATTTATGTCGATTCTGTCTCCCAGATTGAATCAAGACCTAAGATCTTGTCACCCAACCAGAAAACTAAAACATTCTTGATGGCATTGAAACTATCAGTGCTGTTTTCAAGTTCTCCATATCAGAGTTTCCTCCTGAGATAACTGTCATCTGCTGAGGCTTACTGCCTAAGAAGACTTCTGCCATGTGCGAATATATATATATATATATATATATATATATATATATATATATATATCAAGTATATTTTTATGTTACCAGTTAATTAACTAATTACTTTTGCAGTGTTAGTGATTGAAACAAGGGCTCCCACATGCTATGCAAGTGCTGGGCAACTGAGCTACATCAACAACCCCTTCATACTAATAAAAGTTTAAAAGAAATCTTCTTAACAAGAAAAAGAAAGCCCTATTACACTGTATGTAGTTGTACTGTACACACTAATTTTTTTATCAGTACACATTGCATTTCTCAGATTTTTTCCATGTTTCTGCAAAACTTTTCTGCTTATTTTACTTAAATGTTGTTATATCATACATTTGTGTTTTATTGGCAATATACTCTCCAACAAGATTGTGAAAACCAATTTCATTTTTCCTTATTTTTCTGCATCCCTGAATCCCCACTGCTTTATTTTAGAATTTATTCCACTTCACTTTCATTTTTTGAGTTACTCCTTTTTTACACTTTGGCACAGTATGAGTTAAGGTTTTCCAGAGACAACTGCTGGGATTCTGCAAGAGACAGGATTTCATGGGAACTGCTCCTCACTTGTGGAAGCTGAGAAAAATCCGGGAAGTGCTGTGTGCAAACCAGAGCCTCAGGGTTGCTGCTGCCACTGCTTAGCTCCAATGCAGTTCAGCATGGGAACCCTACAGTGCGGCGGTTCATCTGAGGAAAAGGCCTGAGAAGCCAGAGCAGCACAGGAGCTGTTCCTGAGTGCAGAGAACTTGGGGTCCTGAAGTGTAAGTCAGAGGCAGAAGGGTATCCCAGCTCATGGAGAGAGGGGAGAGAAATGAGGGGAGGGAGAGAGGGAAAGACACACAGGTGAATGGTCTAAGTGCTGTTTGGGGCTTCAGGTGATGGGATTGTACCATCAGGGTTAGAGGGTGGGTGCTTCTCACTCAGCCCCATTTGCTACCTTCCAGAGATGCCCTCAGCCCAGTGCCCAAACAACCCCCAAACAGAAGGTTTGACCAGTTACCAAGGTGTCCCTTAATACAAATCGGAACCAAAAATAATCTACCTTTTCATAAACCACACTCTCTTTTCTTTTATTTTCTTTCTTCTGATAACCGGATGAATTGCCTGCACATGAATTTCTTACCCCTCCTAAACCTTCTGTGTCAGGACCTGCTAGCCATCCTGGCTCCCTCCGTCTTGTCTCTGGGACATGAGTGTCTCCCCCAGGTCTCCTGACCCACCTTGAGATTCACTCTGTGGCCCCACAGGATTCACCAGGTGCCTCCACAGCTGTGCCTAAATCAGTGCTTCCAGGAGATGGGAATCCCAGGGCTCACTGTGTGCTTCTTTTTCTGTATCTTTTGCATCCCGGGATGGACATCTCTGCCACCTCTGCTATGGTTCTGTGTGATTCTGTGATGTCTTATGTCTCTCCTTTTAATTTAAATTCTGGGGATCAAGGTTTCAGGTGCTTGATTTCACCTCGAACTTCAGCCATAGCTTTCACTGCAGCATTCCTCGGATCCTTTAAGATTCTGAAACCTTGGACATGGCAGCACAGAGAGGAACGTGTTCAAATATGAAAAGAGATAAAATTCTGTCTATTTGGCTTATATTCAGAAAGCCTGCATCAGTAGAGTGTGGAAAATACTGTTTTTTTTTTGTTTGTTTGTTTGTTTTTGTTTTTGTTTTTTTTTTTTTTATACAGGAGATCGAACTCACAACCTCATGCTCATCAGCCAGGCGCTTACACCACTGAGCCAAATCCCTGGCCCAGAACATTGTTTAAAGAAGTATTTTCTACATTAAATGGACATCAAACTTCCAGAACAACAGGTGGTAATTTTATGAAATTAGAACTTTTTTGATCAGACTGATAATTACTAACATTTCAAAGCAACATCCTCGCTGAAAAACAAACAATAGATGAAAATTCTACACTTAGAGATTTTCACTTTATTTTATAATGGTACAAAATTTGACTTATAACAAGATTAAGGAAGCTGTAGGAAAAAAGAGACACAATGTGGCTGACACATTCACTAATATTTGGGTTGGCTTCACATCCTACTTTAGGAGACTCCAAAGGTGAGTCACTTGATTAAAACAACACAGCCCACTTTAGAAAAAAAGTGGAAAACCATATTTGATTGTGGTCAAAATATATTGCATTTTCTTAGAAATAATATCAGCAAATATCTGCAGTCCATATTACTGTGTAGATTAAATATAAACTCATTTATAAATAATGAGACAATATTACATGAGCTCTGGGGTCGAGCTTTCCAGGCTTGAAAGCTAGAAGGAACTAGTAAGTCACTTCACCTTCTGCGAAACTCCATGATTCTGAGCTCTATTTATTTTCACTAGTCAAACCAGACCTTGTCATCACCAGCAGTAGGTACCACCTTGATCTCAGCTCCAGGTGGATCTAATAGTTGTCACTGCCACCTGCCTTTCCAGCTGCCGGGTTGGACCTTCATTCTGTCAAATTCCCAGCCCCACCAGGACGCTCAGGTTGTTGATTCCATCAGTGTCTTACCTCTTTTTTCCGTGGTGTCTGCCCGCCCCACCTTGCCAGGTTAGATGCCATGATACATCTTAAAACTACTGTCTTCTCCCACAAACAGCTTCAGGGGCTTCATGGCACTGTCACCCAGCGCTACCTTTATTTTGCCAACACTCAACTTCCATCACCTCTGGGTGGGGTCTGTGCACCCCACCCTGCACCTGTGGGCTTGGTAAAGAAAAGCACTCCAGGCTGTCTGCTCTTCCTCTCTGTTGCTGAAGAGGAACGTTAGGCTTGCTGGAAATGCTGCCAACCTTCCTACTCTGCAGGAATATTTATTCTCACAATGTCCAAGAGTCTATTTTAATACAACATATTCGTCACACTGTAATGACTCCTGCTTCGATCTTTTATCCAATCGCCTTGCACAGATGGCCACAGTCTTCCTCGGTCCACCTGCCAGCCATTGCATCTCTCTCAATCTGTCATCCTGTGTATCTCCATGAAAGATTCATTCAAATCCCAGCAACAGAGACTATCTCCACGTCTGTGTCGGTCTCTCATTTCTTCTCCTTATGGAAGCACTCAAAGCACTATTTATCCACTCTTCCAATATTACCTATAATATTGTCTCCTAGGGACTATTCCCATCAGCATCCAGATGAACAAAGGTTTTGGCAGTCACTAAAATGTGAAGTATCAGAAAATAGTTGAAACCACTTTCTCTGCTATTACCATATTGATTGTTTCTCTCTGTCCACACATCTCTCCAATTACTCCCTATCCATCATCACCAAGAACTTCCCAACAGGCTTTGGTTTCCAACATTATACCAAAATTCTTCGCCTCAGTGTTGCCAGGGATCACCATGGGATTCAAACCCATGGTAGATTTAGGAATCTACCTGAAGTATGTGACTCAGCTGATTTTCTCTTCTCCTTAAAGTTTTTTCTTCATTTGTGTCTTGGTTACTTTTCTCTCATTGCTGCAACAAAATACCTGACACCCAAAATGAAGGAAGGAAATGTTTATTTAGCTCAGTGTTTGTGGAGGTTTCAGTCCATAATCAGCTGGCTCCATGGAAGGGTGACATAGGTCTCTGTGCCCTCCTTTGCACAAGATGAGGATATTTACACAGTAAACATCCTGGCTCCTTGCTGAATCTCTCGGTTGAACTTCTAAACTTCTCAAGTTGCCACAATGTGTGACTTATAACAATTTGACTCCAAGGAGACCTGGATTCCCTGCCTCTGTCTTTCCTCATTTCCTACCCAGTTTTCTTCTTTCCTCTTCTCCTGTTGCTCTCTCCCTGTGGAGAACCCTTTAATCTTTCACTTTTTACCTATCATTCACTCATCTGATGCCCTCCAAATCTTGGATCAGGATATATATGGGGAATCCTTCAGAACTGATTTTGCTCCTAACACTTAGCCCGTGTCTCCTGGCTCTTTCTGAAGCAGCTCTGAAGTCCTCTTTCATTAGTGTCATTAGTTCTGTTTTCATGGCTGCTTCTATAACCTGACGTGTTTAAGATACTTACTTTTCATGGTCATTTGTGCATTAAGGAAGAGCCAGCAGTCTCCCGGGGGCAGATCTAAAGAATAAGGTACACTGGGGTGCACTGTCCCACTTCAAGCCTGCATTTTTTCTTAATGGCCTGTGGCAGCAGCATTCACCTTATATTTTTGGTTTAAGTTTGTGAGACATAAACATTTCATTCCTCGGAAGAGTTGGTACATTGCATATCTTACCTTGTTTTCCCTTCTCTTTCTCCTCCCACCTCCTCCCACGTTTGTACCCAGCACCTCTTCCTATCTCTACAAGGTCTATCTTCTTTTTTATTGTCATCTCTCTATATTCTGTTCTTTACTTATATATTTTGTTTGACATGTAAGGGAAATTTTGTGATATTTAACTTCCTGTTTCTGATTTCTCTCTTTATACTGTAATGTTAAGTCTATCCAATTTTCCAAGAGTGACTCAAACTTATCCTTTTGTTAGCTCAGTCATAGCCTACTGATGTGTACATATATCACATTATTTATCCTTTCATTTGTTGATGAGCATATAGGACACATCCAACATTAAGTTGTTACGCATTATATTGCTATAAACACGGATATGCATGTATCACTGTAGCACAGTTTCTTGATATCTTTTAAGAACTTCAAAAATCTCCTGTATTTTTAATCATGCCTCACAAAGACAGGAAGGAAGATTTGCAGAACTGCTTCAGAAACTGGAAAGAATGATGGGATAATCTTTTCCAGTGAAAAGGGGAATGTTTTGTAGGGCTGACGTTGGTGTTAACAGATCTGTGGGGTCAAATGCTTTCAGCTCTTTTGAACTACACACCTGCCTCCAACTTGCCATTCAACCTGAGAGCAGAAGAAGGTATTTCTATTTGTAAAATGTGGAGAATATGTTCGATTCCCCCTATTTCTCCTGCTTCTGCCATTGCCTGGATGCCATCATCTCTAGCCTATATCACTTCAGTTCTCATCTAACAGTTTCCCTTGCTTTTTTCTGCTTTCTTCTAGGCCAGAATAATCAAAATATACATGTACCAGTCATAGCCCCTAATATTTCTGTTCAGAAATTTCCCATAACCACCCCATTTCCCCCTGGAAATTCTGTTGTGAACGCCTTTCCCAAAAACCTATTTGCTACTTCCCTTGTGCCCAAAAGGTCTTTGCTCAAATGTCACCTTTTCAGTAAAACATTATCTTCCACTATTTAATACTGGCCCCATCTTCTGCTCTACCCAGACAGCTCCAATCCTTATTTCCCTGTTGCTGAGTCTTTAGATTTTTAAATCTCACAGTGCTTTACCACTTTCCAATAATCTACATGATTCACTTATTACTTGGTTAATTCATTAATTGTGTTATTAATCTATTTTTTCCAACTAGAATATATGGTCCAATTAGTAGGAATATTTGTGAATTGTGTGCAAAATAAGATAATGAATTTTGTTCAAAATAAGAATCAATTGCAATGAACATACTTTGTACAAATAAATGTACAAGGGAACTCTCTTAAGTATTGTTATTGCTGTGCAATAGGTTTGATATAAGGGCTGAATAAAAACTTAAATATAAGTGGTTAGCTTTGCAGCTAGCACAAATTAAGCCCTCAATAAATGTGAATATGTTATAATTTGTCATAAATTTACATTATCTCACTGTTTAGGCAATATTTAAAAGTATGAATCAAAAACTTCGTAAACTTTTACACATTAGAAATATCCAGGCTGAATGCTACATGGAAAACGATTTTCACATTCTAATTTACAACAGCACCAGCTGAAATTGCTTTGTGCTTTTCTTCAGCATAGCAGTAAGTTTAAAACCCACTAGAAATAAAAGGTGAAACCTTGCCATATGTTTGATATATATACGCTTGCTATCAAAACTAAAGGTTTTGTTCTGAGTTTTGCATGTTCTTAGTAAGTAATAATAGAACTAAGTGATATGTAAGAAGCTGGTATTCAGGTCTATGTTAGAACTCTTAGCATACTGCACAAGGTTAAAGGCAAAGACAGCACTGTAAATTAGTAAACTTCTGTGCCTCTGCATTGTATCTTACCTTCCCCCAGTCAGTTCCTCCTAACCAGGGTGTCTGCATTGCCCATATTCCTAAAGGCAATAATTCTGAGGCTGCACACTTTCCTATTATTCTCATGAACAGAGTTTACACAGAGGCACCCAAGGAGCCTTCCCACATGCAGTGGGGCCTTGCTGGGACTTGATCCCACCACACCCAGACACCACTCAGCCAAGTGGACTCTACCTGTTCCTAATGCACCTGTAAGATGAACCCTTCCCAGTGTGAGGAGTCCAGCTCATGAGCTCAGACCCCATGGTGGCATTCCTTGGCTTCACGTCTTTCTTCTTCCCTGCAGAGCAGTGTTCTCTCCTGGCAGGGAGCACCTCCAGCCAGCGGTCCCCTGCACCTCTTCCTGATGTCTTGCCTCTAAGCCTCCATGAATACAGGAAGTTTCACTGTCTAACATTTTTAACACCCTGCTGGGCTTCGTTCTCATCTCTGAGGCCCTGTGCCAGTATCTCTCCGTCTGTGTTGTCTGTGTGTGTGTGTGTGTGTGTGTGTGTGTGTGTGTGTGTGTACCCTCTACTGGCAGTGCGCAATGATGTTGGTTGCCCTCCTCTGTCTTTCCACTCTGTGCACCAATTTGCCAGGCTCCATGCTGACTGCTCCTGGCTTCTTCTCTTGTTCACCTTCCGATGAAGGCTGTGAGATCCTGGGAGTAGAATCCATGTTACATTCTCAAACCGGCTGGCAAATTACAGGGGGCAGGGACTGCGCAAATGTGGAGTGCCAGCTCCAGCTTCAGGAGAGCACGGCTGCCAGAAGACAGGGGCTCACTCACCTCACTCCCTCTGGGTCCTAGCCTAGACATCTCCTGCCATCAAATCCCACAGGGCATCTCAACACAAATCATTCTGCCTTTCTTCTACTTGTAATTCTTTTGGGTAAAATTTTTAATTATTTCTTCTTTCTCCTTTGCTGTTTTCTGTTTTTGACACTGACCCCAACATTACAGTAAATATATCCACCAAATCTAGTTATTATTTTTTTACTTTTCTGGTGAACAAAGCTGTCATTTCCTCTGAGGATTTTCTCCTTTTTTGATTTAAAAGATCCTTGTGTCACCCCTCAGAATCCTTTATTTCAATGCCAATGGATCATTGCCCCACATTGCCAAAGAAGGCTGAGAACACTTGTTTTAAGACTTCTGGACACAGAATTTTAAATTTGTCTTTCATCCCTCCAAACCTCTCTGTTTTCATACATCTCACATAACACAAGTTTACTCTGAAAAGACATTGGTTGTTAACGTCTACAACATTCCAGTGCTGCTCATACTTCTTTACTTTCCCACGTGTGGTCCCCACCTGGATTTCTCCTACCCAAGGAAAGAGGGCAGAGTGTGAAGGCTCATTTGGAATACTGCTCTGTAGACAGGGAATGTTCTAAGAAGCCAGTAATGACACTATTTCTTGATTTTTCTGGGTCATTGAATTTGACACAGCAAATCAGAATTTGGTGAATGTGTTTGCTTGCTTGTTTTATTTATATTCCAACTCTATGTAATTGAGCAGAGAATATGAGTGTTTGCATGTATCCATGCATTTTACCTCCTTCAGTGTGTATATTGCAAGAACAAAAATTTGAAGCTCTCTCAAAATGGTTACAGGAGCAATGAAATATTAGGTCAGTTGTGGAATCAGGAAGAAAATTAGGGGACAGTCATTACAGAAAAGTAGATTTTAATATTCCAGCATTTTTTTCTACCAAATGTAACTGGTAGAAATGCTAGAATTTGTTTTCTACCAAAAATAACTGGGTTAAATATTTCTAATACAATTTAATCAGTGACTACATCTGACATTTTTAAACTAGTTTTTCTCCTAACACTTTTGCCAGTTCTTTCTCAGCTCAGTCACTGTAGCATTCCCATAATGAAGTTTTCTTTCTACAGAACAGGTTTCAACACTCCTTCTTCCTGTTTAACCAGTATTGTTCCCTACGGCATTGTAGGTAGATTCCTGCCCTGAATAACACTACATAAACTCCTCTGTCCTCACAACACCTTCTGCTCTAGTATTTCTAGTAGTCATCGTAAAATAAAAGAAAGGGAAAAGAAAATAAAAACAACTTTAAGTCCCACCAATTCCTTTGTTCCATCCTTTTATACTACCAAAGCAATAGAAATATGCAGTCTGTTATCTCTATAAAAGCCATTTTTCTATCGATTTTTTCTTCGGACGACCCTGTCTTGGCATCTGATGGTGCATAGTTGCACTTCCTACTTTAAATAGAGTAGAATATTTAGGGGCTGGGAATTTAGCTCAGCGGCATAAGTGCCTGCCTTGCAAGCAGGCAGTCGTGAGTTCGACCCCTGGTACCAATAAAAACGAAAAAGACAAAAAAAAAAAAAAAAAGAGTAAAATTTTGGTTCTTACTGTGCATTTAGTTCTGTGTATCAAAACCAGGGAAAAAGTGACACCAAACAATCATCTTTATTAATAACTTTTGCAAAATGTTTTATTGCCATTACTATATAAACAGCAAACATTTAAGGACATAATTCCTCATTCTACACTGAGTTTAGTTCTAAAGTTAACTATTTTTTCCATCACCAAATGAGGGAATTAGTTTGTGTTGGTTAAGTTGATATCAAATTACCAAGTCATAGCTATCACTGTTTGTTTAGAAGTAATCCAATCCTATGATCTTCTAGAAAAGGATTTATTAAATTAAAACTGAAAGAAAACAATTACTAGTCTTCCTAAAACTTATCAATCAATGCAGAAATAATTCTCCCCAAAACTTAAAATAATAGGATCCTAAGTAAACAAAAACAGCATGGCATTAGATCATAGAATCAATATTCCTTCAGGACTCTACTTAATGCAAATTCCACTTTTGAAGTTGGAAGGAAATTAGAGAATTTTAGACTGGATAAAACATTTCAACTCAGGCATTTAAAAAAACCGGATAAACTATTCAACATCTGTTCAATGGAATCACGTTGGGGAATTGAACATCTTGAAATGAAACTCCAACAAAATAAAACAGCAACTTCATAAAGCTTAGTACTCAGTGTAAATTTTACTGTTTTTGAATGACTTCTGTGGGTAATTTCTTCAAAAACTTTTGAAAACAAAACAAAATCTTTACCGTATTAAAATTATGGGTGGCATATGGGTATGTAGACAAACAGATACTTAATCCATAGCTGAACATGTCTTTAGATTTTTAGTAACTTACTCCTGGATGAAAGGCATTCTATCTGCAAGTATTTTATCTTCATCTGTCTCAGTTTTCCCTGGTGACTACTGGAATAATGGTATGGTTCCTTGGTGGTCTGAAGCATACACTGCACCAATTATTCCACTAAGTCTTAATCTGGCTCAGGGAAAAAAAATCTGTTTACAGGTGCACTCGTTTCTATAGCCATTCCTGGTCACTTGATTCAAAGATCACTTGGTAGTGGAAGGACAGATGACAGGAAGATAGCATCAGCCAGTTCTCAATAGCTGCCTGGCTTTGAAGAAACTCTTCTCAGCTTAGAAGTAAATCATAAACAGTGAAGGCACAGAACATTAAGGGCAGAGATTCTGTAAAGCCAGTTGAGCTGATTAGTACCAAATTACTAATGTTCCATCTGCTAGGGTGGTAATAATTTTTTTTAACTGCTTGACTGAAAAGCTTCATTTCACAAAGAAGCCATGTTCAAGGATCCTATGGGATATATTTTATGGATGCACAAAAAAAGAAAAAGAGGTGATTAAAAATATGCAATCATTTTATGAGAGTTTAATGTCACCATTAAGAAAACTAGCAATTCATATATATGAAGGCACTAGGTAAATATGTTTCCAATAGTATGCAAATATATATTTTGCCATCCGAGTACCTAATGGGAAGTTAGGAATTGAATTCTTAAATTTTCACACATGTATGATATTATGAAGGAACAGATGAGGATTTAAGTCATAATCATGATTTTGTATTTCAAGTACAAACATTATGATCAATATCTAATCATGATCTGGAAAGATACACACAAGCAACTTTATATGTTCTATACCTGATGAGACTTTCAAAATTAAAAGTAACTGCATTTCACTCTATTACAAATATGTTTTTGATTTATTCAAATTGCTTTCTGCTTATTCTAGATTTTACAATATTTTTTTTCATTATGGTTGGGCTTCCCTTGTAGATTTGCCTATGAAAACAGCACAAACTGATCGGGGTGTTCTTATCTTCTGCACACTGATACATTGGTTGATCACACTCACTGGTGAATCTGGTAATGGGATATTTATTGTCACAAAACCACAAGTTGAAAATGTAGTTGTATACATTAGGTATAGATTCCATGTATCAGAGATGAGTCTATGATGTTAGATTATCAGTGTAATTTCAAATCAGATTGCTGCTCTGTAGTTATTTTGGAAATAACATAAAGTGTAAATGGGGAATATTTAAAAGAAGAGGTAGGGAAAACTTTGTTGCAATAACCATACACATCTATAGCCTGGTAATATGGAACCAGACCCTTATGCCCCTGGGACTTACCAGAGCATGGGTAATTGCACACGTGCATTGTATGTCCCCGGTGAGGACCGTGATTATGCTCTTATGCTAAGACCTAGCTGAAGCAGCTCTTCCCATCAGCATTGTGGAAAGTCGCTGAGCAGAGAGAACAGAGACAGGTGGACAACATGGTGAGGTTAGAGGTTCTCACCATAACCCATACCTACCACTTCCAACCATTTTCCACAATCTGAGATGTGTGACCAAGCTAGTATCAATGTGAAGAGTATGCATAATCATTTTGGAAGAAATTAATGGGCGCTTTGGTGGCAGCCAGACCATGTCATTCCCAATCACAATACAAATACTTTTAAGTAAGGTCATACTCTGAGCATGATCAATGCAAGAGTGGGGAACTTCACAATCTCACTGGTGACTGAAGGCATCTTACTTCTATCTAACCTGAATGGTAGCTGACTTTTACTAATAAAAATTTCAGTCCTCTTTTGAACACTCCTTCCTTCAACATACAATATGTGAACTACAGTTACTGACTCTCCTGTCTTTTCAGGGCTAAATCAACCCAGACCAGCCCTTGCTTCCTGAAGTCTGCCCAGAGATCTGTCAGCAGAAGGCTGGATGCTACCCAATACTCTCTAACCTCTGCTGATAGAGACATCAGCATGATTTCTCCGGGTTCTATTATTTCCTTTCTGCTGAAAATTAAATTAACCTATCCCGCTGGATTACATGGATTGCCCAGATGTCTCTGGTCAGTGACTTTCAGGAACTCATGGGGGAGGGCAAGGACACATTCTGAGGAATAAGAGCAGCCACCCCACTTAATGGCTCAGTATAATTTATACCCTGAGGTGTAGCAGCAGTGGAGTAACAGGGACATAGACCCCTAGAATTCTGAGCAGTTCCTACGTTAGAATGCGTGATGAAGTGGACACTGCTTTGAAAGATATTTATACATATGGCCTACTTTTTTTGTACCACAAGTTAAACTCAGGATCTTGTACTTGCCAGGCAGGTGTTAATGCCACTGAGCTGTATCCCCAGTCCAGATGGACTTTAAACCTTCCTTAATATTTATAAACATTTTTTAAAGAACTCCTTCATACTTTTTTAATCCAACTTACATCAAGGAAATTCTTTTTGTGTGTGTATGACTTAAAACTGCATAAAGTACAAACAGAGAAGAAGAATAATACTTCATTGTAGATGTAAGTTATTTAGAATGAATATATAAAAAGTACCTTGGTAGTATCTAGAGTTAAAATTATTTTATCAGGGCTGCTATCATCTGAATGTTCATCAACACTCAAAACTCGTATGTTGGAACCCAACTCTAAGACATCGGTAAGATGAGGTAGAGCAGCTGGACAGAGCCTTCCAAATGGGCAGTGGTCATCATTAAACTCATCAGAGAGCTTCTTCACATGCCTGCCACACACAGACACAAGGAAAAATTGCCATTTGTAAAGGAGGAAGAGTTCTCACTGGGCACAAAACCCACTGGTGCTTTGATTGTAAATTTCCCAGCCTCCAAAACTATAAGCAATACATTTTGTTGTTTATAAATTCCCCTATCTAAGGCATGTTGTGGTGGTGACACAGATAAATTTAGGCAGAGTTTTAAGACCTTCTCAAGTGATTCTTTAGAATTAAGTCATTCTGCAGAGCCCTCTATGAAGAATTGTTTCTCAAATTCTTCCTTAAAGAGAGATATAAATTAAAAATTCTAATTTTTAGAATATAATGGGTAAACAGATGAAAATAATTAAAAATTAACCTCTGAACATGGTATTTATCCCTCTCTTCCAAACAGAAACAAATAAAGTTGTATTTTGTTGCCTATAGGATTGCAGCATTTCAGCATAGTATAAATTATTATTAAAGCAAAGAGCAGATGAAGAAAAGAATCGACAAGTTAGATTATTACATATTACTGAAATTATCAGGAAGCGTTTCACTGACCGTGTTGGTCAGTGATAATCAGGCAGAGCTAGAGAGGCAACAGGAACCAGAGAGCTCCAGCAAGTATTTTGAGGAGAAAAATCTTCATTGTAAAAACAAAAGTTTAAACTGCTAAGGTAGAAATACAATTCCAGCTACAATATCAAACACATTTTGGCAGGTATTATACTGAAAATAGGATAAAAGTAAATATATTGTGCAGAGATTCAGACAAACACAGAAATACCTGAAGTACACAGTGGGTGGAAGGTTTGGATCAAGGAGCGTACGTGGGGTAATGATTAATGGTAGAATCTGCAAGATTAGGTGAGCAATTGGATTGTGCTAGTGAGGGCAGAGAAGAGTCTAAACCAGATCAACCTTTCTGAGTAGTGCAGGTATCTGTTACATGAGGGACAGTGACATGGAAGAGAAGGCCATCTGAGCTTACCTGTCGGAGTTGAAAATTATATGAAACATATGAAAATCTGTAGAGAGATTAATTTGCAATACAGATCAGGAACAAAAAAAAGGGATAGGAAATGTTGATTTTAAATTCACTTTTATTTGTATGGTGTTGGAATTCTAGGAAATGTCTAATTTCAGTGGGAATGAGTTAAAAATGAGATACTAAACTTGGTTAAAGCAGAAACTCAAAGAACATGAAACTTAATTTTGCAAATTTGGATGGAGAAGCCCACATATGCAGCTGGGAATAAACACAGTGATAAGCAAAAACTAAAGCAGCTTTGGAAGTCACTCATAAGAGAGTTCTACAAAATAGTGTCACTGACCTTGCCAATTCTCTATCAGACTGAAATAAGTAAGGGTCAATGAGGTCGGTGACCTCAGAGACCACAGTTCCCACATAATGTGATGTTTCCAAGACCCAGGATGTCCATGAGAAGTGTGCTTGCAGTTACGCAAATTGGTATCGGTGACACTGGATTGAAACGCCTTGGTCAAAGACAGAGGTCCATGGTATGAGTGGCCATTGTGCTTGGCCTCCAGTAGAATGGCAATCTGTGGCTTAATTCCAAAGGACCTCTGCAGTTTGGCCTTGACTTTTGTGTCTGAAAGTGCCAATGTGACTCCTCAGACTTTAGGGGCTATATCTTACAACAGCCTTGACATTAGTCGGATTTTTACAATATGCCAGTTTTGTTCTTTTCTTGCATCTCAAATGTCACCACCAAAGAAGTCTCTCCTGAGTTGTTGCCCCTGCAGACTGACCACAGGTTAAGCAGGACAAAAATGAACCGGGAACCTGAGCCCCTGGTGCAGTAGAGGCCCTGTGTGACCAGCCCCAGGGCTTGAAAGGGAACCTCCTGGTTTAGCCCAACAAAAAGCCACAGCTGTGGTCACTCCCAGCAGCCCCACTTCCTACATCTGAGAGTAGACTTTTGTTATTGATTAAGTACTGGTGGTCAACTTAAAGCCGGCTGGATTACATTAGCATGACACTGAGCGAAGATGCTCCACCTGAGGAAAGTTGCCAGGATAAATAGGTGGAAAAGAAGGGAGGTGTTGAGGGTTGAGGCATTAAGGAGGCATTGTGGGTTCTCCTGGAGAAGCTTTGGTCCTCACATCGAGCATTGCTTCCTGGCTCTAAAGCGGAAGACATCTGCTACTTGGTCTCCAGGATGAACTCCTCATGCTGCTTCCTGGCATGTATCCGACTATGCTTGTCCTCGGAGGAGCTCAGGGCCTCGGTGTTGCTAAGGACGGCTATGGTGCCTTTTAGGATAGCCCTGGTCTTTGTTGTGAGTGTGACTTCTCGGCTCCAGCATAGAACCCTCATCCCACTAGCACAGATCCTTCATCCTGCTGGCATAGACTTTCTGGCTTCCACTGCTGACCCTTGGGTCTTCCTGGCATGGGTCCGTAAAAGAGACTGGTGTGAGTCCTTCTTGTGGGTTCTGGGCCTCCATTTGGATTCGTGGAGGCGTTGTCCTGAGCTCTGTGTTTTTATCTGGACTCATGTGGGACATGTGCTGTGGAGTTTAGGCTCTTGACTAAATGATCTATATCCTGGTGTTGTGGATAGATTTCCTGCATTTTCCTGTGTTAACTCCCAGTAACCATTATAAAAATATTATAAATTCCATGTCCTGAACCTAATTGTTCTCTGTGTACAACCCCTGACTGCAAGAACTCTAAAGTCTCAAAATAAAAGTACCAGAGACAAACGTCCAAGAGGTGTGAGACAACCCATGTGGCTAAAGGACAGTCAGGTAAATGTGTGACTCTTCAAAATACTAAGCAGTGATTTTTCTCTTCTACTATTTCAAAATATCGAAGAGTAGAGATGAGGCCAGCGCCACTAGGAATCCTGGACTGAGATTCCTTGTGCTTTCTATTGTAGTTGATGCTGTGGCAGTGGTATCAGAGTACAGAAACTTTTTCCAGTTCAGCTGCACATCAGCACGATGAGAAGCCTAAAGTGGCCCCATTATCCTGGGAATGGAAATTATGTTGCATGAGTACTCAGTTTAGGTCAAACAAGCAGTAGAGTTGATAAACGGTGTAATAAACAAAAATGACACTAATTAATCTGAATTATTTTGCAGTGCCCATTAAAAGACAAAATAATAAAGAGAACGATTACAGCCATGCCTGAAGCTAAATGCCATCAATGTATCATGGGATGTAAATCAGAAAATCCTATGCAAAGCTTGAAAATATGGCGACTTGAATATCAAGCAACAAGGTAAGAAGGCTCAGGGAGCGAATGCAGGTGATCTGGGTATGCCAGCACCCCTGGAGTGGCTTGTGGCCCTGCTTTCAATGTCTCTGTCCCCAGATGAAACCCAATCAGGCAGGAATAACTTGATGTACAAATTGACCCATAAGATTATTTATAATATGTGTCTAAAAATAACATGGAAATCACTTAAGCAGATGCAAATATGCATTTTATAATTTTGTATTATTCTAAAACATACTTAGAATGAGTTTCTGAGATTAAAGTTATGTTCCTGCAAATGAAGTTGTCCAGTACTTACTCATGGGTCACTAAAACTTATTCATATTTAGACCAATTTACCGATGTTTGCCTTTCCTAATCCTGGCTCAATTTGATTTTGTTCTTACTCTTACTTTTGCACATTTTGTGCAGCTCTCTTTTACTCAAGCAGCATAGTTCTTCCACCAGAAGGCTTCCTTTCTGTTTTTACTTAAATCCTTGTTTGTGATTTATTTTCTACTCAGCATCTTGAAGAACTGCATTATTAATAACATTTACTTTGAACCACTGTGTTTTGTGGCTGAGTACTGGTTATGAATTTGTGGATTGTCAGTCTTTAATTTGAACTGACTTGCAAACAACTCTCATTCATACATCGTTTATATTAAAATTGGATTTTCTGCATCTTGTTGTTTGAGATGCTGTATTCTCTGATAGCCTTCTGTCTGGGTGACACACATTTTCTCATTTTTTACTCACTAAGTCAACACACATTTTGAAACACTCGTGCTGTGCTAAATCATCTGTGAAATGTTAAAAACATAACGATTTACAAGGAAACCAGACTTCGAAGGAAGCCCCCACAATGACACCACTGCCTTTGGTCAAAGTTCAGTGCATGATATTATCTGGAAGCTCCCTATAGTTAGAAGTACGAAGGTATCTCACAACTTCCTTTGTTAGAGAAATGACTTTTCTTCCCAGAGCGACCACATTTTCATGACCACATTTCATTGACTGCCAGATCCTTTCCCCCTCAGGCATTGACATCTTCCCATAATTGCCACCTTGCAGCATTTTCAATGATCACTTTACTGATTGGCACCGTTGAGTATTTGTCAACATGTTCACTTTGTTGGGTGGGGGCGGAATGACATAAGCACAGTCTGAAGGAAACAGCAACTCAACAAGCTGGACAGTTAGGAAGCATCACTGACAGCCTTGATGAGACAAGCTGGCCATTTTGTAAAAGCCATGTATTGGTGCTGCCTGATATTAGTGAAAGGCTGGATGTGACCAGCAAATGAGAAACAGGATAGTTTTAGCAAAGGAAATGAACTCTCTCTCTCTTTCTGTCTGTCCTCTCTCAGTGTGTGTGTGTGTGTGTGTGTGTGTGTGTGTGTGTGTAAATGTAGAGAAACACAGACATTTTTGGTCATCCTCAGGGATCAGATCATGAACTCTGCACACTGGTGTTGATTCTGGGGTCCACAAGGATGTTAAGGTCATTATGCAAGACAAAAAAGAGTTACAACCAGAGCAGCAATACTGGGACACTTCCATGCCCTCATAAGATCACTTATATGTGGGTTAGAAGATGCTAATTGCCCGGATACAGTGACAAACTTTTGATTCTGGCACTCTGGGAAGTCCAAGCAGGAGGATTGAAAGTTTAATCCCAGCTGGGGCAATTTAGTGATTTAGGGAACCTGATTTCAAAAACAAAAATCAGTTTTAAAACATGGGTCAGGAATGTATTAAGAAAACAAAAACAGGAGTTGTTAATCAGCGTTATGTTTAGGGTAGATCAGACATAAAGCACATTCCTGTCCTGTTTTCTGTAACACAGATAAATACATTTAATTTTCAAGTATTAAGGGTAATACTTATAATACCTATAATAGTCACCAAAATGCTGATAATACATTTATAAAGCTCACAAACTAGCACTACAATGATTGATATAAATATTGAAATAAATTTGTTTCTGAAACATCAAACAAGGTCAAATTTAATTTGGACTGAGACCTTGGTACTTTCACAAGCATATGGATAGACAGAATACAGAATTATTGAAAATTGTTAGTTGCCTTTGTAAACGCAGTATTTTTTAAAATATTATGTTTTTTTTTAAATTTAGAGGCATACCTCTTGAAATAATGGACATACTGGCATTTTTCATTGTTAAACATTTTTACATTTTCTAATGACAAACATTTGAAACAAAGTATATATAGTATGAATCCATGTTTTGCAACCAGAACCAATTTAACTATTTCTTATATGTGAAAGTGAAATATATTTGCATACTGAACAACATTTATATGAATATCTTAACATTACAATAAACAAAAAGTTTCTTAGAAAATGCAAAATATTTGCTCATGTATATTAAAATGTTTGAACCACTGGATTTCTAGATCACCTAATGCAACATCAAAACATACATGCAAGAAAAATATTAATTACCTTAGTAGAATCACCAAAGGGGAACTCCCTTTTGTTATGATAAGTTGCCTTTAAATTGAATTAGCTTTGAATTAACCCAATTACACATCACTATTCAACTGTGATATTAAATTTAGGAAGTTTAATGATGTGAAAATATTTTTATAAGAATAGAATGGCTTTAACAGAATGCTTTAAATATTCATATTTAGAAAGTATTAATTGCACATCAAGTGAATTTAGAAATCGTTTAAGAATGTACTCTTAAAATATAATATTTTTCTTTATTCTATAGTGTATGATTAATGGACTTAAGCACCATCAAGAACATCTTAGCACTAATAGAGTAATAGGACATTTAAAATTCTTGATAAATGTGCTTTGGAAGAAGATATGTCTTCAGAAGGACACGAAATGCTTGCAAATTTACTATTTTTAATGTATTCCAGAAGGAAATGAAACTTCTTAGAATAAATTACTGTAATATCAAATCCTGCTAATCTTAACAAGAACAATTTGAATTTATATGCTTTTTTCTACTTATTTTTCATATAATGATAAAGATAGGTAAAGCTGTGCCTGTAAACAATTTCTATTCTATAAATAGAATAGACTAGCAAAGACAAATTAAAAGAACAATTTTTAACATAATATGACTTGTTTCAAATCTATAACTTTTACAATAAGAAAATATTATTAAATGTGAATTTCATGTCAGTGAACAAAAACATGAAGAAAATAAGGTTCCGAGCCTTAGAATATTATCGAACTACAACACTCTAATATTTGATAAATGTTTTATTTTCATTGTTATTGAATTGAAACTTTTATATTCAAGAAGCTATTGAAGTTAATTATTTCATCATATATGACCCATTAATTTGATCTACAAATAAAAACATATATTATAAAAGTCATTCTTGGCTTCAATGTGTTCTCTCATTGATAGGTATAATAGAAAATAATGAGCTATGTTTATATTTTTAAAAAGAATTTTAAGATTATAAGTCTCCTGCAGACACAATTCATATTAGGATACGGTCATTTGAAAGGTGGAAATTAATATTCTAAGAAAACCAGAAAGAAGTATTACTTTGAATATATGATAAAATAAATCTTAGTACACTTTAGCTATTTAATATTTAATAGAAACTACATGAAGTACTGTATATTCTTTGACAGAAATTTTACTTATAATTAATAGAACATCTTTTATTCTTTCTTCCTTGGACATCATTTCACTTTTCTCTACAAATTTTTATTTATTTACTTATTTATTTATTTAGTGCCAGGAATTGAATTCAAGACTTTATATCTGCCAGGCTGTTGCTTATTCCACTGAGCTATATCTTCAGGCAACACAATGTTTTTAAAAGATCAAATATGTATTGTATTAAGAGTTACGAAGGGAATTGTATATCAATTCATTATTTGGTGGGAGTTATGACTATATTGCTTAAATAATATTTTTCTGTGAGAGTAAAATTCTAGCATAGCAGAGTGTTTTCTCTCTTGACCAAAAATAAATATATTTTCTTTTGGAAAAATTCATTAAGTCTGTGAAAAATGCATAAAAGGCAAACCTACTGTGTATGACAAGGTTTGACATTGTAATGTTAATTTGTGCATATGGTATAACTTTTACCAAATCATATACAAATCAGTTTAAATTAATAAGATCAGCACTAAAACCAAGCAAGAGCAAAAACAGGTTAAGAATGATCAACCTTTGTACTACGCTTGGTAAAGAATCTGTATTAAAGCCACAATTATAAAAATACAACGGAGGTTCTTAACAAAATCGGCAGTCATTAGAAAAGGCTTAGTGACCTTATGTTCCTTAATCTTTTAGAATTTTTGCTCCAATCTCATGACATAGTTGCTGGCTCCCATTTGAACACACATTATTATTACAAGATTAACTATTTTAATTTTTAAAATGAACACATATTTTAATTGAAATATTTTCTTTCTAAATCATTTTACAGAAAACCGAGTGGTCTCACCATGATTCTGAATGTGCAGGTGATAATAAGTAACATTTATTGGATTGTTTTATTCATTCACTTATTTTTTAAATTATCAAATGGCAAACTGTAGTCCTCTAAGTTTATGGAGTACAAAGTATTGTTATGGCTTACAAATACAATGTGCAATAATAAGCCAAGCTAATTACCACACCAGTAACTTTCAATGTTTTCATTTGTTCAGAAGAGAACATTTGAAATTTAATCTTAACGACTTTACAATATATAATAAATCATTATCACTGTGTTCACTGCCATATGTAGTGCATCTCAAATACAAATATAGGTTTCTCTGGTCAAATAGAGGACTTGCAGTCTTTGACAGCAAATCCACCTTCATTCCAGCCCAGCCCAACCTCTAGTACACAGAATTCTACTCCGTGCTTCTGTTAGCTCAGTTGAGTTTCTGCATTTAAGTGAGAACATGTGGTATCAGTCATCCTATGCCTGTCTTCTTTGCCTTAGCACAATGGCCTCCAGTTCCTTCCATGTTGCTGTGGACAGCTACATCTCTCTCTCTCTCTCTCTCTCTCTCTCTCTCTCTCTCTCTCTCTCTCTCTCTCTCTCTTTTTTCCTGAAGCTGGAGTATTCTGTTGTGACTCTATATGACCACACAGGACCTTCATCCATTCATGTGCTGATGGGCAAGCAAGCTGATTCCATAACATCGATTGTGAGAAAAGTGTTGAAAGAGCTTCAGTGGTAGTACACAAGTCTCTTTGAAATTTTGATTTCAAATCATTTAAATGTATTCCAGAAAGTAGGATATCTGGGTCATAGGGTAACTCAAGTTCATACTTTTCTGGCAAACTTCCCTAAAATTTTTCTACAATAGCAGTATTATGTTATATTGTCAGCCATCCTGGGCAAATATTCGTATGTTTTACAGCAGTCACTCTGAGTTATCAACTGATACTGCTTAGTGGTTTTGAGTTCCATTATCTTAGTGATTAGTGATGCTGAGTCTCTAGAAATATGTAAATATATCTATGACTTCTCTGAAGCAATTTTATTCAAATCCCTTGCTTATATTAGGTCAGATGTTTTTTTTTCCATTGGTAGAGTTGTTGAAATTTCTTCTTTTTTTTTTGGATATTAACTTTTACACAGTGGAAGGGTTAATAATATTTTCTATTAAATTGTATTAGCTTAAATTGTAAGTAGTTAATAATGTGTTTTCTCTTAATCCCTGGGTTGTCCCTTTACCCTGTTAATTCCTTCCTTTGCTGTGGAGACAGCATTTAGTTTACAATAAGCCTGTGTTTTGGATGTCAAGTCCGAAACTAATAAAAAGCAAATTTTGCACACATTAATGTTGCGTGGTCCAGATACCAGTTTTCTTCTTGTACTTCCATAATTTTAGGTCTAATGTTTAGTTATTTCTTCTACTTTTTGTTTGTTTTGCACATGATATGAGATTACTCTCTAATTTTACTTCTCTTCCTGTGGATATTCAGTTATTGCAGTTATATTTATTGAAGGTACTGTATCAGGAAATCTTTGTGTATGCCTGTTTAGTACAAGCATTTTTCTTAACTAGTCTTCCAACTGTTTCAGTACTGACTGTCTTTGATCCATTCTGGTTTGATTTGAGAACTGGGTGAGAGATTGTGATCTAGTTTAAGCTTCCACCTGAATACATAAAATTACCCCCGAGCAACTTGTCAAAAATATTGCCTTGTCTTAGTGCTTTTGTTAACAGTCATTCGGTTTAGGTGCTTGGTTGTGTTTGTGTCATATTCAGCTCCCTCAGTCTGCATTTTTGTTTCAGTGCCAGTATCGCGCTGTTTTGTTAGTGCAGCTTTTTAGTGTGGGCGAAGTGCACCAAACAGATGCCTCCAGCATCGCTCATTTGTGCTCAGCTTGCTTTGGCAATTCTGAGTCTTTTCTGATTCCAAGTGAAAGTCAGCATTCATTTTTCTAGTTCTGCAAAGAATGATGCCTTGACAGTGTTTGCAAAAACCCTTAATAACATCCCCTCTAATAGAATTCAATCTCATATTAAAATCATATATTATGACTGTGTTGGCTCCATCCCAGGGATTGAGGATGGGTCAAAATATATAAATAAATGTAATACCTTATGTAGATAGAAGCAAATACAAAAATCTCAGAATTATCTAAATAAATGCAGCACTCCTTCATGATAAGAAAAAAAAAACTACTCAAAATATGTACAAAAGGAAGTTACTTTAAAATAATAAAGGCCGTATATCACAACCCCACAGCTAACATAAACATTTAATGGGAAAAATGAAAGGATTCCCTTTAAATTCTGTAAAAAGACACTGGTGTGCACCCTCAGTACACCTGCTCTGCACAGTTCTCAAAGTTTTCCCCAGATGTATCAGGCAAGAGAAAGAAATGAAAGGGATATACATAGGTCAGGAAGAACTCAAACTACCCATGTTTTCAGATTAGTCGATTCTTTACAAGAAGCCAAAAAGACTTCAATAAACCTCATTTAGAACTGATAAATGCAGGAAAGCAGCAGGACACAAAATCAACACACAAAAGTCACACATATTCTTATACATCACAGGGAAAGAATCATGGAAATAAGTCACAAAAGTGTCAAAAATATATATACATAGAAATTAATCTAACAGAGGAGGTTAGATATTTCTGTAATTAAAATTATGGCATTCTAAAGAAAAAAATAGAAGAATACATTAGAAAACACAAAGAAACCTTGCTGGAAGAATTAGTAATAGGAAAATAGTTATATTACCAAAAGTATTCTATAGATTCAATGTGAGCTTCATGTGGATATTTGTAAAGAGAACTGCTGCCTTATTTCCCTTTTGTAGGTTTTTTGATAGTATATAAAGGAATGCTATATTTTTATGTATTGGTGTTTCATCCTGGAACATTAAATTATTCTAATATTTTGATAGGATATTTTCAACATATAAATTTATTTATTTTGCTTCATTTACTGTTTCCAAGAGTATTTAAAGATTATTTTAAATGCTCCATTTTACAGATATATAAATGTAAGTCTCAGAAATCAGATAACCTGCCTAAGTTTACAAAAATAATATATGGGAAGGAATCATATTGAAGGTGTGTTTGACATTCATATCAAACTTTCTAAGATCCTGACTCTAACTAGTACTTCCTAGATTTTGTTCACCAAAAAGGGTGAAAAAATGGCATATGAGATACTATTCTTTGACAATGAGTAAATGGGAATCATTTTATTGGGTTTATTATATTGCTAGGGTTAAGTTATATATAATATTACATACATATATAATTTAATATTTATAATATAAATATATTATATATAATATATACATAATTATGTACTCTAATATGTATGTATATATACATACATGTTAGAGTAGCTTCCTCCATTTTTTTTGTTTTGTTTCTGTTTTCCAGAAAACACATTCTTTAAAATACGTTATAGTTATGATTTGATAAGCAAATTAAAATATCTGTAGAATTCTCATGTATACAATAAGATGCTCTACCCTAATTAACTGGGAAAAAACCATAATTAGTCTTATTCCAGCCATTAAAACTGTCATCCTTGATTAATATTACAGTGAAATAAATACATGCTCTTCTCTTTCCAGTTTTGGTGATCTCACTCATAGCTCTCTAAAGCATTCATTTAGAGAGTTTTAAAATCTTACTATAGGATGTTTTGATTTATCATGAAGACAAAAGTTAGCAGTCTCATATTAAAGCTAAAGAAAATTATCATGCAATTAATGAGTGGCATCTTATATTGCATAATTATGCTGTTTAAAGATCAATGTTCTGATTGAAAGGAAAAGATGAACATAAGGCTGTTATTTCTGAAGTATGTGGATACTGGTAAATATCTACCAGATCATATTTTCTGAGATGCTATGGAAACCACACTTTTCCATAATTTTTGAAGGGCCAGGCAATGCAAGTAGCACTGTGCACATGAACAGAAACAACTGTAGGAATATCCTGTAGTGAAATGGTCTAATTACTCCATTTGCCATGGAAGTTTTGAATTTTTTTCTTTCTTCATAGGTTATTCTGTGAAATATAATCAATACTTGTTTGTGTTTGGCTCATCAATTATCCAGAAACAACTGGAAGTAAAGAAACATTTTTGTCTCACTCAGTCTGTGTGGAGACCTTGAAGCAAGCCAGATTTCTTCTTATATTACTGTCTCATCCGCCCTAAATCTGGAAATGTCAGTACCTATTTCTCTTCCTCACTTCAGTTACTATGTGAGACTAAGTACATCAGAGTTACGGAAATTCACCACTGGCGAGTGTTGAAGAGATCCTTGGGCAACAGCTAACACTCAGAAATTTGTATGTAGATTCCCATCCGATTGGCAGAAAACAGACATATTCAAGCAGATAGGAGAAACATGGAGTAATGGGAAAAAATGAGGATCTAACATAAGATCTAAAACATTCCCTCAAGGTCTCTCACTTGAACACTGGTCAAACCAAGTATCACACAGACACTTAACTCTTAGATGCCGTGCCTTTGTTTCAGTCCTCTCACTCTTTGGCTAGACAATTATAAATAGTTATGTGTTGAATTCAGTTGTAATTGATCGTAGCAGAATATGGAGCAGCTACATAAGTGACCAGGGCACCTCTTCCTGCATCAGCTCACTGTCCAGAGTGGGGAGACCCTTGCAGGGTCCGCAAGCAGGCAGCAGCACACGCCATGCCTTTGTTACTGTCAGCAGAACCGTGAAGCTGTTCACAGGATGAAGCCAGAATGACAAAATGTGAAGTCTTTCTTTACAAACCCATGTCTTTCTATAAAAAACAAAAGAGGTGAAGCTGATCATTAATGAATAAAAAGAAAAATCGACACGTGCAATACTTACCATATTTGCTAGAGTTCACTACTGGAACAGGATTAATACCAAATATATGCATAATTATATGGAAGATGTACTCGACAAGATTAGACCTTTGAAAGTGGAAAAGCCCCAGGGGCTATCTGAAGAATCAGAGGCCAAAAGTTCCAGAAAGGTCAGCTACACCCCAGAGAACTGAAAGATCCACTAATATTTGAAGATGAAAAATTCAGAGATCAACCGTAAACCAAACTGTTGGTCAATATAATTGTATCAACCATAGTCATTTATACTTGTTAAATGCAGAAGACAAATACATATTTTATTCTATGTAGCTACATTTTAAAAGTTCTTTTTTTCTAAAGAGAATTTATCATTGTATAAACATTTAAAGAAAAAAGCATATGTACATTTTATTTATACATTTATCTATTTTGACTTACATTAGTACACGTTTGCACTACATAATGGCTGGGTTCACTGCAAGGAATTAACTCAATGACATGACATATTTCAACTTCTTTCTTTTCCTCCCTCCCTTTACCTCTTCATTTTTTCAGCATCAAATTCATTTATTTATCACATAAAACTTTATGAAGTTAAATATCAAATATACAGATTGGAAACCGGAGAAACGGGCCAAGGAACATATAAAAACTGTAAGACTGCTGTATATTCAATCAAGGCACACTTTTAGATGCATTGTCCATGGGGGAGTAGAATAACTTTTTTCTTTCTCTTTTTCCATGCGATTTGTATTTGATTTCATACTTTATATATTGAGTTTTTCATATCAGAGAAGTCATGTGATATTTAGACATCTCCTTCTGAGCGACTTCACTTAACTCTACGCTCTCAAGGTGTGTCCACTTTCCTACAAATGACTCTTATATGCCTTACCTGACTAACTGTGGTGTATGTAATACTTTGAAATCCTCCTAAACCATAATTTTATGCAACACCTCTCTTTGTGTACATTACACATATGTTGGTAGATAGTAACCTGTCATAAAGGCAATTTGCTGAATGCTCTGGGGCAGTTTCTTTATTTGACAGCTTAGTCTTCCCATGGACTAAATGTGACTAATAATCTGGTGTATTAAGTTAAAAACAATATGTTGGAAGATCTAGCCAGTCATTTTTGTCCCCTTCTATATTATTTTAATCAAAACTTTATACTAATTTTTAATAAGCTTAAAAATTAGGAAAATGCATGAAATAAGACTGAGGAAATGCAGAAGCAGAACTTGACAAAACCATGAGCATTCTGCACTTTATTGCTGGACAAGATGTAGCACTCCCAAGATGTAGCACTGAATGTGAATAGTTATCTTTAATTTTAACAATGAGCCATGATAGAAACCTGTGTTAGGACAGTGTCAGCACTTAGGATATGCTGTTTGTAAAGAAGTTATAATTAAAAAATTTATATGACTAGGTATAATAATTTCAGCAAAACCATAAGAAAGTTCACTGTATCATAACACGACTTTTATTCTCTGTACCAAATATATTTCCTCACTATGTTTGCAAAGAGTCCTTTATTTCTATTTTGCTGTGAGAGTTTTTCTTTTTGAAATCCTTTATGATAAAAATTTAATTATTGAAAAGCATTATATTTTCTATTAAATATAATGTCAAAATCCTTTTAAATTTAAAGAATAGGTTACGTTAGTGATTGTTAAAGGCACTCATTGCCATCTAACCTCCAAGAAGAATTTGAGATGACTTCAAAGATCAGTGGCATAGCACCTCTCTGGCAGGAGCAAAGTCCTTAGTAAGATGCTCAGTATAAAAGAAAACATACACTAATATACAAATTTTCAAGATGAATGTGGTGCTCCAGGAAAATAATTGGGAGACACTATTTCCATATATGGAAATATAAAAAGGTGTTGGGTGTACACTTGACAATATAAAACATCAGGTGGTAGATAAGTTCTCACTTAAAATGGAACAATACTGAAGAGAAAAATATATAGAAGAGCAAAGTGCTAAAACACTGGAGAGAGGAAAGCATTGCAGGCACAAGCTGGACTTCTGTCTGTAATGTCACAGTGGAGTGACTTGTTAACTTGAGGTACAGGAGGCTGACTCTCTGGGACAATTAGCTGGAACCATGGAGAGAAAATCCCAAAGAGAAAAATAAAACTGGGCAATATATTTCGTAATCCTTGTGGGAGCTGCAAGCTCACAATTTTTCCCTGAGGACTCTTGCAGAACCTAGCATTCTATTCAGCCATGATTAACACCTAACTTGGTAGCCTACAGGAGACCAAAGCAGAGAATTTTGTTAGTTTTCTGAGACAAAATAAAACTACTTTGGGGAGAAGTTCCACAAAGAACCCACTGAAACTTTAAGTCCTAAAAAGGTCATGGAGATTCAGAGTATGTCTTTCTAAGACTGCAATGTGACTGCATTATAATAAGTTTCTGAGTAGATGGTGCTGACCAGAAAGTATTTTAGCCAGGTGTGGTGACCCATGCCTGCAATCCTGTCAATCGGGAGACTGAGGCAGGAGGATGGCCGTGTGTTGGATGCCAACCTTGGCTCTGTGGTGAGTTTAAGGTTAGCCTGAACTGCTTAAATCTTGTCTCAAAATTTTTCTTTTTAATTTAAAAAACAAAAGCAAAAATATAAAAAGAATCCTATTTAGTTTAATTTTGTTTTTGCCTTAAAAGGCCTAGATGATAAATTCTTTTGACTAAGTAGACCACACATTTTCTTCCTGCGACTTCTTAGCCCTAGTAGTCTACTGTCAAAATTATCATAGACAATCTGTAAATAAATAGTAATAGTCAGGCTGTGTTTCAATAAAACCTTTACATACATAAGAAGAATTACCCAGCTTGTACCATGAGTTTAGTTCACAGCTGCTGGTGTAAAAGATGATAGTATCTTTTTTTTTAAATTTATTACTTTGTTAATATTAAGAAGAAAAGGTAAAACAAATTTTCACAACAAAATAATGAAAAAGTAACAATTGTTGATAAATTACACAACATTATCTTTAGTCACTCAAGTACAAAATATGGGCATAAAAATTACTTCAATCAATATTAGCACAACTTTTCCTATTCAGTGAACTAAGTGACACTAATGGTATAACTAACTTGCATTTTTTTTCTTTTCCCTTCTATCCTTTCTCTTTTCCCCTGTCTTAGTTTCTTCTTTTTATTAAACAGTTTCCTTCCATTTCACAGTAACTATTGTATATTTTGAACCTTATGGTTTCACATATGTCACTGTGGTGTGATGTTTTTCAATCCTTCTGGGAAGATACACAGAAGGGGGATACCTGGGTTGAATGGGACCTCTAATCCTAATTTTCTGAGGAATCTCCTCCATGATTTCCACAGTGTTTGTACTAATCTACTCTCTAACCAACAGTTGTAAAGGGTTTCTTTTTCCCTACAGAACCAGGAGCATTTTTTACTGGTTAATATATTTTAAAAAAAATTAAATGATTTTTTAATGAATAAGGGAGAGGATGAGATAAAAGGGGGCATAACAACATAACAATACAGGTTAAAGCATAACACTTTCAGCAACCTAGTGCTTCACCACCAAATAACCCGACTTAATAGTAGTTACCATAGAGTCTTTTTCTTTGAAATATTTGAATATAACTTCATATGCTATAGCATCAAATATATCAAGACTGTGTAACACCATTCAAGTGGATGAAAGCATTGTAGAGTATTTAGAACCAGCTAACAGAAAAAAATGATTAATGGTTTCGATATTATCTCTTTGCCTATAGCAATTTTGTTTATACTACCACATACGATAAAGTCCAGCAAGTTACAACATAATAAAATCAATGGAGACAGAAGAACCGTAGTTTGGTATGGCTTTAAGACAAAATGTTATTAAATAATATAATAATGATCTATTTAGAAGTGTAGATCAAAAATAAGAAATGGTTTATATTTTACTGGGAGCAGCTGTCAGATTTTTTAAATGCGGTGTCTCCACTGACCACATAACCAAAACATCAAAGCATCCTAATTCTCAGGACACGAATCAAGTGGAGTTTCTGCATTTTGTAGTTCTGCTCTGATTTTAACAGGTAGATAATTTCAACATAAAAGAATGGCAATGCTTTCTGGAGGGAACTGAGTATCAGGTGGATAAATACATGCATCAAAGTCTGTTTTGAAAAGAAAAATAATGCTCTTACAGACGTGCCTGGACTTTCCTGTCCTTACAGCTGTCACCACTGGTCTAATTTACGCTGGAAGCATTGCGGCAACATCTTAGGTGAGGGCTTCTGGCTCTTGCATGGTATATACAAACACATACATGCACTCATATCTGTTCCTATGTGATACTCTTATTAGATTGCCTGGTGGACACAGAATCTAAAAGACCTCAAGCCATTCCTGTTCTCCAGGGTCCTGTGATCACAACACAGATCCTATCAGATTTGCACTTTCCAATGTTATAAACACGTTGTGTGACAAATAATTTTCTTACATTAAAATGTTTAGTAAAACATGTTTAGTTACTTTTGTCAATTTCAGCACGAGTCATTTTATAATGGTAAATTGGTTTTCCCCATGGACTCTGGCACATAAAGTGCCATTGGTACCACGTGGACCCAGATGTCCCTGTCTTGTTTAGCTCTTGAGGCCCTCACTGCTGCCCTGACAGTACACACCTCTCTGCCACCTACCCCAGTGTGAAATTCTCTTCCAACAATCGACCTCAAAACTATCTTAATGAAGATAAGCATATTGTTTCATTATAGACAATCACAAATTGAAATGCCATTTTTAAAACAAAAATAAAATATATGGAACTATTTTAAAACAAATTTTAGGACATCTCTGCTGGGAGTCTCACCTGATCTTCATGGCCCTGAAATTTCTTTTCTCTCCTTTCATGTTTATATGTGGCATTTTCTTTGACTCCTAAGAAATATTACTTGAATAAGAGACAAAGTTAACACAGGATGCAAAAACTAAGGTTACTTTTAGTGTCTTAGCTTCTAGTTCTAATGTAAATGTATGAAGAAATGTCTGTAGAATTCCGTAATACAAATAAAATATTCATAGTTTTCTTATTTTAAAGTTTCATGAAATCGAGATAGAAGGTTTACGACTTAACCAATTTTACTTTAGGTTCATATGAAATTTTGGCTAAATAATTTTGGTTGCTTTTAAATCAAAGAATTCCCTGTGATTAGTCAAAGCACTACAGAATTTTCAATTATTCTTTAAGAACACCCATAACATTAATTGTTTCTCTTTGGTTTATTCACTGTTCAAAATCTATCTGATGTTTTGTTTCAGTCAATTTACATATCAAAGATAAACTATAAATATAATTTCCTCCAGTATTTTCTGAGGTGGTAACAAGAATAACTTTGTTACTAAGTTAGAAATGTATCTACAGAAGATATCTTTATGAATGTTTGAGCAAATATAAAAGCGGTGGCTTGAGTGACTTCTTGTAATTTAAGAAACCGAAAATGATGTTAATGTGTCTTGCTTAGGTGTAGAATAACAAAAAGAGATACTCTTATCTCAGTTTAATATTACAGCTCCCAAGCTTTTGTTTTCTCTAGCAGTTTTCAAGAGACCTGCGAACCGAGAAATTTGTGGAGGGCTTAAAAATATCCCAGCAATGAGAATGACACAGAGAGAAACACAGCACCGACAGGAGTCGGATTCTGCGTTCTCATGGAAACTCAATATCGGGGTCTGCTGAGGGCTCGAGAAGGCACTGAGCATATCGGGAGTCTGACTGCAGGCCATTGGAAGTCAATGAAGCAGGGAGACAATTAGACACAGTTTTCCATTTGGCTTAAATGCATAATCACCTCATTTCCTCTCTGTGTTTCTTGAGATCTAAAACCATTTCATACTCTGCTCCCAGGGGGAAAAAAGAAAGCAAAGGAGGTCCTCATCCCAGAACAGTAATTGTGTGTTTGTATTGATTTAGAGGTGACTTTTTATCAGCTGGCATCACTATTTCCTTAGCAAAAAAAGCAAGTGAAAGTAATATATTTATCTTGTTTTTTATTTACCTGAAAGTTTTTGTTCATTTGAGGTGATTGTATTTTTGTCTCTAAGACAAAGAAAGACATAGTTAAATGTACTCCATCTTCTTCATCTACTGCTTATCACAGACAGCCAATCCTGAAGTACTCTCTGAAACTGGCGAATACGCTGGTTGCCTTCCAAAAATTCCATTTCGTTTTGTGTATCCATTCCCTAAACAATCGAAAGACACTATATTTAAATCCTCAGAAAAACTTCCAATCCCCCTTCTTTGGTAAGTTAAATACCTAAACATTCAGACATATTTGCTCATACAGTGACGGATGAAACATGGTCATGCCCATGACCTTAGTAAATACATCTTTCACTTAAAAAGTATTTAAATATTTTGTTGTTTAATTAATTCCTTATTTACAATCAAGCCATGAAATGCTTCTAGGTTAATTCACCAGTTGATTAGTTTTCCCAAGGTTTTAAGTAATCAGTATTGAGCATCTGGAAATTTAATCTAAGGCACCTGATTTCCTTTCCAGGCTTGAATGTGTCATACCATATTTTAGGGAACCAGATGGGCCTAGAAGGGAGGGCTTATGCTATTAAAATTCTAACGCTATAAAAATAGAACAGAATAAGTGACTTAAAGTTTGTTAAAATATCAGATCTGTCATCATTCAAAGAAATATAAAGCTTTATTCTAGAAGGAAAGACATTGTTTTCCAAAATAAAATTATATAAACATTAAACATCTTGTGAATCTTTGAATTTTGAAAAGTTTATGCTGCTACATTGCATGCAGAGAGAAACTAAGTAGCACAGTTCATTATTTTAACGTAATTTGTATTTTCTACAAATAGTCCTAAACTGTAAAATAATTGCGTTATTTCAGAGAGGCACAGGATTTTGCAGTTGGTTTGTATGTATAGAAAGTGTGATTGATAAATCTTAGGATCTTTTTATGATCAAGTCATAGGTAGACTAAAAGTAAAGGGACAATTTTCATATTTTTTTAGAGAAAAATGAAAGATCTCTGGGCACACCTAAAGCTGTCATAGAAGTGTGACTGTACAGGAATGCAAGTCGCAAAGCAGATATAAAGGCAATATATACCATGCTCATTGCCTTTCTCCTGCAAAGTCTGTGCTTGCAGCACAGAAATGAGTAGTGAGAGTTACATGGTCTCCTTCTCCTGGCCTCGGTGGACAGGGGACAAGCTCAGTCTGCGGGTGAGAAGGGGAATAAAGGAAGCAGACCAAGAAAGGTAGAAAGGAGAGATGAGGCTTCTTTGTTAAAAACTGCATGGAGGCCCAAATTTAATTTCATCTTCTTGGGAAACCTCTGGCTTCCATTTGTGATTTTATAATTTAGGATTTATATATATATATATATATATATATATATATATATATATATATATAGTTTTATAGATTACATTCTCTTCAATAGGAAATATATGCATGTTTTTAAGCATATTCAGATATGTCCAATATTTGTGAAAAAGGAAAAAATAATATGAAGAATGGAGCAATACAAAGTGAGTCGAGTCCTTAAATGGTGACTTAGGTGAATCTAACAAGAATGTCCAGCAAGCCAACAAAACCATCAAAAGTAAAGGTCAGACATTCACTTAACACAGACTCTCAGAAGGTTCTCGAACAAGGTATCACCCCAGAAATTAACTAAATGGGAATCGTGGCCTCTTTTTACCCAAAATTAAAATTTAGGAAAAAATAAATGGATTTTTTACAAAGCAGCTTACTAAAATATAAATCTCACCAGACAGTGATAACATTATATAATGCTTTATGAAGTAAGAGCTAAGGGAACTCAGGAGAGGGTCCCATTAACTCTACCCAAACAGAAGACGAGTAGAAGAATTAATTGCTCAAGGACATAAAGTTTCCTGGCAGTATTTCTTACAGGTCACTTTTTAAAGTTAGTAAATCATGTTATAGTTATAATAAATTATAATTATTGAATAACATTTTTCAGTGTTGCATTTAAGTATGAACATAAAATCGATTCCTCTGGTTCTAAAAATTAAGATGCTGCTGCTGTTAGAGAAAACCGTTGCCGAAACATCTTGCCTGCTGTTAATCTTTATATTAGAGATTTAGTCTTACTTAGAATCATAACTTCTGTTACTGTTTTCTAATTGTTTGTGAATTGAATGAATTTATCACACTTTAATGAAGGAGTTAAACTTTAAATTGTTACACAATGCTTCAAAAGAGTAACCAAAGTATTTCCACTTATACCATCAGTACTCTTTTCAGTGATTGTACATGTTCCTTGATCTATGCAAGCTCCTTCTGGTCTTAGATTCAGCAGGCTTTGTCTGCTAAAATTCCCTTACCTGTTAAGGATACCTCAGTGGCCATGGAATGGAATTCACAGGTTTTGATGGAGTTCCATGATAAGACTTCAGATCCTTCTCACCTTTCTGTAAACTGCTTACTAACTGACAGAGCACCTTCCAATCAACAATCAACTTTTAAGTCACTGCCAAGGGGACACTTGCAGATAGCTAATGAAAACATATACATTTGGCTTGCCTGAATAAAACTTTTGAAACTGCTAAACACAATTAAGAAAATATACATAACAGAGACATTTTTACTGTTACTGGCAGCCTCAAGCTATAAAATAAAGAATTGTAGAAAAATGCAAGTGGTTTGTCTACTTTCTCAAATTTCATTCTGATAAAATAATTGAAGCAATTATTTGCTTAGTTAAATCCCCTCATTTACATTGATCATCGATTCAGGTCAGCAGTGCACAGAGATGATTAGAACGTTCAAACCCTAACACAATCATCAGGTTGAATAGTTTTTATTTTGGACATGCATCAAATATTACAAATATGTAAGTTAAAAATAATCCACAAGAAACACTGTAATTCCCTGTGCCATTTTCTGACTTTACAACATGCACACACACACACACACACACACACACACACACACACACAACAGGTTAGCTTGTATAAACAAGTTCAGTAGTGTTAGTAGTCCTGACTTAATAGTCATTTGTCATTTTTTAGAACTCAGTGTATCCTGCTTTTCTCTTAAGGAGTATCTCACACAAACTTTCAGTTCGTTGTTAAATATAATGTTACAGATTTTACACCAAAGTGTAAATTTGTTAAATTATACATTTTATTAAAATTTCTCCTTTTGACTCAATTCCACTACATTAGAGACTGTTTTTCACTTTTGTTGTATATTTTTAGAAATTGTTTATAACATATGTCAAATAATAGGAATAATTATACAAGGACTTGAAGCAATGAATATATATTGTGCTCTTTCTTAAATGATGATTTAAAGGGTGTATAATTCTAGGTTCAAATGTCTCATTTCGTGCCTTGACATTATTACAAATTTCCTTCTAGAACATAGCAGTGCTGAAGAAAAATCTTTCGTAAAATGGCTGCCTAGTTCTTCTCTAGGTAATTTACTTTCTTTCTGAATGATCTACTTTTCTTTGGATATTATTACTTATTTTTGTATTTCGAAGGTATCCTGAACTTGTTATTAACAATTTTTGATTTTATATTTTATTATACACGTGGTCTTTTCATTGCATGTATAGCTAAAACTGTTATTTTTCCCTAATAGTATTTGTAGGACATTTTTCTTCAAAAAAAAGGAAATTTCTTGCTACGGATCTTAGACTCTCTATTCTCTGGGTGGACTAAGTTTCACTGTACTTCTTTCATGACTGGTGGCTGCTTTGTGTGACTTGTGGCTGGTAAACTGAGTGATGAGGTTTATCTGTTCTGGAGTCATGCAGGAGCCCCTGCTTTTCCAGTTAGCTCTTAGCTTTTGTGACAGTGCGCACTGCCGTGGTGTTTTTTACTCACCCAGGCACCCAGCAGTGCCACCAGAGAGCTCCTCAGGTCCTGGAGATACTTCACAATTACTTTCTGGATAATAGTCTTCCTGTCCTGTCCTCCGTTCCTTTGCCTGAAAGTAATTCTAATGTCTCAGATTTTTGCATATCATATATATTCTCACCTTGTAGTTAGCATTTTCTTTGTATTTTTCCTCTAAGTTCTTTGATCTTTCATCTGTCTTTCGGCTTTGCTGTGATTTTTAAGAAGTTTTTCTTGTGTGGTTAGGGAACCTACTCCAGCCTGTCCTATGGAAGGGGTGCCTGAGGACCTGCCTTGAGAACAATGCCTAGTCCTTGTCCCCTTTCCTCTTGTAGTCCGCCCTGCTCTGCTTTTTGGATGCTGTAAAATGTGTATCTTTTTGTTTGTCTATTTGTTTGTTTGTTTTTGTCTAAACTTTTATCCTAGATCCAAACTTTTCTCCTTCAAATTGAGCCTCCCACCTTACTGAGTCAGCGGTGGAGAAGTCACTAATACCATTAAATTTCGGGGCAGGTACTTTACCATCTCTCCCACACACACTAACACCAATGCCGTGCAGTCCCGACTCTCAGAGAACAACGTGGGCTTTTCTCTTCCTCTGGTGGATAGGGTGTATCTGATTTTCAGACTATCATAATATATTCCTACAATGAATTCATTTTATCTGGTTCCTAATTTTCTCCTTTGTTTTACTTTTATGTTGAAATAATTTTAAGCACAGGGAAGTTGCAAAAATAAAAAAACATTCACACTCTATGTCCTTATGCCCATTCATTATTTTCAATATGTGCCTTATTTTCTTTTAATCTTGTGATAATTTGGCCTAGTTATATTATATTAATAAGCATATGCATGCAGTTATATGTGTACCATCTCACATATCCTTAACATGCATTGTTACATTTAGAACTCATGAACATGGAAAATAATAACTTTATCATGCTTATATTTTAAAATACATTTTTTCTAGAATACTTTTTTATTTAAGAATATTTATGAAAACAGATTTCCATATGCTTCGTGCCCAATTTTTCCTATTTAGGTCTTTCTTTTCGATGCTACCCCTGTTGGGATTAGTAACTGGTACAGACCTGTTATTTTTAAGGAGCTGTGTGCTTTGCTCCATGTTCCTTAATTCTAACCCAAAATGCTGTCTCTATTCTGAGGTCACCAGCAGGGTGACACTGCACATTCGGGTTCCTTCAGTTAAACACATTTTCTCAGTGTTTCTTGTTTATAAACAGTGTTCCTGCACACGCGGTCACTTTCAAGAGTCTGGTAGACTTGCCATCATCATTGCGTGTGTGTGTAGTAAAGGCAAAGGAGTCACAGTCCTAGACTTGAGGCAGGAATTTCACAAGCTAGGATGGAGAGGCTTAACTTCCCTGGGAGGTCACCACCAATGTAACTCCCTCTAGACACCTTTAAATAGGAACTAGGGGAATTTGCAACCACCAATTTAACTCTACAGAGAATACTGCAAGATATTCTAAAAAAGAAAAATAACAAGATTCCTGAAACAGTGCAGAGAGGCCACAATGAATGGAGCAGAAAGCGAAATGAAGAAGACAAACTGACAACTAACGACAGAAAAAGAACTCAACAGAAATGAGGCAGAGAGGATTGGATGGTAGGAACAGCTATTTTGGAGAAAACAAGACATCATAATAGCTAGTGCTGATTTAGTATCATCTTGTTTTGAAGTCTCATCAAGCTTTTTATCTTCTGTCTCCATCAATCTTAACAGGTTGTATCTTATTGGATTTTATTATATGTGATAATAAAAACAAAAACTTTTATAGACAAGGAGATTATACAGAAACCATTGTTCACTTTCTGATAGTTGGTTCTAAATACCCTGTAATACTGTCATTCTCTTGAATGGTTTTACATTGTCTTGATATGTTTGATGCTACAGTATACGAAGTTATACTCAAAGATTTCAAGGAAAGAGACACTATGGTAACTACTTTTATGCCGGGATATCTTGTGGTGAAATACTATTTTGCTTAAATGGTTATGTTTTGACCTGTGCTGTTTTGTTATGCCCTCTTTTATCTCAATCTCCTTTTTTATTATTTACTTTTTTTATTTTTATCTTTTTAATTAAGGGAAAAGTAAAAAATAGCAAGATATAGTAACTCACTTTGATTTCCTGTTAACTTGATTTGAAACCCTGTATTGCTCTCACCATCTTGTTTTGACTGATTTTCCTCTATTCTGTTTTGCTTGATGGTATCAAGTTTGAAAATATAGGCAACAACTGTGAAGACAATAAGATTCATTATGATACCCATTCTGGTTGACTATTATTTTCTTTTGAAGTCCTGTAATGTCTCCAATGTTTTGATTTTATTCCTTACCATTTTGTTCAATTTTATTTTAACTGATGATATAGGCAATTCTTTTTAAGATAGCAAGAGGCAGTATGGTAACCATTGTTGATCACCTTGTATTTTGTTTTTTTACATTATGTACTACGTCCATCCTTTTGATTTGACTGACTCTGTTTTGTTATTTCACATTTGGTTTCATTCTCTTCAAAAATAATAAAAACTGTGGGAGTAATAAAAATCAAAATGTGTAATTGTCATTGTACAAAAGAGAGGAAAAAAAAGTGCTCTAAACGATATAACTGCATGTATATTTAAGTGTATAAGATAGATAACCATATTACTGAGTTTTGTTGGATCACTGAACAGAACTGCTTGCAGTCTCACTGTTTGAAAGTCCACTATATATGCTTTAACTTTGTAACTTGAACAACTATTTCTAAGATGACAACATGTAATCTATTAAATAGTGATTTTCTGTTTACTTTTTCTGAAATTTTGTATAACTTGTACCCTTTTCTGTTTTTTTTCTTTTTCTCCTTAAATAAAATTTAAAAAAAAAAAAAAAGACTTGCCTGGATTGCATAGTAAGAGCCTGTCTCAAAATACAAAAACAAAACAAAACAAAGAAAAAAACTAGCTAACTCTAATAAATAGATAAAATTAAAATTTCTACATATATATTGAAATAATATGATCATAAATTTGGGGGTAAAGTGCCACTTATAGCTAAATATCATATATATTGTTTCAAACATTTACTCATTAAAATGAATGTCAAATTTTATTCATTAATGATTCTAATCATTAATATGGCACTGACTATTCTGTGGGTACTGTACATAAAGTCATACAGTTCTTACATGGATTCATTTCAAGTCAGCGCAGGCATTTATGATTATCTTATACTAGTATAGATAGCCGTAAAAAGGATAATCTTAAAGCTTTTGTAGGTAAATGGAGGCAACTTGAGGCTAAACTCATAAACAAAATAGATCAGACTCACATTTGTAAACATCTTATTGTTCCCCTGTTGTAAAAAAAAAAAATAATAATAATAATAGGGCCAGGGATTTAGTTCAGTGACACAGGCACTTGCCTGGAAAGTGCAAGATCCTCAATTCAATCCCAAGTACCAAAATAATAATAGAAACTGAGAGTAATAAGATCCAAAATGTACAACAGATATAGTAATAATGAAAGGGAAAGACAGTGCTCAAAACAAACTGGGATGGGGGAAAGGAGAAGAGAAAGAAAGAAAAAGATTCTATGTATGTAGGCACATACATATAACTGTATGTATGTGTATATGTGCAAAATAGATAACTATACTACTAATCTCTGACAGTTCATGGAAAATAACAGTTTGTGCTGTCGCTGTTTGATTGATCATTTTTTATGACTAGATCTTGTAACCTGAACAAGCGCTTCTAAGATAACACGCAATATATTAACTAGTGTTGATTTCTTACTGTTTTTTTGAAATTCTGTATTGTTTCTATTATTTTTTCTATTATGCTTTTTAAAATAAAAAAAATAACGACAATATTATTGATCAATAATTATAGTTAAATGATTTTCAAGAATTTCATTCATTTCACAGACCTAATACAAAATTATAGAACTTTTATTAGCCTTAATTTATTTAAGAAATAGGACAGAAAAAGAGGTAGAATCAAATTTTAAGGGAGATTCCAGTTACATGCAATGACTTTGTGTAGACTACAATTGAAAAATGAGCAAGTATTTACACAAAATGAATTTTACTCCTCCAAAGTTTGCTATGCCATATGTAATAAAAGCATAAAATAAAAACTATTTAAAATGGCATGTCATATTATCCTGCTTGGTTAAAATGTGTTTAGGTGATATTTCATTTTTCACTGTTTGGTTTTATAAATTACTAATACACATCCGATTTTCACCCGAGTCTGTTGGCACTGTAAATGCTGAACAGTACTGATTTGCTTCTGACCATCACTAAAGACATAATTTAAGAATAAGGAAATGAGACCACATAATCATCTAGAAAATGATTTCTCATTTTCAAAATATTAAGGTGAAAATCAGAGACACAGAATTTAATTTAAGTCTTCTTTTAGTGAGTCTTGATGTTGAAAAGCATTGCTTTTTCTACATTTGACACATGGATATAGTTGAAATATATTTATAAAATGTCTAATAATTGAATGATGTTATGTTCCTGATTCAGCGTCTCCTCCATGCCTAACACGGCACGTTAACACTCGGTGACCCTCATTCACGGTCTACTGCGTCCTCCTCCCTGGAGACTGTGCCTACCGACTGAACAGAAGCCCAGCTCTGAGGACATGCTTCTCTTCTGTCCCGATTTCCGAGTATGCTTTTCCACTGCCAGGGAATACAGTGTGAAGTGCATAGTTCGGTGCACACTGTTATCTCTGCTCACTTATGAATGAGGACAGTGGAGCTGTTGCCTTTCCCATAAAGCCTCAAACATGCTTCTCATTCCTCACAGCTCTCTACTGGATCGTGGATATACATCTTTATATGTTTCATCATTGTTGTAACCCTTAAAACTGAGACTTTCTCTGTGTACTGTAATAAGTACACAGCAAAGAAGAACAAGGGAATCAAGTCATTGATGGCTATGAACCTAGCACTGACTCAAAAGTCCAAAGGACTTTTCATATTTGTTACCACTTCATGGATTTTCATTACAGCACAATGATGGGTGTAATGCATGGTGAGGGCAGTCAGAGGCAGAAGCGTGGTCAGAAATGGGCTCCATCCTTATGTATATACTATCTTTACTAAATTGTTTAATTTCTTTTCTGTCCATTTTTATTGAAAAATAGAGAAATGGAATAATATTCTGAAGTTAGTTGCAGTAGTGAAGTTAACAATAAATTAGCTTGCGTGAAATAGTTAGAAAAGAAGAGAAACTTAATAAACACCAGTTTGCATCCATTTATCTTTGCATTAGAAATAGTTGATTGATTTCTGTGTCTCTCAATTAGGCAACGATAGCTAGTAGGTGAAATGCTTTGGATTGGGATAATAAATGTGATGTGAGTTTAATCATGGAAGTCTGTTGAGATCTGCATTTTAATTAATGGTTGTATAGTATGCACATTTTTGGTTTAATAAAGTTGGTTTTTTTAAATTAAAGTTCCTAAATAAATAAATAAGGTTGACGTAAGAGTGAAACAGGAAAATGAACCTAGAAAACATTCAAATCTGAACATGTAACTGGCCTACTCATGCTGCCAATGAGCCTTTAAAACCAGGATTAGAACAACACAAGAAAAATACATTTAATATTGATTTACCAATTAATGTAGCAATTCACTGTTTCTCAGTTAAAATAGTAGCACTGTCTTCCACGGCCAGGTTTAGGTGCCGTCCAAGGCAGCTGCTGCTATCCTTTCTTTCCAGTTCCCCACACTGTGACGAGTTCGTGAATACATCTCGCCTCACAGTCTCCCTTACCGCATTATTTGTAAAATAATCCTGCTGGGTCGGTCTTTGATCCCCATTTCTTCACTGATCCTGCTCCTGTCAAATTCAGTATTGACTTTAGCACTGCCACATTCATTGTAAGTTCTCATTTTTCTTCTAAAAGGAAATATTGGCAGCATCCTCTAAAAAGGAAATATTGGCAGCCTTTTCTTGGAATTTGGTTCTCATTCCTGGGTTACTATACTGTCATCATTTGTAGTTTGTATCACTGTCCATTTTTCTTGAACTTGCTAGCTTTTCTTTCTTCCACTTCCAGAATAAATGTACAGTTTAGTAATAGCTCAGTATTCCTCATGTATAGCTAAATCCAAAATGCAGGCCCCAAGCCTCGCCATGACCAGTAGCCAAACTTACATATTTAACATTCTACTCAAATTCTTGCCAATTAGATAATAATCTGTTAAATAATTCCCCTCCATCTTTTTCTGCTCAGTTGCCCAGTTCCAAAGTGTAGAAATCATGCTTGAGTTGTTCTTTAGTGCCCTAGAGTAAATCTGTCAGTCCACTGAGAAATTTAAACTTCCAAAAATTCCAAACTGTCTGTCTTACATAGAATCTACCATTATGATTTATACCTAGATAACCCTCCAGATCCTTCTGCACGCAGAAGTAGAGCTTTTCAAAGGTAGCTGGATCCAAAGTGCAAGATACTGGGATTAAGGGTATGTGATAATCTAATTGGTGTAGCCTAGTTCTAGCATAAATAATAGAAGAACCAACCAATGGGCTTTTAGCCTATATGTAATGCAAAGGGAAATTGGAAGGCAGGCTACAGCCACTTTGCTGCCTCCTGCCTCCCTGCCATGGACTGTTTGCTGCAATGTCCCTCTAGTGTACTACCCTACTTAGGAGCCAACAGACTATGAACTGAAGGTTCTGCTAATTGCGGGCTAGAAGTCCCTTCTTTAACTTGGGTGTCAATATTTTGTTTCAGCAATGAAAATTTGACTAAGACAACTTCCTCATCTAAATCACCATTGTTTTTCACCTAGCTGCTCTCATTTCCCTGCTTCCAAATTTGTTCTCCTATGCTTTACTCAAATTGTCTTTTAAAATCAGATATTTTATTTCTTTCTTTCTTTCTTTTTTCTTTCTTTCTTTCTTTCTTTCTTTCGTCCTTCCTTTCTTTCTTTCTTTCTTTCTTTCTTTCTTTCTTTCTTTCTTTCTTTCTTTCTTTCTTCCTTCCTTCCTTCCTTCCTTCCTTCCTTCCTTCCTTCCTTCCCTTGTTTCTTTGCTTTAAGGAAAAAAGATAAAGTAAAATTTTGTAACAAAATAACAGAAAATAACAATAGTTAATACACTGCATATTGTCATCTTTAAAGTAGTTACTCAGAGTACAAGGTAGGGGTACAAAAATTTCTCCAATCAATATTAGCACAAACTTTTTTTTCTGTGAACTGAGACACTAACAGTATAAGTAACTTACATTTTGTTTCCTTTTCCTTTCCTTCCTTTTTCTTTTTTTGTATTCTAGTTCCTTTTTACTTTTAAACAATTTCTTCCCACTTCACAGTATCTATTCTACATGTTAGAACTTATTTATTCTTTCAATTTCTCACACCAGTGAGATAATACAATCTTTATACATGTGACACTGATTTATTTCTCTTATGAGATGTCCTCAAATTGAATCCATTTACCTATAAAATTCTCAAGTTTATTTATTGCTGAGTAGTATTCCACTGTATAAAAATACCACTTTTTTTTTGTTGTTGTTGTTTAACCCAATTCTTGGTATATGGACATTTGGGCTGTTTTCAAGATTTAGCTACAGAGTGGGAAGTTTTTTTTTTTTTTTTCCTTTAAGTAGTATCAGCAAATCCTACCAGCAAAATCACAAAAATCTGGTCCTGAATGGAGTAGTTCTCAGTAATTTCTATAGTCGTTTTAACACTATTTTGTCTTGTTTTGATTTTTACTCTAATATTACTGATGAGGAGAATTTTGTCTGTTTTATTTGTTAGATACGATCCATCCCAGAACATGGGCTGACACACAGTAATTGTTCATTATGTACATTTTGAATCACTATATGATTTAGTGAATGTTAGTGTCACAGCCAAACCAAATCCATGGTAAATTCTGCCATCAAAAACATGCTCTTTGCAACAGATTTTATGCAGATTCTGTGAAGCATATGATAGTGAGGGTACTAATGTCTATTCTCATTAAAATTAATATGAATAATTTCTAAATTCTATTGAAAGATCATAGATGCAGATAACAACTTTAAGGATAAAATAAATAATTTGAAGTTTATATAAACAGGTCATTGAATAAACAAATAAGAGAAAAGAAACAATTTTTTAGTGTTAACTTTTCAGCAATAAATCTAGAAGGAATGAAAGACAAAAGGTTACTGTTGGAAAATCTCTGTAATACTTACTGCTAGAAATATTTACTGATGAATGCTAAAATTAGTAGTAGAACCTATAGAAGAAGACAGCATTTACTGAGTTCCAATATATATTTCTCAAACATCTGCTAACTTATAAATAAAAATAATCATTCATGATGGAAATGCTTGGTAGGTGTTATCTCAATCAACACATAAAATTTATTAACATCACAAATAATCAGCCATATTGACTTCATATATCCCCAGATGAGATATATTTAGAAATGTACATCATTTCTGTGTTATGTTTTCTCCAAATGCAGAATCTTATCCTGATCATAAAGAGCCAATCCCAAAATAAGTGGAATTCTACATAATGTGCAAAAGCCTACTCTGCAATATTGTCAAACATTGAAGAACAGAGCAAGTCTTAATGAGTATCACTCATCAGTGTAAACTAAGGAGACATCTTTTGCACGAAAAGGATTTAAGTGTAAAGAAATGCATGACCTTCAATAAAATCTTTAATTAGCTCATAAAATTTGACTAACAGAAATGTAGTTTTGATAACTGTGATTCAGTTATATGTAAGATATTAACATTAAGGAGAATTTTGTCATGAAGTATGGCAACTCTATTTTTGCTACTCTTCTATGTTTCTAAAATTGTTTCAAAACACAAAGTTCGATCAACTTTTGAAAACATACAGTTAAATTTTTAGTATTTCCTTCTGCTCTCATAAATTATCCTGAATTGTGCCAGCCCGCCTTGAGAGATTTACTCTACTTGGCCGCAGGGCACAAATATCATGTCTAAATTGAGGCACAGATATTACCTCTTATCATTAGCTTGTTTGCTGCGAGAGGAAATTATTCTCAATGTACAATGCATTCCTCTGTTTGTAAATTATGTTGCACTTCAGAAACTCTTTACTCTGCTAAAAGAAGAAAAGCACACAACAATTTCAAGATTTAGTGTGTAGTTTCAACTAGCCCAACAATTTTACATCCTACTTCCTGCCTAATATAAATTAGTAGCTGAGTATTCCAGACCTTACAGGAATATTTCATACAGAAATATCTTACTGTGTTTTAAAAATGTATTTGTAAATGTCATTGAGAATTCTTACTCAACCGTCCCTGAAAAATGTAATTGTTAGGAAACTTAAAAAAACAAACACAGTTTTTAAGGCTTAAAAAAGGAAACATAATATACATGAATAGCTAAACATAAGACAAAGATGCACACTGACAAATATAGATTTCATCTAGGAAAAATCAATAAGTATAATTTCATGAGACTTGAGTCCTTAAATTCATGTGTCTCTTAAAGTCTTTCTCTTATCTGTCTCTCTTTACTTTCTCAACAGAAAAGACAAAATGATTTTCAAGTCAAGCTCCAGTGCATACATGGAAACACAAAAACCACCAGAAATACAAGCTCTCAGAAGAGCTCCACGTTCAAAGTAATTTTCTAAACAGACAGAAGATAAGATACCTTCACGAAACATCTTACAAAAGTATTCAAAATTGAAGTATTTATCATTTTACATTCATTAAAAGCTATGTAAAAACCCTGTTTATAGAAGTATACAATATTCAGTGCTGCCCTATAAATTGAGATGATTCACAGTATGTTTAGAACACACGTACACACCAGGTTATATGCACAAGAAAATTAACTCTATGTATAGATGCATTTCAATTCATTTCGAGTCAACACTGAAAGTCAATGATGACGGAAGTGCAACCAAAATAAACAATGTAGCTTTCTCTGCCACTGCTAAGCCTGAGTCTTACCTGCTGGTACGGGATCAGGTAACTTGGTATTTTGAATGCACAGCTTGCTACCAAGAGATCACTTCTCCCTCCTTACGGGCTGCCTACTCTTTGATTGGCTTTTTAGTTGCCAAGGTATATCCAATCATGGATTTCTACAGCAAGATAGCGGCCCCTCCAGGCTCACACCCAGATTCCTGTGATTCACTGCAGACTTCTCACAGTCCCTCCTCTGCGCAGTTTAAGCAAAATCTTTTCTTTCAGTGACATCAAGGACAAACCCCCCTTTGTTTTATCCTCATCATGTCTTGAGAGAATTTAAAGGTTTTGAAAATGAGGAATACATCATTCCTCAAAGTATTAATAAATGTGACTACAGCATCTATTTGGATAAAGAGAACAAAGAAGAAAATGTAGGAACCCATGATCTTCTCACTTGGATAAGCTAACACTGGGGGAATCTTTCGGGTAATCCCATAGAAAAATAATCCAAATGAGGGAACAGGCAATATGGATAGAATAATCCTCTCCAATGATACCTTAATAATGACCATACAAACTAAATATTATAAAGACTTTCTTAATGTGAGAATAACTTACAGCAAAAGCAACCTTATGTATTACAGAATGCAAGGTTTTCTTATCTTTTTTTACCAGTATTAAAACCAATACTAAATTGATTTTCCTTAATTTCAATTTAAATTTTATGGTACCTGTTTGAGGTATACAACATTATGAGATATACATATACATAGATAGATAGATAGATAGATAGATAGATAGATGATAGTAAAATTGTTACTATAGTGAAATAAGTAATTTACCCAAATTTCATATAGTTACTCTTTTAATGATAAGAACAGAAATCCTAAATCATTTAAGGGTTCCCCACACAGGAGAATATTATTGACTCAGTTTGTACTTTATAAGTGTGGACTTGTTTATCCTGCTCCTGTGTTCTCTGTATACAAGGGGTGACAAACTGATGAATGGATCCAGTGCTAATGCAGAACCAAACTAGGGATTACCCAATCCAAAAGGTGCTTTCTAGGGAGAGTTTAACAATGCTAATCATTAAGCCACATCCCCAAAATATGAATTCATAATCCCCCAAAATTCTCAATGTGTTTATATTTTAAAACTCCCTAAATTATTTCAAGGCACATACAAATCTGAGAACCAGTAATGCAATTTGAATTCTTAATTTCTAAATAGGCAAATTACAGGGGGCTGGGGATTTAGCTCAGCGCCATAAGTGCCTGCCTGCTTTGCCAATGTGTGGTCGTGAGTTTGATCCCTGGTACCGATAAAAAAAGAAAAAAGGAAAAAAAAGATTAAAAAAGAAACAAATTACAAATGACACCTTCAATTTAGGATGCTTGTACACATCAAACTGATATTCCAATCTAGGTATCCGTAGTCTTCCAAGTATTTTTCTTTTGCAATTTTCCAACTCTTGTTTATGAAAGAACATATTTTTAACATATGCCTGAATGATGCTTTCATTTAGAATGATTTCTACTATTTGAATTCCAAAATAAATTAGAAGGTAGATTGAAAACTCTTGTTAGATTTTCAAAAAACTTATGTGAGATAAAAAGATAAATCTACAGATAAGTAGACATGTATTATTTTTTATTAAATATCTATTTTACAACAGGAAATTGTTTAAATAATATCAATGATCATATGACTTGATTTTTAGTATAAATTTAAAATCATTCTCCAAAATTTATCATTCATTTTTGAATTTTTAAATCTTTGAAAGAAACATTTGCTGGTCCACATCTGCAAAAAAATAATTTCTAACAACCCTTTTGTGGAGTTGGTTCATGGACATAATACATCTTAATCTTTTTTTCATCCCCTTTTTCTCTCCTCTTTCCTTCTCTTGAGCCCCTTCCCCTTTGAGCAAAACCTATTTTCTTTTCTTATTGTTCATCTTTACTATGCTATTTATTTATAATTGAGGTGTTTTATTTAGAGAACCTACATGATATTTAAGCTTGTGTGTCTGATTTATTTTACTTAACTTTATGGCCTCAAAAGTTCAACGATTTCCCTACAAATAATTCAAGTTTCTTTCTCTTAATAGCTTAGGATATTTTTCACCTGTCAATTACACTGAAAATAATCCAGTGACATCACTAAGCATTTAAAAATAGGAAGCTTTAAGAATATATTAATATATTGTTCAAATATTTTAAGCTGTATTTGAAGTCACTGGGTTAGTAAATTAGTGGCAACATTTTAAGGAACCTTTGGTATTTGGTATCCATTGCAGTAAATATTCTTGAATATGTGTCTTCTTTTTACTTGGCAAACACAAATATCTCCATTATTAAGTTTTGAAGGTCACAAGTTAAGAGTCTTTACATTTTAAAGATTTCAAAGGCATTTCCAAAGATAAACATGCTTCTGGCACAATAATGATGTTCATTTTCTTTCATTCATTCACTAGTTCATTCAGTCCACAAATATTAAAGGAGAAAACACTACACAATAGATACAGATTACATTGACAGCACTGCAGACTCAGTACACACCGATATGAAATACAGAAATATTTCACTATGATCGTGTCAAACAGCTTTGAATATGATGTGCACTGTTGCAATTTGTCTGTTCTTCCACCACAGAAGAGATCATAGATTATATCTGAGCCTTAACCTTGCCTGTTATATAAATGTAAAGAAAGAAAATAATACATGAACAACTGAAGCTCAATATGTCATCAGTATTGATTTTGATACTAAAATATGCAAAAGACCTTGGGTATACTATTGATTTATTGCCTAGTTGTTTTACTTAAAAACTACAATATATTTTTTTAGATCGTTGTTTTGTTGTAGACCAAAATACAAAAATGAGTTTCCTAGAAAAAGGCATAAAAATGAATGTTTATACATGTCATTCTCTTTTAGGTGATTGCAGAGTAATGCTTTGGCCCATCTGCATGTCCAGAGAAGAATTATAGAGCCAGTAACTGTGTCATTAAATATATAACAGTCATCTTTTCAGTTTGGTGGTACTTTCATTTACATTAAGAAATAGATGATTACCATTACCATTATTTATGATTTTATGCTTTTGTGTGCTGATTTATATCTGGTAGATACTGAGAGAGCATGTGTCAGCATCACCCCAGGACATGGAGATGCACTTTCCAAGTTGATATTCCCTCAGATATTTCACACATTTCTGGTCCTAAGTCATCAGAAAGAAAGTTGAACAAGTAAGAATGATTCAGGTTAGACAAGACAGAAATCCTCACATCTGGTCCTTTCATGAGTAACATTTTTTTTTTTGGAATCAGATGTGTCTGGAAAGTCTTATAATAATCAATGAACTTCCCAAGTCTGAGCTGCTCCCAATGACAGCACCCCACATTGTATCAAATCTTTATTTACATATTAGGAACTCTCTGAATTTCTAATGGATTATTGCTCCCAGGGCACAATCAAGCAGCAACTTGGGGACATTATCAGTGACAAATTTATATATCCTTACAAAATATTGCAAAACTTACTCTAAGTATCAGTTGCTTCTTAGCTGACATTATATCTTTCTAGAGAAATGCCTGAGCAACAAGACTGTCTGTGAGTGTTAACTGCACAGGAATATATGGCATCTGTAGCATAAAGAAGGATACAGTGTGAAATTCACAGCCATTAGAATCTTGCAGCTACAAGCAATGAATTCCTTGGTGTGTCTTCACGCCAATGTGGCACCTTTGATATCTGGAGGAATTCTACCCATAGAATTAATCCCATGGACAGAAACTTCAGGCTACTGTGCTTAGAGCCTTAGAGATGACACACTCATAACTATGCATCCCAAGGACAGCAATGAGCCATAGGAGACACAGCTCACACAAAGATACTGCAAAGACAGCATTCAAGGAAATGTAAATATTCACAAGCTATTTATCACTATGGATAAGCTTAAAGTAAATTCATCATTAAAACTGATCCCTTCTAATATTATAGTTTATAAAACAAAATGCACAAGATAGGAGACAGCACAGATATTTTTCAGCATTGTGGGTGTGAATGTATTTCTTCTCATACTGTATACTTGTTGAGTTACAGTAAAAATGGTATGTTCTTTTTCAAACATCTTTAGTGGAAATGTGTAATGTAATTTCAGCAGTGAAGACATTGGACATTGCGTATGTGTGAATGCAAACAGAAAATGTCCTTTTGATTATAATTTTAAAATTATGCTAGTTTAATAGAATATTGAATATTTTAGAGCAGTAATATATGTGCCCAAATCGTTACTACCAAATATTTTATGGACTTTAAAAGTAATGAAGAGAAATTCAGAGCAATGTGCTGAAAAGAGAAATGAGTAAAATCCATTAACGTTTCTATATTAATGAAACCAGGGGAGGGAGAGACAGAGACAGAAGGAGACAGGAAGACAGACGGGGCGGCGGAGGGGGAGACTGAACAACTTGGAGACACTCATCATAAAATAACAAAGATTGACCTAAGGTATTTTATATATAATATAAAACTTAGCTCCTTGGTTTAGGAAGCCTTCTTTCTCTGGCTTTCCATATGCTTTCCTCCTTGCACGTGCACCCCCAGTGCATGATCTTGAACTTCCCTCCTCTCACTGGGACCTGGTCACTGTGGTTGAGGGCTCCAGGTCCTCGTGGGTCCTGTCTTCACATTCACTCACATTCTGAAGCACTGGGTATTAGGGGTACCAGGTAGAATATTGACAGCAGATCCCAGCCCATGATAATTCTAGAGAGAAAAACTAAACCCATATTTAAAAATCAGATTCACAATACACTTTTAGTGTGTGTCAAAGTACAAGATTTCCTTTATACATTTCCTCACAAAAAAAAACGTATTTTCTATTTTTATGAAGCAGCTTGATATTCACCTGTCTTAGAAATAACTCCTTGAAGAAAATAAGGTTTTCAGATTAGGAAGGTCATTATGTTGAAAAATTAAAAATTGTTATGTCCAATATCCCACACTGTGGCACAGAAAACTGTAACTTAAATAGAAATAAAAAGAAAGAACCAAATATGTATTCAAAATTTGGAAAAATTAATTGTCATCATCACAGTGTTTTGTATATATGTATAGATTTGTATACATGTATAGATTGTATATATGTATATATGTATAGATTTAATAAGTGATCTCTCACATGATAAGTATAATCATTCTGTAATTCTCAGAAAGAATATTTCCAGCTTGTAAAATACAATAATTATCCTAGACACTGGCAACATCCCCAATAAATTATCCAAACCCTTATAATCTCAAAATAGCTCTTATTACCTTCCTTATCTTTCCAAGATGATACCTACTTGGCAAGTGATAAAGGACAGAGATGGTCTGCAGTTTTGTTCGATACACATACACAAGCTTCATTTGTTGTTTTCTTTCCTATTACTCCATTGGCCACTGTAAGTCCAGAGTTTGCATATCTATTTCCCCCCATTATCCATAATTTTTGTAGAAGTACATGAATTTACTTCCCTGCCAAAGTTGTAAAAGGGAGTATTCAGGATGGAGCTTGGATGAATAGACCACCTATTATAAGCATATAAAGGAATGTGAGTCTCCAAATGCCACAGTGCCTTTAGCGTGAACAATCTGGTCTACAATATCAAAATAGAAGGATAAGTTTAATTGTGTTCATGCCAAGAACTCACATATTAGTTATGTACTGGGAAAGCACCAGCATTAGTGTGAGATTCCATAATTACTCAAGGCTCATGATTGGGCAGATAGTCTTTTCATTAGTAGTAATAGTATTTTAAGAGTTGGGCTTGTGGTGTAGTCAGGCTTTGGAAGAGAATAGATTTAATAAAGGACTCACAGTTTATAGAATTGCTTTGTAACATTCACTCCAAAAGTCAAATGCAGAAGAGTGCAAGACATCTGTCCACGCACTAGGGACCCATCACATCCAGCTGAAAACCTGGATCCCGCGGCAATGTCCTGCACAAGTCCCACTGAAGACCTAGGACTCAGGACAATCTCTCATGAAAGTCTAATCAAGGATCTGCACTGGGAAGGCCAAAAGGCCAGCAATGGAAGCTAAAAGGTCCAAGCAAGTGAGATAAAGGATCTGTACCAGCAAGATGAGATATCTACACATGTGTGACACTCAAGTGACAGTCACTCAGAGACCAGAAAGTGACACTCAAGGTAAGGACCAGAGTTCCTTTGAAGAGAATCACAGCCATCCCCAGCAACAGTGAGGATCCAAGTTCCTCTGACGATGGGGGTAGCTGCGCTCCTATTAGGAAAGCTGGCACACCAAGCTGCTCCAGGAGAATCTACAGCACCGTCTTCCCCTCCAGCTCTCCTTTTAAGCTCTTGGCAGCAGTCCTCAGGTGGGCCTTCCACACCCTGACTCAGCTCAGCTGAGTGTTACATGTTGACTATTAGTCAATCCACAATCCACTATAGCTTGTTCTTAAATATGCTACAAAACAGGCTTAGGCAAAAATACCAAAGCCCATGCCATGACCTGGCTTCTCAGTTCTTGTTTTTTCCTCTTTGTCTTCTTTTTCAATGACAGTAGTGGAATTGTAAGACCAGCACCAAAGCAGTACCCCTGCCCTTTCCTGATAAATCTGTTTTAGATTTTAACTGACTGTATCCTAATCCTGACCAACAAAATTTCCTGCTGTACTGCTGCCAAAAATATAGTAACAGATTTTAGATAAGTCATGTCCATGGCACTTGTGGAAGATTGTTACTGCTGGTGTTGTTTGTTATTTCTTTTGCTTCTTTTCATTTCATATGTGATATTATCTACTTTTTTACCTTTTCCTTATAAAAGGAAAAAATATCTGATGGAGACAATATTTTCCTTTTATAAAGAAGGTTGTATCTTGTACAAAACAAAAACTTAATGGAAAATTCTGGAACTACTTTAAAAAAAGGAATTTTCTTTTCTCTCAAAAGAAACATCTTGAAACAAATTCAACCCAGTGACAATTTGAGTACATGGCTGTAAAACCACAAAACTATGTAAGTCAGTGAACCACAAGCCAGATTTCCTTTGAGATGTGCAATGGTATCTTTGTCCTAGAATGTTCCAAAAAAAGGGTTAAGAAAATGCAACCTGGACCATTTTTTGAGCAATTAAATACCATGAGGGAAGAGGTCCATTTTCCGGGATAGCTTTCATTTCAACTTCATATTTGGTACCCATTTATTTTTATAGTTTTGCATGCACATAAAACAAAATCTCAGGTTGTAATTGTACACCATCATGGTCTTCATGAAAAGAATGTACCTGAATAACCAATTCTAGAAAACCACGACACTGGTGTACTTTGGTGCCCTCTCTAATAACCCTGCTGCCTCTGAGATTTACCAGCAAAGAGTTGCTTTGCCAGAATTTGTTCTTTATGCATATTGAATAATCAGAATATGTTCTTTTGTATCTGGCTTCATGCATATTGGTGAGGACAGTTGTGGGCTATTCGTTCTCATTCTTTTCTTGCATTCCATACTGGGAATGCACCATTTTACTGTCAGGGCCACCTGGGCAGGTTTGAGTTTGTCACCACAATGATTATCACCAACATAACTATTCCAGCATGTGTCTTTGGCACATACAGGAATGCATTTTTGTGGCTTTGCATTTAGGACTGAAATTGATGGAATATGAGATGCTTTTTAGCAGACAAAATCATGGAATTCCCTGAAGCATTTCAAAATGTCTTTTGCCAATTAATATTCTTCCTACAGGATCAAAAAAATTGTTTGCTTTCCACAACCTGGATAGAATTTTGCATATTCTTAAAAAATATTTCTAAAAATTTCATTGTGTTTTGTTTTGAAGCCCTTTAGGGTATTTAATACTATGTGTATTTCTATCCTACAGCTTAATTTTCTATAGCTCTGTCGTAAAATATTTTGACAGAGCAAATATTACTGGAGACACTAACATCATTGATATGAGGTGATGTGATGCTCTAAGTCACCAGATTACACAGTAATTACAGAGTCTTTATTGAAGTGTGTATCTGTGTATGTGCCTGACATATCCAAATGTACCACTGTGTACTCCAGAGTCATTTCAAAATGAGGGATTTATTAACAATTGTGACTCAGTCTCAAGCACAAGTATGGTTTTTCCACAAAATGTAATTGCCTCAAAACCAGTAAGAGTGCTGGAAGTACACATTCACTGTAAGATTTACCAGTTAGTCTATAGCTCACTTGAGCTTTTCTGAATTGTGAATTGCAGTAGCAGTGTGTGATTTACTTTTGATGTCTCTATGCTTTGTAATGCTGTGAGGCTGGCCTGATAGTCGAAAATAATAACAAGGACATCAGGCCTTAGTGTGTGTGTCTGTGTGTGCACGCGCACACATGTGTGTAAATGCAACAGACCCACATGCCTTGGGCACCTAGAAGTCATAGCTCATTACTGATACAGTTGCCTGTGAAGAATACTGATGTACGAAAGCAGATTTGAAGTTACTGGTTATATCAGGCACAGCCAGCTTGCTCAGGGCTGAGGGAAAGGGTCTGCTCACATACCTGCCTTAGCATTCAGGGGTGCCTTAGCATTCAGGGGTGCATCTGACGCTGTTGAGCTTGTCTCCTGTGCCCGCACGGGGTCAATTAAAGTCTTCCTGTTTTTTTCGGTTTTCAGATGCACTTGGAAGCCCCAAATGTCAGTGCCTCCGAGGTTCCAGCCTAAATTCTTAGTATCATGAGCTGTCCTAGCAGTGTGTCATGTGATAAAACCACATATATTTAAGTCATACTTTAGTCAAGTGCTTATCCTACTGATGAAATGATATAATCTACCCTATCTAGGGCACAGTAAGTCTCATAATTATATTTCTTACTCCTCTATCTTGTTACGCCTCTCAAGCAGAAAATTATGTTACATGTAGAAAACTGGAAATTAGGTTACATGCAAACATATACATTGCCCATATATCTACACATATATGTATATATGTATGTTATATGTGTGCCTGTGTATTTGTGTGTGTGTCTATTTACATTTGAATAAGAAATTATTTCTGTGTAAGGGAGAAACTAATCAGTAGAGTAAAAAGTCTGCCTATAGAAAGTTAGCAAGTAATCGCCATTGAAAATATATGAGGAACTCAACTGTAAAGCAAAGGGAGTATAAAGAAACAATCTGATTTAAAAAGTAAGTGAAGGGGCTGGGGTTTTAGCTCAGCGGCATAAGCACCTGCCTTGCAAGTAAGCGGTCGTGAGTTCAATCCCTGGCACTGATAAAAAGTTACAAAAAAAAAAAAAAAAAAAAAAAAATAAGTAAAGGACCCAAGTAAACATTTATCAAGATAAGGCATATAAGGGCTAGGAATATAGGTCAGTGGCACAGTGCCTGTCTGGCAAATGTGAAGACATGAATTCGATCTCCAGCACCAAAAAAGAAAAAAATCATAGATATATGCGATGCCAGCAGGTAGAAGGGAACACTCCACAGCACTAATCACAGGAAAAGGCAAAGAGAAAATACTGTGACCCAATCCACTGTTCGGATGGCTTGGGCTGAAGAGACAGGAAACGGGAGCGATGGCCAGGAAGTGGGGAAAAGGGAGCCTCTGTGCATGGTGTATGGGATGTAAACTGGCACAGCCATTAAGCAAAAGCTTTGGAGGGTTCCCCAAAATAAAATAAATAAGGGGCTGGGGATTTAGCTGAGCGGCATAAGCACCTGCCTTGCAAGCAGGTGGTCGTGAGTTCGATCCCTGGTACCGATTTAAAAAAAAAAATTATATAAAAAAAGAAGTGAATTAAAAATAAAATAAATAAAATAAAATGTAAATAAAAGAGATTACGCTAGGACTGCTAATGAGTATGTTCCACCTAGTAAAGCAAATGTGCCTGCATTTAGGACAGCGAAGAGCACCTTTGCAAGCTGCGGGAGAAGCCTGTTGTTGGATGAGGCAGTGTGAGTGGTGACAGGGTGGCTGGGGAGGGGACAGTGGGGGGGGCGGAGCATCCTGGGAGGGGGCGGCAGTGGTGGTTCCTGAAGGAGGAGGCAGATTCCTCAGCATGGGAGGCACTCAGGTGGAGCAGTGTCACCAGTTAAATTCTTTGAAAGCATAGCGTTTGCTCTCCACCTAATGCTCCACCTCGGGCGCTCTGTACCCCTGCTGCAAGGAGAAAGATGCTGTGGTTCGCAGAGGCACCTTCTAGAAGCCCTCCTGCATCCTACATCTGCCCCTGGCTTCTTCCACCTTCCTTGCTAAGTTAGTTACTTTCTGATGCAAGGAAAATGATCCATTCATTGGTCACTTTGTTCTCTTTATTTGCACAATCAGCTCAAGCAACTATACATATTTCTTCAAGATTAGAGTTACTATTTGTCTTTATTTTATCTTCAAATTTCCCAAGAATATTTGAACTGTGCTTCAAATATCTACAAAGAGTTATCCAAACACAAATTTAAGTTGGTGTAAGAGAAAAATGGAAAATACCAGCAGAGGCAAAATGAGCGAACCGTACTTCAAACTTCATAAATATACGGACTTCCTTCATATATATTCTACTTTAATATTTATAAGTCCATAAAATCCCTTATCTATCAATCAGTCCAATAATAGCTACGTGTTCATCTCCAAGCTGTAGTCCATAGAAGTTATAAATATGCATCTCGGCACTGTTTTAGGCAGATTTATTTTTGGTGCTGTTAAGGGAAGGAGGGAGAGATATGGAGTCCTAGCTGAGGGAGGCCAGTGCTGGATGCTGCTCCCAACACCGAGGCTGACGGCCTGGCCCTGCAGGAGCAGACCTGATCACAAGGGAGTGTGGCTGCGGTTTGTGGGATGGAAAAATGGCACGGGAAATGGGTGTGGGGTAGAGAGGAGTGAAAAAATAAATGGAAACAATAAATAAATAGCAACAGATGGATTCATCAACAGTTGAATGGATAACGGAAATATATTACTGAGTCATAAAAAAGGACAGACGTGGAGCTGGGGATTTGGCTCAGCGGCATAATTGCCTGCCTTGCAAGTGAGCGGTCATGAGTTCGATCCCCGGTACCGATAAAAAAGAAAAAGACCCAAAAAAAGGAAAAGAAAAAAAAGGACAGACGTTAGTTGTTTACAGGAAAATAGGTGATCCTATCTTAACATCCAAATGTATAGTCAAAGTAGTCAGACACAATGGTTAAATATCATATAATTTTTCTAGTATAAAAAACTCATAAACAATTTAAGAATAAAGCAAAAATGAAATGGTGAGAAGAAGGGAGATAAATTATTTGGAAATGGGCAGAAGATTGGGTTGGGGAGGGGTATAAGCCTAGTCACGATGCCATGTGTGTGAGTACTAATCCCCCAAAATGGAGGTCAGTGTTACATATCTGAATCATATAATAATGAAAAGCTTTAAAAAAGAAAATGGAGTGAAGTGATAAATTTAGCTTTACATATTTTTAGGTTTAGATTACTGTTAGTTGACAAATGATAATTTTCTGTAATTATGGGAACTGACGAGACTCTGTGATCTACGTATTCCTCTGCTCAAGTCAGAGTCATGCAATCTAGCATCGCAAATAGCTTGGAATTTCTTTAGTGAGAATATCTAAAATTGCCTTTTAGCTGTTTTGAAATATACAGTGAATTATTATTAACTATAGTCTCTTTCTTGTGCAACAGGACACCAGAATGTGTCCCTCTTTTCTGAGACTTTATACCCAACACCGACCAACTTTTCCCCTCTGTTGATTCTCTTTCCTGTTTACTTCCAAGTCAGTCCTTATTTACATCCACTGACCAGATTAAACGATTAAGCATGTAAATGCTACACGCTAGTAAACAACACAGTACCAAGCTGAATAGTAAATACTATCATCCATCCATTCAAGTGATATGGGGATTCATGTCAGGTATACATGAGATCTACTTACAATTTAAAAGAAACAGTACACACCTACCAGCAACATCAAATACATAGGGCAGACTTGTCAAGAAGAGAGATTTCCAGAATTATAGTGAACTACTGGTTAAAAAAATATAAGCTGAGAAAATTTATGTTATTCAATGGCTCTGAAAACAAGTGCCAGAACCAGAATAGGTGTGCGTTAACATAAAAATTATGAGTGAAAGATTATACCACTACCTCAGACTCATTCATATTACTTAGCGAAAGTCATATACCAGACAATCATCCTAAGGCAAGACACATGTTTATTCTAGAAAGAATTAAAAACCATCTCAGTAGAAAACTAGAGGAAGATAGAAGTGGTACTGACAACTCCAAATGAAGTTCTAGGTCCTCACATCTCAGTGGTCTACATACAGCTTTGTTCTAGGTTCTAGGTTTGACAACTCCAAATGAAGTTCTAGGTCCTCACATCTCAGTGGTCTACATACAGCTTTGTTCTAGGATCATCAATGATCCACACTCACAGAATTTTGCAGTTACAATACATATGTGAACACATTGTAAAATATTCACAAGGCAAAGAAGGTAAACCATATATTTGAGGGAACTCTGAGACAAGGAAGTATATAAATTAGATAGAAATTATGTAATTTAGGAAAGAAAGAGAATTTTTAAAAATATATTCAATTATCTTGAAACAGTGATGATATATTCATAAAAGAGAAACAGAATGGTACAGTATTAGAAAGTTAAAAAACAGAAGATGTTTTGAGACATAAGATCATAAAATGTGGAAGGAAACTGATTTAATCAATAATAAGAATACCAAAAATGTAAAAGGAAAAACAATTACCATGAATCATGAAACATGGGTACAAGTGATCCAATAATTGTAGACTCCAAAGTAAAGCCACAGAGGAAGTCAAGGGAGGAAATTACCCAAAATCAAGATAATGCAATGCTCAAATTTAAAATGCATACAAAAATTCAAATTACATGAATGCTACTGAATAACATTATGACGAAAGTCAAGCTGTACTTAGATATACAATTTGAAAATACCAGACACCTACCCTGGGTGAAACAGAAAATTGAGAGCTTTGAGGGCACTGTAGATTGGGCACTTTTGGAGCAGTCACTCAAAGCTGCATCTCATTCCCGACCTCTCTATGTATTTATGTATGTGATTTTGTATGGGAAAAGGATCTTTGCAGAGCTAATCAATTTACAATGTGGTCATCCTGGATTGGAGTCGTCTCTGGTCCTTGGATTTTCATCTCAAAGACAGAGTTAGACACAGACTTGCAGAGACCTGCAGAGAAGACGCCAAGTGAACACAGAGACACAGTTTGGAGGGATGAGCTAAGAAATGCCTTGGGGAAGGACAACCCTCAGAGCCAGGAGGTGACAAGGACACTTCCCTGATGCCTTCAGAGGGAGTGCAGCTTGGCTGACATCTTGATTTCAGACTTTAGTCTTCCAGACCTGTAAGAAAATAAATTTCTCTTGTTTTAAACCAGCCAGTTTATAGGTCTTTGCTTTGAGAGTCTTATACAACACGTAAAGTATCAAGAAGGGCCAAGTGAAATAATCTCGGAAGGACAGCAAAGCAAACAGGTGAAGTCTTCCTGAGAAAGGCCAGATGGTACAATTTAAGGAAAAATTACCTCACAAGAACCATGCTTTGCTAACTCCAGAATTCATTTCTGAGAGGTTCAACAGCATAAGAACATTTTTAGATGTGCGGTGATTTTAAACCCCATGTGCCATTGCTTAGCCATTCATTCGAGAATGCATTTGAAACAAATAATTAAGCCATGAAATGGGAGATTATGTCTGGGAAATAATGGACCACATTTGAGAAGCCGGTAATGAGCATTCTAAAGCAGATGTAGTGTGTAAGTTTGGCAAGCACGAGCCTAGAGTTTAAAAAGATGGAGGCCATCAAAAGCAGAGTCTCTTGGGAAAAAATAGATCTGTTAGTGTGCTTGAGCTATTTAATAAATGCTGAAATTGGATATTTCAAGAGTGAAAAAAATAACAAAAATGGCAAACAGAACTTCTCACTGACAAAATATATGCATAGGTAATGGAATGAAATTCATATAGTTTTATGCAAATATTTATATATTACCAATAATATATACATACTACACATGAATGACATATGTATATGTGTTGCTTTATTTGTAGCATGAGAAGAGAGATAGCACAGAGCAATTATTTAAATAGGTAATTAAATTGATATATCAAGTGAAACTTTAAAATGTACCATAAATCAACCATTTTGCATGTAGTTTTAGACATGACTCACAAAGACAGGATGCCTGCCCTTATGTTGGGGGAGTATGGGTCCATGTGGATGCACTGGACCGAAGAGACAAGGTAAGGGAAGATTTGAAATAATTGGACCTACACTAACCATAATTATCCACTTTAGATATCAAAAAATGAGTGTTTTCTAAAGTTCAACTTTGCAGTCAGCCATATGTTTTAAATTAATCAGTTATAAACCCAGTTCAGGTGCTTGTAAGAAAGAGTCCTCCTATTGCCTCCAAGTTTCTAAAAGCTGGTTAAAATTGGGAGAGTAAAGACTAAATTTACTACACAAATCCAAGGTTCTAAGCTGTGATGATTTTCTGGAACTTTCACCCTAATGGATTAGTTTAATTCACTCATCATCTTTTAGAAGACGTCAAGGATCTTGTAACCCTGAGCTTTGCCTGATAGTCGGGGATTCCAGGAGTAATAAGATCATGACCAAAAAGGATATGGTCTCTGTTGGATTATAAGAAATAAACCAGAAAGCCTCCCCTCTCAGAGAGTAGAAAGCCAAAAAATTCAAAAGGACAAGGTTAGACTCTGAGGGAGAAGTGGAGGGCTTAGTAGAAGGTACAAACAAATAGACACAGGAGGGTCCAGGAAAGCATTTGGGGTTTCACCAGTTCTGCAGGTAAAGTTTCATACACACCATATGTTCAGCGTATATTTGAGAATCATACAGTCAAAGACAGAATGACCTGCAGGAATAGCAACACAGTTATCACATAGCATGTCTGTGGCATTTCAAAGACCAAGAGTCGTGACATGTACTGGCCATGGTCTGGGTGGGATAAACTGTCTGCAGTAATAGTCTCCATGTCACAGCAAAAGATGCACAAATACATTGATCTGAGCTAATGGTTGTGCAGAGACCATTCAATGCCAAATCCAAGGACAAGGACCAGTCAAAAGGGCCATGCTAAGAGGATCTGGACCTGTGTGTTTAACAGGAAATGTGATCTGATTTCCCCTACTTCACCTTGAATATAGGAAAATGTAAAAGCTTGTAGTCTAAACACTGGACAGAGAATGAATAAAAATGTTAACCCAAGAGTCTTTTAAACAAAATAAAGATAAATAAAGAAAAAAGCTAAACTTATTTCTAGTTATGTGAAGTGGGGTTTTAAAGGACATTAAATGGCTTCTAGAGAATAGAATAGAATAGAATAGAATGAAATAGAATAGATTTTGTGGTTGAATATTTGACCTGAGTACACTGTAATTTGTATAATTGAAAATTTAAACAAATGACTTTTTTCTCTAATTTTACAACACTTTAAAGATCACAAGGATAAAATTAAAAAGGAAGAATATCTCATTTTTCCTTGTCTCCCTTTGTTATTACTGTATGAATGCTGAGCAAGAGAAATAGCCCACATTTAAGATATAATCACAATGAAAATAAAAAAGTAGTTCTATGTATACAACCAAAAGTTGAATTAGTCAAAAGTAGAGAAGGAAAAGTAGAAGATGAATTTAGTTTTGGAATTCATATTGTTTAATTTGTGATTTAAGGAAAAAATTGTTGAATCCAGTTTTCATGTCTCTCTCACACACACAAACACACACGCACACACACACACACACACACACACACACACACACACTGTAACCATCACTAACTAGACTGAGAGAGCACATCAACTTATCTTGGACATCCAAATCATAATTTAAATCAAATACTTAGCTAACTCTAGTTTAACAGTCATCCTAGACAAACTTACAAGGTTTTCTTCAAATGAAATACAATAAACCTACATTTTAAAAAATAAAATCAACTATTTGTACTGTACCAGTGCACTGTACTGTACTGTGCAGTGTACTGTAGAGTGTTCTATGCAATCCAATCATATACTCTAGAAAAAAAGATTTAGTTTATATTACAAATGTCAGCACATAAATAAGCAGGATAAGTGACTACTTGATATGTTATAGCAACATATCTCCAACAAACTGTTCAATGACCATAATTTACTTAACTACTAACAACTAGCCTATGAATAACAAACTCCATGTTTAACTTGTTTATTGTGAAGTGAAAGTTTAGAAACACAAAACGAGGCAGAAAGAAGGCCAAATGGTAGGTAATTACCTTTGTAGCAATTCTGACTCCACAAGGAATACAACTAAACCCCTGACATACTGATAACTCAGTTGCTAAAACACTGTGTGCTGACAACTGGGCACTCCTTTCCTGCCACTGCGAAGGAGATAATCTGCCATAAAACTCACTCTTGGATTTTATTGTCCATTAGATGATAGAAATATCTCGTAACTTACGAATATCATTTAAGATTTATGAAAACAAGGGAAATCTTGCAAATGTCTCCACTAGCTAGAACGACCATATTAATGTGGTTATAGAATACAAATGGTACCATTTGGAAATTCATTAGAAGTTTGATATTTTTAAGCTTGCAATTGTAAGGGCTATTACAATGTAGAAAATGTGTCTCAAAGCCATCCATGATGAAAAATATGGCACAGCCATTCACATAGAAATAATTCAAGTAATAATAAAAACTTTAAATTAAAATGATAATGGGTATTTGCAAAGCCACACTAAGAACATTCTGTCCATTTATTAATAATCAAAATGAGCCAAATGAAATTATTTAAATCATTGATTCTTTGCAATACCACTAATTCATTATTAGAAATCAATCCAGTGTACTAGTGAGAAGACAATCCTAATACTCGTTATTGGACCTTAATTTAAAAATTTGTCGATGAAAACTTGATACAGATATATTTCCCCAAGGCAAAAGTTTTGCACTTGCTAGGCATGGTGATGCATGCTTATAATGCCAGGTGATTGAGACAGGAGGATTGCTGTGAATTCAAGGCCAGTTTGAGCTACAAAGTGAGTTCAAGACAGGCCTGAACAGCATTGTGAAACTTCGTCTCAAAAAGGCAAAGAACAAAACAAAACAACAACAACAGCAAAAAAACAAAAACAAAAACAAAACAAACTATTAAAAATGCATAAGCCTTCATTTTTGTTTTTATTTGAAAAATAAGATTTTTTAAAAGCTCATATCAAAATCCATACCTGGGATAATGCAAATAGTATTAATAAAATGAAATAAGAACATAATTATAGTGTGCAATTGCTAGATAGTGTTCCAAAAGCAATGATGCATATATTTAATCCAAAGAAATACATTTTATAATGGATGTTTTTCTTATTGCACTTTTAACCTATTACCACAAAGAGTCTGTCTCTAAATCAAGTCCTAATTGTATACCAAGAAGCTGTCAAAGATCAGTCTCATATAGCAAATATTTTAACATAATTTCACATATATTTCTTTTAATTCAGTATCTGATTTATAAAGTGTACAAAAATATTATGCATGTCAATTGACTCTAGATTCAAATTTTAGCCTGGGAAATGAAGGTTTCTTTCATTTGCTAGGCGATTGCTGATAAATGGTCGCATCAGGTGGCGAACTGTGCAAATGAGTTAATGCAGGGGGCGTGTCCCAGTTCTGAATGAAACCAGAGATGAGATGGTGTTGGTTCTGCAGGATTATCTTGCTTGTCCTGATGACCTTGAAGGTTACATGGAGGAAATTGGAAATATTCTACTCTACTGTTACACAGAGAGCTGCTCTGGGAGTCTGTATTTTCCACAAGCTTTGTATGGATAGGAAATAAATGTATTTCTTCCATATTGTGTGAATTAAGTTGTTCCTGCATCACTTCCTAGAGCCTCCTTCTCAGTTCTCCCTACCAGGTGATCCCCAAGCTCCCTGCTCTGGGCTGTGGTCCTGCTCTGCAGTCTACCTCAGCACCAAATGTTCACCTCCTGTAGGTTGCGTCACTGCTGTCAGAGCTACCCAATCCCTGAACCCTTTTAATTTCTCAGTTCTTTATCCATGTTTTCATTATATTCAAAATATGTGTTGTAGTCAGAGCTTGCAAGGAAAAACAACTTAATACAGGGAACATAATTTACAGAATTATTTTATAATCATCACCCAAAGAGTAAAACATGAAAAGTATAGGAAGTCTGTCTTCATGCTAAGGACCTCCCCACTAAAAAAAAAAAAAAAAAAAAAAAAAAAAAAATCCAGCTGAGAGCCCGGATTTCAGAGCAACATCCTGCATAAGTCCAGCTGAAGACCTGGAGCCCATAGCAATGTCTCATATGTCTCATGCAAGTCTTTTAAATGAATCTATGCTACAAAGCCCCAAAGGCTAGCAGTGGAAGCCAGAAAATCTGTACCAGTGAGATGAAGGATCTGTACTAGTATTACTGGCTGAGGAATCTGCACTGGAGCCAGTAAGTGATGCTCAAAGTAAGGACCAGGGCTCCCTCAAAGTGAACCACAGCCATTCTCAGTGACAATGTCCTGAGCTCCTCCTCTGATGAGAACAGCCAAGTTCATATAAGGAAAGAAGCTTGACAAGCTTCTCCAGGAGAACCCATGCAACAGGAGAATGAGCAGTAATGGAGAACCAACAATCCTACTTCTTCCTCTATAGTTCTCTCCTTTTTATGTTGGCAACAATCCTCAGGTGTGTCCTCCACAGCCCGCTCTACACTGATTCAGTTCAGCTGGTTGTTTCAAGCTGATAACCAGTTGCCAATCCATGACAATGGGTTTCTTCAACTATTTTCTCATAATGAGATAGTAGTTCTCATCTTGCTTTTCTCACAAGGTCAGTAGACATTATTGATCACTTGTTTCTTAAACTCCACCACATCCCACCTAGTGGTGCCCTTGGTCTCCACAGTTGCTCCTACTCTGGAGTGGAGCACAGCAGCACAGATCTCTCCACAGAGATCTGATGTCAGCTTCCCTCCCACCCTTTCCTTCTGAGAACAACCCATTTCCCTTTTTTATGGCCTGTTATCACTGTTTCTTCAGTTTTATACCTACCTTCGAAGTAAGTTGTGAACATTTACTCAAATACTTGGACACTATCCTAAATTTAGATCTTATACTGTCCTTACTGCCACAATTTTCCCTGAAAACCTGTGCATCCTCTTTTCCCATGTGTTCTGAAGAATTTACTATCTGGGGAATCATCTAGATTATAGAAAAAGAACTGGGTGCATCAGCTTCCTCCATTATATTGACCTCAAGATCTCATCAGTAGCGCACATCCCATAATTCACAATTCTCCACGATCTCGGAACGTGCCAAGTTTTACCTTTCCTAGTTCTACACAGCTGAGTTGTTGGCAGTAGCTCTAGTTGGACTTTAAAACAATTTAACCTAGAGCAGACAGAAATATGAGACACAAGAGTGGATGGGTCTCTAAGTAGTTAGGATCCCATGCCTTTCACTAACTGCCATGAGTGTCACTGAGTTCATGTTCCGCTTTGATGACTATAAATCTACTTTGAAGCAGGGTCATTTGACCAATGCTGCAAACATGAAAAATCAGCTCTTCCCTGACTGAGGCAGGGAGAACTGCTGCCAGCTTTTCACATCCCTGTCAGCACTCTGAGGTACACACAGGCCTGACTCCGTTCAACTCACAGAATTAAAAGATCACTTCCCTGGTTTTACCTGCCATATCGTTACTTTCCACGGTTTCATTTTCTCTCATGGAGAGTACAGGAATCACGCCTTACCAACTACTCTTTTTAGTATGGTGGTTGACTTCAATGTCTCACTTGTTGAATGTTAATCCCCATTTTTGAAGTATTAATGAAGAGGAAAATTTAACTCAGCCATGAGATGTAGAGGTGGGTCTTTTGTCAAGTGATAAAGATTAGATAATATCATTAAGGTGTAGTCCAATTAATTCAGTTGCAATGACACTCCATGAAATGGGAGAACTACACACACACACACACACACACACACACAACACTAAAGCCATCATCACCAGATTTGATCTCCCTAAACTCATTTTTTCATAACCATGAGCCAAATTAAACCTCTTTTCTTCATAAAGTAGTCTGCTTCAGGTATTTCATTTTAGTAATGAAAATGGTCTAATAAACCAATCCAAAGTTAGCACACCTAGTTTCGATGTTTTTGAGAGTTATGATCATGTTCTTATTCTGATGTATACTATTTAGAACTTTAATATAATACATTAATCATTAATATAATATCTAAGGGATGTTATAATGAAGTTAAAACCTAAACTCTGGATTATATGTATAATGCATGCATGTTTTCCTTCAGTTCACACATGTAAGTGTGGCAACTATACTGCATGATTAATTATAAAGTTTAGAAAGCTTCTGAGAAACAAAAAGTAAATATAGAGATAAAGCATTTTCCAAAGCTACACTGGACAAAGTGTAATGTATTGCAAATGTGACATGTAATTTTATCTCACTTGGTAATTTCCTCCTTAAGAACAACTGATCTCCCTGGGATGATCAGGAAAGTTTGATAACTCCTTGGAATTATGCACATTGGAATGCTACGTATTCTTCAAATTATGTCACAAATGTCACTTACCTTGTACTCTTCCATCCTCCAAGCATCAATGTAGTAATTACTTGTTTTGTTTTTCAACTGACAGAAGCATAACACAAATAAATTTGGTGAGAGGTCCTCAGATGCAGCCAGAAGTAGGCATCAGTGAACTGATCTCTGGTCTCTTTCCATTTGCAGTGGCCACTTTGGATAAGTCTTTCCATGTGACAAGGAAGGAGGGATAAAATAGCAGAGAGGAATTAGTATTCAGTACCACACAGATATCTCAGAGAAAAGAGAGATGATCTTTTTCTTGGTATCAGTAATATTATGGTTTTGATCATAAAATATCCCCCAAAAGGCTCGTATGTTCAGAGGCATAGTTTTTGGAAAGCAGTTGGATCTCATGGGAGCCCTATACTATTCACTATATTGATCCATTGATGAGTTTAGTTCCTAAAAGTGCTGTTAGGAGATGGTCTGGAAGGAAGAACCAGGTCCTTGGGGCATGGTGTGGAGGATGCATCTCACTCCTAAGCTCCTTCCTTCACTCTGTTTCCTGATGCCATAGGTTGAGTGCCATGCCCTGTTTCTTTCCTGTTTCTGCCTTGAAGCCTGTGGAATATGGACTAAAATTGTGCACCAAACTAAACCTCTTCTTCTTTATAGTATGGGAGTCAGATATTGTGTCCAGCAACAGGAAAATGATGAGAGCGGTGAGGTCATTGCTATGACTGTATCTAACTGTATGGCACAGAAGCCTTTGAAAGTGACTCATTGCATGAGTCAGGAAGAGTTTGGAAAGATAGTGAGACAACCCTTCGAATGCTGTAAGCTAGGCTTGATGAGAGATTCTGGTTAGAGTTCACAAGACCCAAATGTTTGACAGCAATTCGGCCTGTAAAGGCTAGACTCAGAATGTTTTGGCTGGGAACAAGGACTTTATTGTCCCTTGTGTGTTACAATCTAGCAAAAATTATCTCTTTGTTCTATCCATATCTGGAGACTTTGTGGGAGTCTGAGAGTACAAGTAGCAGACAAATTAACCTGGTAGAGACTATTTTATGCAGACCAAAGGTCAGGCTATGGTAATGGCACCAATTGTTATATTTTGCCAGATTTTAAGTGATAATCAGGAACAAACCACAGATATCAAAACTGTGCAAAGTTTCTACTTTTTCCAGAAAGAAAGCACCTGCAAACTTGGGACTTTGGAAAGTGTGATTACTGAGATCAGCAATAAAATGAGAAGAAGTTAGCATTAAAAGGAAACTATATATTTTGCAGCAGGACGTTAGGATAGATGGCTTGAAGAGATTTCAAAAATCAGTGAGACAGCACTCTTTCACAAGTTTGAAGATGAAAAACCGTAAAACTTTCATTTCACAAGAGAGGACACAGCACCTTGGTCATTCAGTACATAGGAAAGAATTACTTCTCTGAATTCAGGCATCCAGGCAAGTGAAGGCCTCTGAAGCCATGTTGCAAGGGGTTCTGACTAATGCTCTAATTTACTGCAAATCTCTTAGGGTCATGCACAAGCCACTTATTTTATGAAAATGCAGAATTCAAGAGGTATGAAGTAATGGAGAATTCTTCCTAGATGTCAAGAGGACTTGGGCAATAAGGTAGCATGCCCTTCAGAGTGCAATGCATAAACTAGTGACAGTGAGGCCAAAAGTGCAGTGGAGACACCAGGAAGTTGGACGTGCAAAGAACACTGAAGGTCTGCTGAAGGAAACTGTAACCAATGAGTACTACTAACATGAGAAAGAATCCTGTGGGCTGCAAACAGCAATGACCTGATGACGGGAACATCCAATCCCTTTAGAGATCACATCTTGACATATCTTTCCCTGGATCTTGGATACAGATCTACAGGATTTAATATTTTCTCTGCTAGGCTTTCATGTACTTTTATCCATTTTATATCTATCTGTCTGTTTTTTTTTTCCTTTGCAATAGGAGTCTTTAAACTGTGTGATTTTATGTTGGCCGTATTTAACTGTTCAGTTGATTTTTATATAGGCTCACAGCTAACAGTTTGCCATGGGTCTCAGAAGAGACTTTGGAGTTCACTTTTCAGCAGTGTTGAAACTCTTCAAACTTTGATGATGCTTTGAGTTTTAATAAATACATGTTTCATAAGGAACCTGAAATCTTTGGAGATCTGGAGCAATATGTGATGGTTTAGATCTAGACTACTTCCTCAAAAGCTCATGTCTTCATGTCTTTGGGAAGGTCATTGGATCATATGGATATTACATTTGTCAGTGGTTTCTTCCATGGTAAGTTTAGCTAAATTGTTCTCAGGAGAGGCATCTGCTGAGAAGACTGTATTGGCCTGGAAGATGATCACAACTGGCTTGTCCTTTCTCCCTCCTGCTTCCTGGCTACCTTGAAATGAGCAGCTGTCCTCTGCTCAGGTCTTCCACCATGCTGCTTCTGTCTTAGGCCCAGCCAATAGTGGAATGGAACTGTAAACAAAATAAATCTTTCCTCCCTTCTCTTGTGGCTGCTGGGTAGTCTGTCTCAGAGACAAAGTAGTTAGGACAAGTACATAAACTTTCAAGGAAAGAATTTTAGCGATATGGCTTTGCATTTCTGATCTAATTTCAGGGGCTTAGAGTCTGAGGTCATATTTCCATTTTTCCTTCCAGACAGACAAGACAACACCATAACTGAGATTTACCAGAAACGGTACAAAAAGAATTTCACAAGAAATTCTTAAATGTGTTTTTGGACAAAACGTATGAAATGAACACAGGCCACAACTCTGTGTAGTAGCAAAGAAATCTTTTTACTTAGATACACACTTTTGCATCTGTGTTCTGTAAAATAATTTACTTCTCTAAACTCTTTTATTCTTATCTATAATGTACATCATTTGTCACACAAGTGATGAAGATGATTTCCTTTAACACTCTTAGCATTTCAGTACTTTGCTATCAATGAAATCAGTGTTACTATTTTCCTTTTCCCATTGGTGTCTTGTTGCTCAACTCAGAGTTTCCTTTTAATAAAATATGTATCTATCATTGCCTAGTTTCTGTTGCTATATTACAAGCTTCTTGTACACTTGGTCCACAACTTTTTGAGTTCGGGGTGCTGACCATTACACCACGGAGCCACGGTAACGTTTTCATTTGCTGTTCCCTCAGTGCCTGCTCTGACAGCTTGATCAAACCAAGCACTTAATACTTGCTTGTGCTTTCACTTTTCACTGCCACACACACATTGCTTATGTTTACCTATTCCCCCAAGACATGACCAATTCTCCAAGCAAAGCTCCTGGCTCGTTCTTTTTTTCCCTCAGAATACTTAAGGCAATGTTTTACTTGCTTTAGGTATATAATAAACTTCTGAGTGAACTTAGCTGAAAATCGTATCTACTTTATTTTGGGAGTGTTCTGGCGGTTTCCACCCTCCCTGCTCCCTCACCCTGAGCAGAGCCTGCATCGTCTGCGTTTCTGAGGGGCAGGTCACTCTGCAGACACGCTCCGTGTGTGGCTCCTGACTGCACTGTCCAGTCTGCATTAGCACACCCCAGAGAATAGCACAGAGCTCCACGGTCAGGTCATTACAAATACAAGGTCGTTTTATTAAAAATTAACCAATATGTGTTTATATTTTCACTTAAGGAAATATTTTTTTTCAGATTTCCAAATTCCTAAATGCTCTGCCTTTCCATTCCCACAACCATAAAGCTGCTAACACCCTTCTAATTTTGATTTGTTTAAAACCAAAAAAGAAAAAGAAAAAAAAAAAAAAGGTGAAGAGTTCAGACCGTCATTTTTTATATGCCACAAATAAAGTAACTCTCTTCTTTTTCGGCACATGCAGAAGTACGAAAGGCTCTCAGATTCCTGACAGAGCTGTCACTGTTTACTCTGAGTCCTGTCACATTTGCGTACCTTGTCATTCCCCGGAGCTGAGTGTGGCTGGCACCTTGCCTGACGCTGCTGCCTTGCATGAGGGACGCCCCTGCCTCTGGCTTCCCAGCATGATGCATGGGGAAAGTGTGCTCCCTAGTGTCAGAAGAGCCGAGGCTGGCAGTGCCAGCCAGCCAGGCAGGAAGATAGGCACTGCTTCACCCTCCTTCACCCCTGCTGTGGACTTCAAGGACCTGTGTCCTGTGGACCTCTGTGCTGAGGATTTCACATCCAGTGCAAAGAAAGCCTCAAAAGTAATTTTCACATGAATCTAGAACTCACCTGAATGTTAGAGCCTTATTACTCAGATCCTTATTACTCAGGGTCACTTGCAGGGTTGGCACTTTGTGATAAATGAGTGGATTTTGAGTTGCACTTTGGGCACTTATCTCTAAAAGTTTCGCCATTATTGGTCTAGTGATTTAGGATTTGTTGGTTAAAGCCAAAAGTTAATAAAATAACTTTCCTTAAATAAATACGACAGTAAATAAAAAGTGTCTAAGTATATCATGAATATTCAGAGTCTCCTGTTCCTCAGCTCCAAACTAAAGTTTCAGTGAATTGATTTTGGAAAATGAAGACTTAAAAATCATACTATAGGAATAAGGTTCTTTTGGCCACATCTCTAATTCTTTGGGGATCATATGTATTGAGCTTATGTTTTGTTTGCTTGTTAATCAATAGAGGAAAGCTTTAATTAAACAGGATTCTAGAGATTTCCTGATCAACATTATACTTTCTAAGCAAACTTTGTTTATCAGACGCTGAAAGAAAACTTGTTTATTTGGTAGATCGCGTAATAACTGCTTTTACCTATGACAAGAAAATGAAATTATAAAATACTGAAAGAATAAATAAATTAATCAAATGTAGTTGTTGAGGATGTAGCTTAGCAGCATGGGGCCTGCTGGGTAAGCACACAGTCCTGAGTTGGAATTCTGGTACAAAAATAAAAAGACATGAGGGTCAAATACAATTATTCTCAAAGGTGGAGTTATTCAAAAGGTCTATAGGTCTCTGTTAGAGGAAGTGCTTTTTTTTCAGTACCATCCAAGAAGTAACTATTCCCTTCTAAATGTACACAATAGCAAGGCAGGGAGAAAGAAAAACCAAATAGCATGTACTGAGGAATCAAAGAGAGGGCCCCAGCAGAGCAGCCCTGCCCCCTCTGATCTGAGATGTAAGTCAAGAAATGCAGAAAGAAATGGCTAGGCTGCTGGACATCAGCCACATGAGAGAAAGCCAATTCCTCCCAGCAAAACATTAATTTTTCAAACTTACATTGAAATGACCTGGGTTTCCTTGAAATCTGGTTGGAGATATTATCTCCTGCATATTTTGTGGTGTAAAAAGATATTCACAAGTGTTCTTGGAAACAAGTGGAAATCCTGGGCATTTAAACTTGTTAAATATCACCTTCAAACTCTTATGCTAAAATCAATGAATACTTGAATAGAGGAAGGTTACTTTAATTATGATGATCTTATTTAGTTCTAGGAAAATTTCAGTGGCACAATTCTAGAGTTAGGAAAAATTTGTTTCTTTGTTTTCTGCTCTTAATTTTATCTGAAAAGTTCTGTATTATTTATCTTCAGTTTATTGCCTTTAAAAACAACTATAGTACAATCAAAATTTTGTTTGCATTGATGACTACAATGCCAAAACAAAGTATTACTATAGATGATCATTTTTCTGTAACCATATTTCAAGCAACGTGCGTCACAATTTAGCAATAGATGTTGTTTCATTAAAATCTACATAATATCACCAGAATTCAGCAACACAGTGCCATAGAGGATTTCTGTCAAAAAAGAAGCTGAAACTGCTTAAATATTTCCTGTTGGGGGAAGATGGCCTCCCTTGGAATTAGGCAGTAGGCTGTGTCTCATCTCAGGGATCAGCGGGCCCAGCTGGGCAGCAGACAGGGTGACAAACACAAGGTTGAATGTGGCACTTTCCAAATCACAGATGATTCAAAGTGGAAAGGAATGAGTAATCGAACAACTGATGACAAAATTGAGATTCGGGTTATCTCAAAAGACGGGGATTTGGGTAAATACCTGAGAAAGATGAACTTCTAGTGCTGCTGGGATTGAAAATGAGAAAGCAGAATTCACAGTGGTGGCTCTCACAGAACGAAGTTGGCTCTAACTCAATGATGGCTAACAGCACCAAGACAACAGTGCAAAGAGAGGCACATTAATAAAAGCCAAGCATGCAGAATCATGGAAGGCCTAGACTCTCCGAGGAATATGAAGTTTATGTATCTGAGCTTCATGTACGAACAGGAGGTGGATAAAAACACACTGGGTTTTATAGGGGAAATAATTGAAAGTATTGGATACTTAACATCAAGAAAGAATAACTTTGGAAAGGAAAACATAAGGACGAATGTCAAATCTTTAAGGGTGTCCCTTGGAAACAAAAAATGACTTTGACTAACACCTAGAGGGCTGGGAATGTAGCACAGGGGATATGGAGTGAGTGCTTAGCAACTGGGAGGCTCTGAGTTCTATCCCTAGCTCTCCAGGAATAATACTAAAAAAACAAGTGATTCACAGAACGAGGCTGAGGTTAGTGATTAACAATCACATAGTGCCCAGTTTGAAGTGCTTACGACAGAGTAAAAGCAACTGCGGGCATATTAAAGACCTAACCAAAGCATTCTGTCCCACTATGAGGGGCGAAATAACAAGAGGCTTCCTAGTGAGGCGTTAACAGAAAGTGTTCGAATATAAGCTTCATTCACATTTCAGATTTCACTGATTTGTTTTAAAGTTTGTTCTAATATTTTTCCTTATTTCCTTTAAAATTCTATTGACCTCCCTAGCTATTTCCTGTTTTAACTGAAAATTGACTTTACATAAATCTTTGTCTGAGTCCTCCTGGTTGCAGTACTGGGATTGAACATAAAACCGTTACACTGAGCTACATCTGCAGCTCTTTGGTTTGTTTCCTTGTTTTTTGTTTTTTTCTTTTTTTTGTTGTTGTTGTTGTTTTTTTTAATTTTGAGACAGTCTTACTAAGTCAATAGGTACCTTTGGCTGGGCTTGACCCTGTCATTCTCCCACCTCTTCTGCACTGCTGGGATTAACGGCATGCATCACCAGGCTCAGTGCTGTTTACTGTAGAGCCTTAGGAGATACAGCTAATATTAAAAAAAGAAGTCATTCTCTAACAAATGATTTGTAGAGGTTTTTAGAGACTCTAATCTCTAAACAATCTACAAATGTTTATGATAAATGGAAGTGGTGAAGAGTGATTTCTTCCTGCCATTTACCCATCAAATGAATAGCTCTACAGTGGAGAGCTGCGTGTGGAAATTTCCTATTTTTTTCCCTCTATATGAGACAGACAAAATGAGTTGAGTCCTTAGAATTTTTGACCAGTGTTGTTCTCATCTGGCTGCATGAAGCCCACCAGAGTTCCCTTTGCAGGGCATCTTCCCTTTCACGCCCCTTGCTCTCTCGTAGTGCAAAGGCCATGGGGGCAGGCATCTGGTTCTCCCTGCACTGCGATAATAAACTCCCCACCTTTCGATAATAAACTCCCCACCATTCCCAGACAGCAAAAATACAGCAAAAGGCAAAAGCCAGGAAGAAAAAGAGTATGTTTGCACAACATTTAAGATCTGTTTTTATTTTTAATAGTCAACTATGCAAATGGCTTCGACTGTTTTTGCAGAACGCTAATTGGCCATCAGCATGGCTCAGACCATTGATGAGGCTGTGCCAGGTTTGATGTATTTTTGGATATTCCTGAAACTGCCTCAGGTGAAAAGGGCTCAGGTGTACATAATTTATGAATCGATTATCATACTATCCAGATACACTTCTGCATCCTCCAGGCTATTTGGGTGCCAGGATATCAAGAGCACCTGATTTAAATGCATCAAATTTCACTTCTCAGGTACCAGGTTTTGCCATTCTGCATAAAATATTTAAAGCAAAATAAAAATAATAGAAGATGGAAATTAAAATGGACCATTGTGGATAAACAATACAATGTTTCACTAATGATTTTTAAAATTCTGCTTAATTTTTCATAATAACCCAAATGTCTTTTAAATGATTAAAAGATACTGTTTCTAAAATTAAAATAATAAGCAGAATTACTAGGGATTCAGCCAACTTTTCACTGCATAAAATAATAATTAGCACAAAAAAAGAGAATATTCATACTGAGAAATTGGCCCAAATACATTCATAGAATTAACACGCAAAAAGTTTGGAAAGAAAGCAATCCAAGTTAAACTTAATTCCAATTGGGCAATAAAAAATAGCCACTTTTTAATCAGCACCTTTATTGCCAGTGATTACACATATGTTTTGTTGGACTCTGCTGAAAGTCAATAACTAACCTATCTGGAAATACAGAGTCGCTGTCTCTTTATGCACTATTACACTAAGGTCAGTACACTACCTACAGTATTGGAAAAGAGCGTCACAGGTAACAACTTCATTCTCATATTGCTGCCAGGACCATTTCTCTTTGAGAGTTTATAAAAGAGATAAGAATAAGCTCCCACAAAATCAAAAGTTGCAGTTTATCTTATGGTTTACAAATTCATGAGCCAAAGGTGAACATGTTGATTTACCTTGCTTTCGTCTGTCCCTAATTGTGATGGTTATTTTCCTTGAAGATCCTCATTCTATTCATGAAGTGGAAAGAATACACTGCTGGGAGAAAGTCATTTTAATATGGGTAAACCAAACACAGTGATGGGGTCCAAGTGGCAGATGATTTTAATGCAGAAAACCATGCGTAGATGCAAGAGGTCATCAAAACTTTAGCTGTTACGAGTATTTTTTAGTCAGATTTTCAAATGGCTTGTGGAAGATACCACAGAGGAAGTCTTCCATCCTGAGTGTGCTGCCACATCCTTCCTTCCTGAGACAGCGGTGGTGTGTCTCTCAATGGAGTGTGTCCAGTGAATGTGACACACTACCTCCCAGACTTGCTTTATGCTGGGAGAGATTGTGTAACCCAGTGCTGGCCAAAGAGACCTGAGAACAAACTAAAAAGTAGGGTCACAGTAAGTCACAGCCTTTTGAGAAACTAGTCCCTGCTGTTACACACCTTTGGCTTTCTTTGTACTTTCTCTTTTTTATAGTTCCTTGTGCGAAGAGAAATCCTCACATGGAACAGTCATACAGCAAATATGAAGACAATGTACCTGTAGATTCGCTGACACGGCCAGCACTGAGACAGGTGAGGGGCTGTGGTCCCTTCCCTGTGAGCCACTGCTATCTCGGCGTGGCCTCCTTCCTCCCTCATGTCCCAAGAAATGCTGGGGAAAGTCACACATATATATGAGTAAAATGAATAGATTTCGGAGTTCCTACTGTATAGACATTATTTGCTTTTGTTTTGGGACTAATGTTTTCTTTCTCTTACTTAATCATCGCTGATTTTAACTTTTTCCTTAGGAGCTGGATCTTATTCTAAGAATACAAGAGGCTTGAGGGTAATTGTCACACTTTAGACTGAATAATTCACGACATGTATCACAGTGCAGAAGGAAAGAACCAGGTGATGTTTTCCGGGGACTTCCAGAGAATCCAGAGCTTACACTTTGGTTCCACGCCCATGAGAAGCTGGCCTCAGTCCTACTGGGTGGTCTCTTTTATCAAAACATGACCCAATATCACTGCCGACATCGTACTGTCAAGGTAAATGGTCAAGATTCCGAGGACAGTAGGGCATGGTGAGCCACAGGAAACCCTCCTGGTGATTCCATCCTCATGTTTCCAGTAATGGAAACAGCAGTGTTACTTTGGTCACATCAGCTTGGTTTGGGTGATGTACCCTCAGCACTAGGGTGTTTGTGTCATCTCCATTATTAAATAGAAAGGCAGAGAAAGCTAGTATGTCCTCCATTCGCATCATGAGGGGTAGTGTGCTCTATACCCATCTAGCTCCAGTCTCTCAAAGAATCCAACTGCAACCACTACTTCATTGGGGTTAGGATTTCAACATGCAGTTTTGACAGATGGGAGACAGGCCAAAATTTTCAGATAATATCAAACACATTATACATTATAAGGTTAAGTCTATCTATATAAAGCCAAAAGTCAAATTCCTCAAGATATACGGACTTACAAAATCCTTCTGACATTTTTCCATGTTCTGTAAATTAGTTCTTTTTATTCACAATTAACCACATGATTTATCGGCTGGAGTTCATTGAACAGCCAATTGAGATTAAAGATTCCCTGTGCAGCATGCCTGGTAATTTCCAACTCTGACTCATTTATATTATGTTTAGGAGGCATAGAGGTTCAGTCTCGTTTCTTTCAGTTGCCTTTTTTTCCTAAAAAGAGGCAGATACATTGAAGAATTAAACATGAACCAAATGTTAATTAGCTCTAAAAAAAATGCATTCTACCAAATTGAACTTCAGGCTGCATGACACATTTGTTATACATACCTGGAGTCCAGATTTGAGCATCTGTAGATATCAGTAAATAATCAACATGCAGTTCCAGGACTGTATTGATGGCAAGAGGGTGTCCCCTGCCTACTCACCTGTTCCAAGTACCCTAGCAAGAATCTAGAAGACTCTAGAACCCAAAACACAAAATGCAATTTAAAAGATTTTACCAAAGTCCTGACTAAAAAAAAAAAAAAAAAAAAAAAAAAAAAAAAAAAAATCTTTAAGACTAACATTGGCTTTATTATAAGATGTGACTAGAAGGTATAAAAGCTTAATAGGAACTTGTTTTTTGTGTTCTTATATTTTTAGCAATGAGAGAATTTCATAGAACAAAGTATACACTTTCACAGGTTATAATATCCAATAATTATTCAGCCACTTTTTGTTTTCTGTGAGATGGGGCATTATAGAAATAGTACTCGCACCTTTCTTCCTGCTGATGTCTTTCCACATCAGTCCTTTGCTGTTTGCATTCTTCCCTTGGAGACATCGCTGATAGAGACAGAGACTGAGCCTCTCTCCTTTCTCTCAAGCACCAAGATGCCTGTCCTCACCTGCCCCAGGCTCCCGTCTACACCAGCGGATCATCATCTTATTGGGAACCAGTCTGCGCAATGTAGCAGCCCACAGAGGACCCCTGTCAACCCAAGGCTTAGTCCTCTCTCTGGCTCGCTTCCTCCCCGCTCCATGGCTTTCATTCCGAGGCTCTTGCCAGCTGGAGAGCACATGGCAGAGGAAGGGTAGTGACCGAGGGCACAGTCTCACCATCTGTGCAGTCCCCTCTCTCTGGCTGTGCAGTCCATGTCCAGCACCGACGCCTTCTCCGAGGGCAGGTGAACTCTGCTGCCCCAAGGTAGCTATGTGCTTGTTCCTGTGCATTGGGAGTGGGTATTTATAGAGAGCTCACACTGGAATCTTTTAAGGCTAATAGCACAGGCTAAAAGGAAAGAACATCTGTGATAAGGGAAAGCAGGAAAGGAAAAAGGGAAAAGGTTATATGTAACTATAGATAACTACACTACTAATCTCTGTTACTTTATCCGGAAGAATAGCTCCTGATTTCATTGTTTAATTGATCATTTTTTTCAACTGAGCAGCTACTCCTAATGTAACAATATGTAACATACTAACTAGTGTTAATTTCCTACTACTTTTTTGAATTTCTGCCTCATTTTTTTGTTATTGTTGTTGCTTTGCTTTGTTTTGCTTTTTAAAAGAAAAAGAAAAAAAGAACATTCTAAGTGACAAACATAATCTACTCAGTCTCAAACCACCAATTGCAAAGATCAGAGATCTTTACCCCTTAGCTTTCTTTATTTTGTCTTTAGGGAACATCTCTCATTTTTCTTAGAATAAGTTTTATATAATATTTTAATCTTACATTAATGTTATGCCAGAATTACTTCATTATTTTTCTAAAATGTTTCCTCAAATAAATATTCAAATAAAGTTGAGATACATGCTTGTGTTGGAAAGTTTTCTCATTTTCACATTTATCAGATTTCCTTGTAAATTGATTCAATTTTATTGTTATTTAATCTGAGTATTCAGGTCATATAAAACATAGCTGTCACCCATTGCAGTGACATGCATCGAGAGTTTTGTTATACATATTATTTTGCATTTCCTAGTTACTGTATTTAATTTAGTGGGTTTTTAAAATTTCTATTCAATTGAATAACTTTTACTGATCTCTTTCTATTAACACTACTGTTTGAAAAGTGTGTATTTTTCTATTGTTTTGAATGGTTCCCCTAAGTGATTCTAGGTACAGTTTTGGTTTCCTAGCATCACTGTTAGTGCTTTCTTTTTCTTAAACAGTCATCTGGTATCAAGTCCCTCTCTGCTATATTCTTGTGTAGTTTTCCTTCCTAACACCATGGGATGCTATAGTAAGTTTTTGTTCATCATTAAATTTTATGTCCTAGCGTAATAGCTCAGGAATGATGTATGTCTACCCTAAAGCATATGCCATTCCCCTCTGTGCAGATACCAGACACTGTTGGATAAGTTTTAATGAATGGTTATGGTGTGATATTTGATTTCTTAAGATGGCAACATCATGTAGAATGGACCCATTGCGACACAAGCTTTCTTCTAATCCCTCCTGTTCTGAGGTAAACATTAAGTCATTAATTCCTGCTGTTTGCTGACATTTGGTGAAGTCAATGTGAATAAAGTAAGAATACAAAAGTAGATCACAGTGAATGTTACTGTTTTATTTTCTTAGAATTGGCCAGCATTCCATGGATCACAATAGCTTGAGATAGGAGCTCCATCTCGTTCCTCAGGACAAACTCATCTATTTAATATTGGAGGTTTTGAAATGTATTTTTCAGCAAATACTGTGGTGATTCCTGATCCGTGCCACACAAGTCTAGGATCTTCTCACTCAGGGATAAGGGAAACCCCATTTTTGGCTTTGAGGATCTACCCACTTAGCAAGAAGGCAGGCGTAAAACCCATGACTGAAGTAGTTCTCTGTAATGCCGCAGATGCTCCAGATGGTTCCTGGAAGGTCGGGAAGATTCTGAAGTCACTTTCTGAAACCCTTTCAGAGATTCCTGTATTCTCACATGTCAGTAAAACCACACATTGATCACACAGACCAGGCATGTATGATGTTATCATAGAAAGAAACCACTTCCTGTCTCAGGGCCTTAGAACTGTCAGGTCTTTGGCTGAAAAATCTTCTCTGAAAATAGTTATAGTACTAGTCCCTCTGTCATCTCTGATGGTTCTTTCTCATCCTGTAGTCAGAGAGGGCTTCGTAGATCCCCTGTCCAGTACATCTGTCCCTGCTCAGAGTCTGTTCTTCCCTCATTATCTTTCAGCGTCCCTATTAGTACATGAATTTATATCTCACGCTAACTTGCTGGCTTGTACCCCATAAAGAAGATCTCATGAAAATAGACTTTGCTTCTCTCGATGAATGCTATGACATCAGAGCCTAAATTAGTGTTGTGTAGATCGAAAACACATTAGCTGAGTGAATGGATGTGTGATGTCATGAATGAGAAATCTCAAACTTATAATAAGTCTGTAATAGAAAAGGCTTTTTGAGTTTACATAGGCGGGATACATTGGGCAGGCAATGAATAAACAAGCTTACCGAAGCAAATATTTACTCATTGTTACATTTTATTAAATGCACTAGAGTTAAGCAAAATAGAAACTGGAAATGTTTCCCCACACTGAATTGCGCAGCATGTGAGGCCTGAGGGATTATAGCCCAAAAGCGCTTCTGTCTGTTCACTTCAGGACACCAACCTCCAGCTTTGTTGTATGTGCCTGGGATTTTTTAAAAGTTCAGAAATATTTCAAAGTTTCAATATGTTTGGAAGGTGGTTTTGAGATTTTCATCTTCCTTATACTCAATATACTTTAATATTCTCTCTGACACTAGAACTTAAATTATTTGAATGCCACCAGTGTATAAAATGGAAACAAGCCTGGCTCATTTTGGGAGCTTTTCATTAAATTATACAGATATAAGGAAATTTATGCACCATACTTTTTATCCAGTTTTGTCTGGTTCATTAAATCCCTCCCTCAATATGTAGATCAATCTCATTAAGCATAAAAGAAGTATATTTTATTTTAAAAATCATGGAAATATTAAAGTTTCACTACTCAGAGATATAAATATTTTTCTGTTTTGGTTGTTTACTTAAACAACTGGAAAAATTATGTCTAAAACTCTATACAAATAAGTTGGGAATAAATACTCTGAGATACTATCAGTATGTACAAGTATACTGTATATCCAGTATATCCAAGTATATGCAATGAATGTTTGATCAACAGGAGAGGAAATTTAACAAGTTAACAATATAGAAGAAAATATTTAATCTTACTTGTGGCCAAAGTCACACAAATTATCATAATAACTAACATTTATTGAAAGGGTATTGTTTTTCAACTCTGTTACAAGCTTTATACATAATTGCCAGATTGAATCATCAAAACTGTCCTCTTGAAATGCCATCATTATTATGATAATGTCTGACTTGTGAAGGATGATTTCATGGGTGTTATGTTGTGATGCTGATATACAAAATCATCCTATCTGCATCATAGTGGCATCCTTACGCCTATGCCATCCTGGCACCCAGCGATCTATGTAACTTCTTCTGATTGAGTACCTAGGTTTGATTATGATAAAAACCAACAAATGGAAATTTATATCACTCAAAATCTTCAACATTTCAACTTTTTGAAACAGTCTAGAACTGGAGACAAAACTTCCCTTAGAGAGGTGAATGCTTCAAGAAATTTGGTGAAGCACATAGTGTCAGACAGCAGGGAAAGCTGAGGACTTCATGAGCAGCAGGAGAACAGCTGAGGTGGGGCCTCCGGGGTAGACCTGGAGCACAGAGAGCTGGGGGGCTCTGCACAAGTGTTGGTCAGTTTTTCAGTCTGCATAAAATTCTTCACATTTTGAAGTGTAAGAGGAGGACAGAGGAGTGGGGATGGCGATGGAGGGGAGAACGGGGTGTGATGGTGAGGAGCAGTTCCATGTCCTGAGTGTGGTGTTGATGCAAGAATCTATGTGTGTGGTGACCGTGGAAGGGCACTCGCACACATAGGTACACACGTGCCAACTGGCAAAACCTGGATGTGCTGCTCTGCACACTGCATCAGTCTTCCAGGTGCGTGTGCAATGTCACTACTACAGAAAACTGACAGAAGGAGATGCCAGGTCGACACATACATTGTTCTCCTTCTTTCTAGGAGTTTCTATTTAAAAGTGAAAATTAAGGGGGCGGGCAGTGACATAGCTCAGCAGCACAGCTCCATCCCTGGTACCAAAATAAAATAAAAATTAAGAAGAGGTCCTGTGTCCTGCTTAGCTCTAGTCTCCAATTCTCACTTGTATTGATCTGTGGAACCTCTTAATTCCCTCTTTACTTTCTTTCAGCAAGGGAGGGTTAAAAATGTTTTTCTTCAAAGGTACCTTGCAAAATTAAATGTAATATTACTGATGAAAACATTTTATTTATTTGAAGGGAGAAACTTACCTGTAACAAGTGATGTTAACCTCTTAATTACCACTGACATTCTACTACAAAGTAATCCATGAAAAATCATAATAGGGTATGCTTTTGCAAGACAATGAGTTCAGTGACTATTTGTGTATCTAGAAGGTGTAGCCCGTGAGCCAAAACAATCTAAAAATCTCTTTGCTCTGTCTCTAAAGACCATTCCCTTCATAGTGGTGGCAGGTCTAATTATTGACATCCTGTTTAGTGCTTTCATGAACCAACAATATACAATGTCTTTAAAGTAGAACAGACTGACATGCCTTGCAAATCTCCCAGCTAAGCTGGCTTGTGTCTAATAATCACTCAGTAGTACTTTTCATATTCAGTTTACTACTACATTGGCTTTGATTGCCTGTGACAGCATATTTACCAAGAGCGAGAAAAATACTTTTAAATGATAATTTTCACCAGGAAGCTTCAAAAGCATCTTTTTGAATAGCATACTCTTGTCTGTGGTCTAAAAGTTTGTTTCATCCCAGTGGTTTACGATGGAAGTAAGCAAAAACACTGAATTATAACCTTAGAGCATTGTCTCTTAAGGGCATTTACTAAGCAACAGGACACAGGATCTGCATTAACAACTAAATGTGTTGATCAAATCTGAGTTGAAGCTGGTCTCATAGAAAATGCACTTATGAGCATTTTCCTAGACATTCAGTATCAGATCCTTCCTGTTAATTTGTTAACTTGGCCTTAGGGCAGTAGGGAAGAGGGAATCCTTGATGAAGAAAGATGCACACAAAACATCCAGTCTTCACTTTTCTTTGCAGCAAAGATGTGCAACATTTTCTGTGTGTAAAGACCAATACAATTAAAACATTATTATTTAAATATTTAATTACTTTTTATAATTTAATTTTACAAGTGTTTTTTTCTGGTCTTTTTGGGACATATTTTCATTGTGTAGTTCAGGCTGTACTTGAACTCACTTTGTAGCCCAAATTGGTTCTGAACTTTCAGCGATCTTTCTGCCTCAGCCTTCTGAGTGCTGAGGTTATAGGCGTGTTACAGCCACAATGCCTGGCTATTTTATTACAAGTAATAATGTGCCTTGAAATTTTCTCAATCGCTTGAGATCTAAACATTTACTTTTATATACTTGGGTAATTTACAAGAAATGTAGTTTCTATAGTTAGGGAAAATCGATTCTTTTGTGAATCAATAGCATGTAGGCCGTATATCTCTCTTGGACACTGTTACTAATATTCCTCTTGGTAGAGGCCTTCACTGTTGAGATCTTAAGCAGTGAAAATGATCTAAAATAAATGGTTAAGCAAAAATCTACAAGACAATCTTAAAAATATTGCAAAGCCAGGAATACAGTTCATCCACACAAGCACCTACCTGCCAAAGGCGAAGTTCTGTGTTTGATTCTAGTACCAAAACAAGCACACAAACAAACAAACAAAAAGTAAAGGCCACCACAGTTTTAATTTTAGAAGAAAAATGAAGAGATATGGTATAGGAGTACAAGAAGAGTAAATGTTTATTCAAATAACAAGTTAAATCTTACTGCAAAATTTGAGTTCTAACATTTTTTAGCAGAAATAGAGATCAACTGACAAGGAATATTCATGTTTTCTTTTCATAATACCAAATTCTTACCGGAAACTGCCTTCTTTCTTCTGGATTTTCTTCACAAGAATCTAGATTTTTCTCAAAACCCTGTGGGTGGTTCGCACCTTGCAGTGGGGCTATAAGAACTGTGTGTCAACCACAGAGCAGAGTCCGTGTTATAGAGCACAGTGCGCCTCTCTAGTCTTCTCCTGGCCGACCTAGCAGTAACGCCCATACTGACATCAGAATCCAGGATTAGGAGATGACAGAGGACTCATCGGCTCCACAGCCTCCAGGTGAAATCTCTGCTCCCCAACACACTTTGTTTTCTACCTTTATTTTTCTTTTTTGTCCATGTTTGTAGTATACAACGATCGCACTCCACATGAGGAGCTGGCACATGGACATAACACATCTAAATGCTTTGTTATTTTTCCTCTTTATCTGTCCTCCCCCAGCGTCCTTGATGGAGCCCCAAAACCCAAAGCATCTGCAAAGGTGTAATGCGGCAGTAAAGACACTCTAGTGTAACTCATCAAAGTTTATGCATTATCCTAGTCAACCTCCTTAAAACACATCAATTTACCCTGTATTTATGAGCTAAAGATGACAGAGAAAAAAAAAAAAAACTATTCTGTTATTCACATTCTGAATATCCATATTGAATACACTTGTAAGAATTTAATATTTGACAGAAATTATAGATAAGTTATACAATGGTGCATTTTTCATGCATTGACATCATTAAAATATTTTTCATTATTATTACTGTTACTTAGATAAAGCTTAGTTTGAATTTCCAGGAATCTTAATATAAGTTTTCCTGTGGAAGTAGTCTTTTTGCAAGTTTGTTCTGAAGGATAACAAAACTGAGCCAGAACCAGCACGGGATGGGTAGAGCACACGTCACTGTCATCTCAGCAGATAGGCAGGGAATCTGCTTAATCTGTCTGAATGCTCTCTATCCGTGTCCAGGTCACCCCGGGGCTGTGTATACCTCATGACCCAGTAAAATAACTTGAGAAGAAATCACAGATTCCTGGTAAGTTGTTCAGGAAAAAGTGAAGCTAAGGGAGGACAGATAATGCACTGAATTTGTACCTGATTAGCACTCTACAGGACAGAACTTTTCTCCCTGTGTTTAGCGACACCTTGTACTCATAGCTAATGCACATCTTTTGGCATAATTTATCAATGCTGTCACTCTAAATGCTTTCTAAAAAAAAAACTGTGTAGAAAGAATATGAAAGGTACATTTCCACTCACAGATAGGATGGAGAAAATGGAACAACCAAAACAGACAGTGTGTGCAAAGCAGTTTTCAAGACTCTGGGCTTCAGGTGATAAGGTGCAATGCTCCCTGGGAGACAGGTTTCAGGTGGTCCTACAGCATCTTTGCCTGGCAGCTTTGAGCATCTACAAGCCATGACAATTGAGGCACAAACAAAGGATAGCAAACTCCTCAAGTGAGGAGCTGGAGCCAGGGTTTCAGATGCTGCAAAAACCCTCCAACTTACTGTCACTCATCTGGTGCCAGTGCTGGGACACTGTTTAGCATCACAGCTTTTGGCCTAGTTCCTTCTGCTTGGTTCAAAGTATCATTAACAGATGAATATGGAACTATTCTGTGAGCTCTTAGTAGTGAAGGTTTTAACGCTTTTATACAAACCATAATGCTTAAATTCATTCACAAAATAATCTCATGTTTATTTCTTTAAATTGTTTACCTCTGCAAAAAATTCCCTATTACAAAACTATTTTATAAAAACAACAGAAAAGTGTATGCTATGTAAAAGAAATACCTACACATTTGATGAAAAACATCTACAGAAAGACATTCTTTTAAGTAAAATTGTAATTAAAGACAGCTATTTGTTGAAGTTTGGGGTCAAGGCCAAAGGTGTATGTTTCTGATAATTTTATTTCCCTGATTAAAAAATTTCTTTAGACAATGTGTGATATTTACCCAAATTTCAGTAAACAAAAAGCACTAATAAAATTCAAAACATAAGTTTCCTTAAATATATTTTAAAACAAATACATAAATATTTGCAATAAAACACACTTTTATCCAGGACTGATGGTAAATACCTGATATCCCAGCATTAGGGATACTGAGGCAGGAGGATCAGCATGAGTTCAAGACCAGCCTGAATTATAGATAGTGAGACTGTGTCTCAAAAAAATCACATTTTGTTTTGCTGTACAAAGCTGTACAAACCAATCAAAAGAGAATTGGAATAATTGAAGTAGTATCACACAGAAAGATGATTTGTTAAACCACAGGTAAAATCATGACAAAGCATAAGATTTCATAAATGTAAAGACCATACTCAATCAAGAAGAAATCATAGTCTTAAGTCGTTATGCATCTAATAACAGCTGCTGCAAAACTCATAGGATACACGTAAATGTGATGCTTACAAAGCAAAGACAAACCTGAAATTAGACCTGAATATTTCAGTATCACACTCTAAATAATCCATAGAATGATGGATGATCAAGAAGAATACATAAGATCTGAATAAGATTATTAAGCAATTTGACCGATATAAATAATCTATCAAACAAGAGACGATATCTTCTTCTTTATCGCACAAGATATATTTGCTGAAATAAACTAATCATTTGGAAAGATTCAAATCACACAGAGAATTTTTCTAATTACAGTGGGATTAAATTATAAATCACTAACAGGAATGTTTCTGAAAAAATCTACAAATGATCAGTAAGTAAATAACAACATCTTTCTAACTAACCTATGGGAAAATGAAGAAAACGTAGGGGAAATTACAGAGGATTTGGAGCTGGAATAATATGACAATGCAGCATGTGAAAATCTGCGACAAGATGAGAGGGGGATTTAGATCACATATGCAATAAATATTTTGTTTCCAGATTATAAACAAAGTTCTCGAAACTCAACAATATGAAGCATGGTAAATGAGCAGATGCTCAAGTCAATATTTCAAACATACTTAAAGCTGGCAAATGAGCAGAAAAAAAGCAGCTTACCACTGGCTATCGGGGAAGAGTGACTTTCAAGTGCAACGTGATAGAGGAGAATGCTTGCTGCAATGACTAAGGTTTAGAAATTGCCCATTCTGAGCGTTGGTGAGGGTTTAGGAGCAGAGGGACACTGTGCTACCACTGATGAAGTGAAGCATTTTTTTGAACTTACACCTACCGCTACATCAATTGTACTCTGAGATAATTCAGGAAGAACAACTCAGCATATATCTCCACAAAGCCTTGTATACACAACTTCACAAAATCTTTCTTTGTAGCAGCTTAAGTCACTAAAATGTCCAACAATAAGGTGAAAAATATGTATTTAAATAATAAAGCATATCCAACAAAGAAGAGTAAACAATTTATAATCCTTTGACACAAATAATTCTTAGGATAATTATGCTGGTGAAATATGTTGGAAGAAACCATAAATGCCAGAGTCTACCTATATGACATTCTAAAAAATACACCTTAGGGTACAAGGCAGAAAGCAGATGAGACGTTGACTAGAGCTGGGGTGTTGGCACAAAAAAGAATGAGTCAACTCGATCAAAAAGATCTTGAGAATTAAAGTAGAAAGGATTGAAACACTCGTAGTTTTCATCATGGTAATGATTTCACACATTATCACATATAGTGCAATATTAAATATTGCATTACAAATGTTTGTAGCTCATCTAGATAAAAGTTTTTATACTGTTAAATTTGTGCCCAAAATCAATATTCTATTGCTTTCATGATAAAGTTTTGGATGCAGGTGGTTTTTAATAATGCACTTCAGTGGTCTCATCTGAAAAATGAAAAATATGGTATTTGTCTCACACTCAAGGATTGCATAAAAAGAATGCAACAGCGTTGATCAAGATATACTATGTTTCACTTTTAGTCATTTAAAATTGTCTACTATCCCCTGCTTAGAAGGATCACAGAGATCTACCAAGAGGAATAACCTTTTGAAAATTATTTTATATTATAATTCATTTCCTAATATAATGCACCTTACTTCTTTAAAAATGGTTCCAAGATCACATGTTGTAATGTTTTAAAAAGCTTACCCATGGGGGAAAAAATCAATAAACTTTACACAAAACTTTCTGTGCCAAGCCAGGTATCCACTAGTAGTCAGCTGTACCGAGCTAATGTGCTAATACTGATAAGAACCCTCAGTGCACTGCATAGATTAGGACGCAGTACGTTTGATGGCATCTGTGCAAGAATGCCAACATTGATTTTTGCTTTACATTGTGATTTGATCATGAAATCTGAAGAGGTCTTCAGTAAACATCATTTGGCAGAAGGTGGTTAATCCAAACATCTTTAAAACTTTTACTGAATGCTCCTGCTTTGAATCTGAAATTTCAGGATTCTGAGTCTCTAGCTTTTAAGATCAACAGCAAGACAGATGGCCAGTGGTTCCACAGGCGGGAGCTGACGCCCTTGCCTCTCAGCCAGCCTCTTGGTGCTGAGTGTGAGCATCTGCTGGGCTGCACGCGGCGTGGAGTGGACGGGGGCAGCTGGGAGGGAGCCACGTGCTGCTCTGAGTTGTGGCGCCTCTCTCAGAGGCGGGCCAGATGGCTGTATAGGGAGAAAGGGGAAGCCCACATAGAAACTGCAGACAGGAAGGGGCTGAAGCAAATGAGAAACAGAAGGTGAGAACGTTTTTGAAGAACTGAAATTGGAGGCCTATGCTTGAGTAAATCCTCATCTTCTATCACACAGTGTGTATTTCGTGCATTTCCCTGCCAGTGCGGTGCCATTCCAGAGCTAACAGATTGATTCCTAACTCATCCTGCAAAGCTGTAGCGATCGTTTCAGACACTGGGGTCCATTTGTGTATTTCAGTTTTTACTTATGCATGACATTCTGATATAGTATTTTCTTGGAAAATTAAAATAAGAATATTTCTGTTTTTTCCTCAACAGTCCTTTAGGACTGTTAGGAAAGTATAGTTCACATTGGTAAATCTCACACAGCTTTGTCTGCTGCCTAATTTGACTCAAATGTATGACTGGAGTTTGCTACGAGGAACATCTTCAGCCTTGTTTGAAAGTTCTTTCAGTAAACTTTTCCTGAGCACTTAACCACATAGGGGATTCTGCACAGGAGATGGAGATAAAACACTGAACATTTATTGTGTTTTATAACTCCAGGCGTTGGAAGTCACTTAGCACTGACAGACATTGAGGATGGACTCATCTGATGTGATGTCACTCTTCTCTAACAGCAGCACCTACATTTTGCCTCTGGAGTGTGGTTGGAAGTCAAGAAATCTGTAATGAGTCATAGCAGAGATCAGGGTGCAATTACTGAGAAAGCTGTACTATCGAGGGTCTAGGTCCCTCAAAATGCACTGCACTGGCCACAGAATCCACATTGGAAATGTTGAGAGAGGAGCCCTAATAAATCGGAGGCTTGCTTATGAGGGCTTCATTTTCAAGAGGGCTTCATTTTCATGAGGGGATTAATGTCGCTGCCCAAAGGGCCTATGGGATGGGCTTGCTCATTTTTGCTCTTTTAGGCAAGGAGGGATCCACCCTTTGGGCAGAGGCAATAGCAAGGCACAGAGATGGGACCCCTGCCAGACAGCACTCTGCCAGCCCCAGGACCCCGGACTTCCCAAACTACAAAGTGTCAGAAAGGCATTGCTGTGTTCCCATGCCAGCTGGTCTCTGTTGCACTGCTGCAGCGGCACAAATGGGCAGAGGCCAAGGTGACCTGTCCACTGATAGTCTTCACCAAGTGTGGTCTGAGGAAGGAGGAAAGGATGCATGGTTGGAAAGAAATGGGCTTCCTGTGAGCAATCCTTGTGTCACAAAGCTGATGAGGAATAGAGTGTTTATTTGGTGACACAAGTAGAGATGAAACCATAACAAAATCCATGTTCGGTTTTTCAGATCTTATCTTCTAAGTGGAGATCTCACTCTATACTCTCTGCTCCCAGGGGTGGTCCCATGACATTCCTGTATATTGCTCCCCCTCTCCTGGATGCTTGAGTCTTGAGGGATTTCAGTATCTAACAGGCTTTGGATGCACATTGACCATGGAAGGGTGAGATAAGTGTCTGCAGGATTTTCTAAAATCAACCCCAGTCTGACTTCACTTGGTGGAATCTCAGGTCAGTTACATTTCAAGGGAAAATAAGATGAGAAATCTGACAAACCAACAGCTTTTGTAGAGCTTTGCTTGGCTTGCCTTCCTTCTTTAGTCCCATATTGTTGGGATTCCTAACAGTACAGAGGCGGGGGCCTTACCAATGGAAAGTAAAGTGGGTCTCTACTTGCTATCTGCTTGCATGATGCATTTTAAAGTTTTTGCTCAGCTCACTACATATTAAAGAAAAGTGGTGCTGCCTACTAGGAAGAAAGAGTTCAGACCAGTAAACAGTACACAGAGGCTTGCTTCAATTCTGGCATCTGGGGCAGCTTTCCACAATAACGGACACAGGTTTTCAGGGAGAAGCAGAGGCCTCCAGTCCTCCTTCCTACAGAGGAGCTGTGCAGCTCAATTAACCTCATCCCTGCTAGAAAGAGAGAGGGTACCAGCCAGGCTGAAAGCAACCTGTGTCTCCCCACTGTGAGCATTTCAGGTGGAACAGTCTGTGGTCCAGTACACTTCACTTCAATTTCTAGGATTATTCAAACTGCATTACCACTTTCATTTCAGATATGCAGGATCTTTGAGACTGAAGATGTCCCTTTAGTTACGGCTATATGCAAGTTAGTTTTGAAGAATGTAGCCACCTAGAAGGAAAGGAAATATATATATATATATATATAACTTCCAATGCCCCTATTTGATCTGGGAAAATAGGATTTAAGTAAACCAAAATGAAAATACCTAGAAATAAGCGAAGTGTTTTGGAATGCCTGGCAGATGATATTTAAAATAAGGCATCTGTCCCTAAAAATTTGTATTGTGGGGGAAACAGAGTTATTGAAAAGAAAATTGAAGAAATAATCCAATGGCTTCTATGTATGCTTCTCTCAGTCACTTTCAGATTTATAATGCAATATTTTTGAAATATTTCCCTCTTTGGAATTTTAAGAGAAATATTAAAAGATAGATATAGAGCACATATGCATGTGTGTGTAGGTGCAAAGAAGGCATTTTACTGAAGACCATTAATCACAGTGTGATCACGTTTTTCTGTATACCCCTTAAAAGCTTCATGTGGTGGTAAGTGAGGTTTTTCCAGAGCTGCTGGAATTGAGAGCATGTGAGGCTGGGAATAAAGATGTGTGAGTCATAAACCAGTCCAGTGGTGGGTTTGCATACTTACAGTATGACTAAGGGTGCTGCACCTTGGTGTGAGCACGACCCACCTTAAGGCCAGGAAGCCTTGACAGAATGTAAGGGACAGAGCGAGAGCCAGTGCTGTTACTTGTTTGCTTGCTGCTTGCTGCTTGCTTCCCTCTACCTGTTCTGCTTAGCAATGAGCTGTTTCTCCACGGTGATCCCTCTCTGCCACGCCACCCTGCCTTGGAGTCGGTCGGCCAACTATGAACTGAAACCTCCACAGACTGTGAGCCAAATGAACTTCTCCTCCTTTAACCTGGGGTGCTGGATACTTTTTCTCAGCAGGGAGAAAAATAACTAAGACCTAATGGGTATGAAAAGAAACAACAGTTTATAACGTCTGCATTTCTGCAAACTAACAGGCAGTTGGAACTAAATCTTCACATCATTTGTACAAGGACTTTTGTGGCCTTACATACAATGCTCAGGAGGGCAGGGATAGTACCATTTACTTCCTTCACCCTAAGAGATCTGGAATGATTGGGGATACAGCTCAGTGGCACAGTGTCTGCCTGGGAAAGTCAAGATCCTGAGGAGTTCAATTCCTGATACCCACCAAAAAAGAAAGAAGAAAGAAATATGGATAATTGTGTCCTACTCATGGCACCAGCACTCTTGTTTTATGGAGAAACAAATTTATAATAAAGGTTTCCAGAAGCCTTGTATGTGAAGGAATCCAATTCCAGGTGTCAAAGGCCACTCATTGGGATCATAACAGGACCCAACTACTACCTAGTTTAGTTGGCTGGATTTTGTTCCTCTCTTACTCTTTTATTCTTGGTACTGGGAATCCAAGTCACAACCTCACCCTTGCCAGGCAGGTGCTTATGCTGCTGAGCTAAATCTCCAGCTCCTCTTCTTTCCAAGACCCTCTCTCATGCAGTCACCTTGGGTTCTGAAATGGCAAGTCTGATCACTGAGCATCTTTACCACAAGGGACTGAAATTGCCCCCAAGCAATGGCAACTCTCATAGAGCAGTCTACCTCAGGAAGGGACATCCCTTAAAAAGGAGCAATAACCCCACAACAGAACAGAACCTGCCACCTCAAGCATAATCACGCATCTAAAATGTGGAACCGCATTGCCCCTTCCATGGAAGACAGCTTTCCCTGAGCTTGACAGAAACAGACTTGAAAAGATCAGTCAGCCCATGGCTTGAGCAGAATTACCTGGTCTGGCAGGTACCTGAGCCCCCAGCTGTGCAAACCCCCAACCTCTGCCCTGTTCTCCTTTCTCCTGCGAACTGTCAGAGTTCCTGTCAGCCCTTGAACACAGACCTCGCACCTCTTAGTCACTTGCTCCTAGAGTGGCAGCACTCACTAGGTCTCCTTCTTACCTCTCACCTCTCCTCCTCTCCTTGATTGTCATAATAGGGTAATGGCGATGCCTACCCATGGGGACCGTGGAACTGAGGATCCACTATCAACGCATGTGATACTCAGCTGCAGCACTGAAGCATTGTGAGGTTAGGGGCTGTAACAGTAGGGCAAAGGAAGTCAGCAGTTTGCATCGGCTCATGGGAAGGAGAAGTCATTCCTTCACTGTTCCAGAAACTGCTGAACACACTGAGAAATATCACAGAGTGGTTTGAGCTAAAGCCGGTGGAGCCCCAGGTACTTATTTTTAGGGTTTCCTTGCTACTCCAGTCAGCAGTATTTGCCTTGAGCAAGCCACTTACTTCTCAGAACCTTTTGACTATCCCCAGCCTTAAAGTGGCTGCTGTGCTAGCTTCTCTTTACTGAGTATGCTCCATGAAGGCATCACTGTGTGTACACTTTAATAATGAGTTGTGTATTGTTTCGCCAACTGTGGAAAGTTGTAATGCTTCACTCTCTCCACAAAACAAATAATGAGATTCATAAAGACAAATGGCTTATGAAGACCACAGTTCCCTCAACTGGCAGGACCAGAACCCAAATATATGTATTTTTAAAAGCTTATGGCTGATATATTTAGCTTAATAGATCCAAAGTGTCATTTTAGCTTGTTTATCATTCACCAAAAAATGATCAGACTGTGTGACTAATTTTTTACTCCCTCCTTGCCTGAGCATCTATGATCATCAGTCTCAAATTTTTGTGAAAATTTACAGATTTGAAGGACTGTAGCCCCAATTCCAGTGCCACAAGGTTACTCAAATATTGTGGCGTAGGTATCTCTTTCTATGGCTCCCTCTCCAAGCTTTAAACCTCTTAACCACACCTCGCCTAGACCCCTCCTGCTGCAGTTATTTTTGTATTTATCAGGCACTGTAAGAAGACAGCTGATGTATAGAGTGTCTATTGAGTCCTTAATACAATGCAGTATGCAGTGAATAATCAATAAGTATCAAAAGGATTCAAATCAAATTTCCAGGGAAGGAACAGCAACACATGCCTGAAAAATGATCACATTTTAGTACATGTCATTTGTTTGATATTCTAATGTTTAAATTTAGATGGTATTTTAAGGTAGAAATCTAAGGTGATGCCAAACATTTTCTAATATACTTACCTTCTAGAACACAATAAAACAGAGGACACTAATAAAAATATCTGAGTATTTCACTGCTGGCATTCACATTTGCATTGACAATCCAGTATTTATGTTCTTCCTAAGTGCATGTGTATTTATTTCAGTAATTTGCTCATGACTTTATCATCTGAAATGACATTTCCTGATGGCTGCATTATGCTGGGGAATAGAAATCACATCAATGGAAGGTGATTTCAAATGGATCAAGCAATCCAACTGTTAAGAACTGAATGCAGAGAAAAGAAGCAACAAACCTGCTAATGACTTCCACTTCCACCTCACACAAAGAAATGTCACAATTTTTATGGCTATTGACTGTAAAAATTATGAATATTCACACACAAGCTCTGTTAGGCAACTAAATGAAAAATAAGCAGGTTTTCAAATCAATAAGAAACAGTGAATCAAGCTGATGCAATAGCATTTTGATGACAGCTGCGTTTTCCATGATCTCATTAGGGAAACCTTTCAGCACTCTTAGCCACCACGACTCATCCAGGATGTTCTCGTGCCGCTTGTTCATTAAATCAAGGTGCTTCTTTGTAAAGGATTTATTTTTACTTTAGGAAAGAAAAACACCTCAGCTTTCATATATAGTTATTGCGTTCATGAGATTTCCACTGCTGTGACAAAATGCCTGGGAGAAAACAACTTAGAGGAGAAAAGACTCATTTTGGTCTTTGGTGTCAGCACTTCCCATTCATGGTCACTTGGCTAAGATGGGTCCATAATTCTGGAAGCTCATGGTGAAAGGAAAAAGCTCACAGCAAGTTAGCCAGGAAAGGCGGGGGCAGGGGCAAAGAAGAGCCAGAGGAGCTCAAACCAGCCTTGGAGACCTGATCCCTGTCCCCTCCTTCTTCCCAGGAGATCCTGCCTCTAAGTTCCCATTGCTCAACAGTGTCCCTGACTGGAGACCAAAGTTTCAACATGTGAGCATTTGGGAAACTTTCTATATAAAAACCGCAATAGTTGGCATTGAAAAAAAAGGAAAAATATATATCAGAGCAAATTACTGCATTAAAAATCAGTAATTTTTCCTTGATTCATAATATATGAAAATACTACAAAATTGATAAAATATAAAATAATGTAAGTAACAAAAAGCACCCGTTAATTTTTCAGTGACTGAAAAAAGTAATAAGAACTATGGGAGTAATAAAACCCAAAATGTATAAATGTTATTGTAAAAAAGCGAGGAAAAGAAAGTGCTCTAAAGGATACAACTGCAAGAGTGTTTAGGTGTGTTAAGAAAGATGACCATATTACTAAGTTTTTATTGGATCACTGAACACAACTGTTTTCAGTCTTACTGTTTGAATGTCCACTTTGTATGCTTTAATCCTGTAACTTGAACAACTATTTCTAAGATGACAATATGTAATCTATTAACTAGTGATTTCTTACTTTTTTTTTTTTTTTTTTTTTGAAATTCTTACTTATACCCTTATACTTTTTGGGGTTTTTTTCCTCCTTTAAATAAAATTTTAAAAACTTTTTTTCAGTGACTGTTCATTGTGTAATTTTGGGCAATATTTCCAGTTTGTTATCTTTGGTGATATATGCATGATTTTGAGCAATGAAAGCTACAGGATTTCACTTGTGAGAATTTCAGAATATTATTATTAGGATTTCAGAATATTATTATTTAGTTATTACCGTCAGTACTAAGAGCCAGCTGTAGTGGTGCATGCCTGTAATCCCAGTAATAGTGAGGTTGAGGCAGAAGAATCACCAGGAGTTCAAGGCCAACAGGCACAACCATAGCAAGACCATGTCTCTATAATAATAATAATAATTATAATAATAATAAGGAACAGCTTCACATATTGTGGATTTTTTCATATTTATAGATTAGATTAATAATAGCCCATAGAGTAGATTTATAATAGTCCAAAGGGAAACCTTTAATGTGTACAACAGATTTACATAACAGTTTCAAATATGAATAAATATAGATGTGTATGTATGTATATACTGCTTATTTTAAGTTTTAGTGCTTTAGAGCTTTGCATTCTCACTTCTCTTAACTGGTGTTTGCTATCATGTAAGAAATCAATACTTTCTGTACACTTATGTTTTTGAGTATTTTTCTAAATTTTCCTGAAATATGATATTAGTTTACCTTAATATTTTCTGTCCTTTGAAAAAGCAGGTGCATAAGCACAGAGGTTTAAAAATCAAATTGTTTGTGTACTAATGGAAAGAAGAATGTTCTGTTCTTTCTTCACCTATCTCGCAGCAAAGCCCGAAATAAATCACGTTTTAGGATTTTCTAATCTTTTGCTGGAAATTTCGCTTTGTATCTCTTAATAACAATTATGCTGTGCTCCTTTTTAGCTTTCAGGTCGACTCCACTGACTTCCAGTACCGGAAGTTCTGAATTGAGCTCTGTTCCTTTTCCAACCCACAATGTGAAAGAGACATTCTCTCGGTTTTGACTCAACAATATTAAGCGTTCTCAGAAATGTGACTAGGTAAAGGACGCTTTCAGGTGAATGGGATGGAATCTTAAAATTGCCTGGTATTACTTTGTTTTGCTGGAATTAATTATGTTGTAATTTTTGCTTCATTGTCATACACTTTTTTAGAATCACTTCATCTCCTAAGGCTACAGGAGAAGTTTTAAATCCCTTCCAGACACAATGGTAACCTGCGCTGAATCCTTTGCTGAATGGGTCTCTAGTTTTCCTGTTTCTTCCTAGCACTTTTACTGATGACCTCATGTTAAGAACAATGTAAAGATTCTTAGAAAGTACTTGAATGAAAATGGCTTTATCTGAGGCTCTTATTGAATTTGCTGAGTGGTATTCACGTTGGGAATATCTACTTCTCATGAATAATTTTTTCTATAGTATGTCTTCACTCTTTTCTAGTTTCCAATATTAATTTTGAAACACTGATGTTAGTTATGTCATTGATTCCTAGAAGTATTTAGGATTGTCTTTGTTCTTAGCAAACAGTAATTTTAAAAAAATGGATTGAATTTCTGTTTTATTCATCAACTGAGAATTATATTACAGGCTTTTCTTTTATAAAATTTCCTAAACTTACTAGTTTGATAATTCCTTTGTCTTAATTTGTGCTAGTCATTTGTTGAAACTCACATTTGAGTTTGATATCTAGTATACATCTTTAATAATCTAATCATCTCTTTATTTTCTTTGTTTACTTATATTTTATTTCATCGGTATTATATTCCAGTCTTACACTATTTTATTTTTTAAGTTTGTTTTTAAATTTCAGTGATAAATATTTCTTCTCCTAATTCTTTACAACTTCATTAAAAACTTTCTACCTGCTTAAGAACATTATTCTCCAGTCATTATTTTGTGCTTTCTAAACTATGCAAATGTGAGTGCTTATGTCTATGTGCTAATGTTTAGTGCGGTGAGGTTAGCTTTGCAAATCATATTTAGTAGAAATACAATAACAGAACTGTTTTTGAGTCAGTCAGCTTTCTCCAAATCCCAGAAAATTTCTCATTGTTAAGATTTTGACAATGGAGGATCAGTGAGCAATTCCATTACCTCATTTTACTGTGTAATAATGTAATTTATGAGTAGATTGTTGTACAAACACTCTTGATGGAAATTAATCTAGGAGTCTGGTATTGAGTTTTCTTCATTCTCAATCATGAAAAGTGGTAGGGATCTACACTATAGTTTTTTGTTTGTTTGTTTTTGTTTTTTGTTTGTTTGTTTGTTTGTTTGTTTGTTTATCTCCCTGCTGATATAATTGGTGTTCCTGAGTATAGTTCAGGAAGATCTATCTTCTTGGATTCAAGCTAAAGTAGAAAATGTTGATTAAAACAACATTGTTATATGTAAAACTTCTGTAGGTCCAATTTAAGTGATATTTATCCTTAGATGTCAGGTTGTTCAATCCAAATTTGTTATTGTCTATGTAAGGACATTCTATCAAACTTATAATTTAAAATTCATATATTCATCTCAATTTCAAACAATGACAAGACTCAGCAGAGACAGAAAGGAATCGAGTACTTAGGATTCTTAGAGATACAGACTATGTGGAAATAAAACAGAAACTACTCCATGTGCTTCCGGGGCTAGAAGGTAAACAGAGGTGGACTGTGTATCCTTTAATTCACAATTCCTATTGTGAAAATGTTTACTGAACATTAAAACATGTTAATGTAATTTCTTTGAAAATTTCAGCAATACTATCATTACAATATTTATTTGTTTGTAGTTAGTTCTTTTATCAATATGAGCTAACATCAGCATTTTCTGTTTTTTATCTCTGTATAATTATACTTATTTTTCATTATGAGTATAAAAAAGTAAAAATTCTAATTTTTAACTTAGCAAAGAGATGAAAATATTTTAGGAGAGAATAATTTGCTGCCAAAGGCCTTTATTGTTGGTCAACCTTATTGCTTTAAAGAATATGGAGATTATTCTCAGTGTGGATAATTGTTCAGTTTATCTCTGTTTTTATAGTTTTAATGAATTATTTTAATATTTTTCAGCTGGTCCTGATTAATATTTGCTGTTGTATTTTTGAATTAAATTAATAAAGGCTCAAAGCCTTCATCATAAATACAATTGTTATTGTAAATAAAATTTTCACTGTAGCCTGACAAAATGTAGAAATTTCCTGTAAGCAAGTAAACACCCAAAATGTGTGATGATGTCTCAAAGGTTCTATAGCTTCTTCAAAATAGAAGGAAGGCCATCTGAATACTACTCAGGTCTTGGTATGGTAGATCCAATCTCTCCCAGGGCCTCTACGGTTAGATATCAGAGTCACCAGCATATGGCCAGTTCTGCACACAAAACCAGATGAATCTAAAATCTCCCAGAACAAAGGCATTTGCTTATGTCATTTACTTTTTATTCAAATGTTTTATGATTTTAGTGAATCTGATTAGTTTAACTTTTACTGAGGTATGGATTAGTAAGCAGCACACTTTAAGAATTTGTCTGCATCTTCTTGCAATTTATTTATATTGTGATTTATGGATTTTCAGTTTATATCACTGTGTATATTCTAACTGTATTTTTGATAGTTTCACAGTTAACTGTTTATGAAATATTCTCTTTACTTATAAAAATATTTATTCCTAAATGATAATATTCTAGCATTATTAAAGATATAATGCTTTACTTTTATATTTGTGCATTGTACTTTTTCAATCCTTGTGATTCTAAATATTCTGCATTCTTATTTTAAAAAACCTCTCTTCCAAGTTAAAATAACTGTGTGTGTATGTGTTTTGTGTTGTTTTAGTGTTTGCTATTCATTAATTATACTACTTCCATATAAAATTAATTTCTAAGATTTTGGTTAAAGATATCATCTAATTTTCTACCAATATTTTATCTGAATTGATGCTGTACTTTTTCTCTTTTCTGGTTGAGTAATCCCTAGGTATTGCATGAGGCATTTCATGGATGTCATTTTAAAGCTTTTGACCACCCCCTTCACTGAATACCTTGCTGAAGAACAAGATCTGCATCATCCAGGGACCGTGCCACTGTGCTTTCTTTTATATTGGTGCACTGCTGTCCCTGCTGCCTGCTTGGGGGCTCAAAGACCACACAAGATCAAACTATAGAGTAGAGGAGGGTGTGTCTCATGGGACTGTGCTCCAACATGGCCAGAAGGATGTCAAGGAATTCAGGGTTTTCCCAATTGTCTCTCATGAACGAAGATCTCAGTAGCTCCATTAGTGATTGGGAATTGGTCACCAGAACTTGGGGCGTTGGACTCCACTATGTTTGCTCTTGTGTCCTACACTAATCAACCTATCCTCATGTCTTTCAAAAGAGTAGCCAGTTACTCCAGTGCCATGCTGATTTCAAATAAATGCTAGCATAACATGTAAACTATTTGTGAAGTATAAATTTGCTTTGATCTTTCATTTGGTTATTCCTGAGTCACTTCTATACCATATCAATTATGCTAGTGCCCATATTACACAGCAAACATGAAATTCATTATTTTTATTTTCAACTTTTCCAAAAGAATTGAAGATTTATCAAAACATATTGTTAGATTTTTAGCCAGGCAGTCACTAAATAACTTGGCGAGAATGTTGTCTACTTCTGTGGAATATGCTTCATATTGTCACATGATTAGGGCTTATTATATCCCACATAAGGTATTTTGTTCTCCAAATATGCATTGTATAGTTCATCATTTGCTGTCTTAGTACTTACTGAGTTGATTAGTAGTATGTTTAAATTAATAGTTATACATTAAGTATATTACTAAATACAAATATCAACTTTACAAGAACAGAATAGGCATTTTAGGTAAAGAAGACAATGTCTTCGTTTACTACAAATGAAGAAATTGAAAATAATATGACTTCTCAAAGAAACTGGTAAATTATGGGCAACTGTAATGAGAGTATTTTATCTGAAACAACAGAAGAGAGGAGTTTCTCTTATTTTCAAGTAATCATTGAACCTCTGCCTTTTAAATTTTATTCTGTTGTTATTTAGGCATGTACATTTACATATGCTTCTCTCTCCCTCTCTGTTTTTCTTCCTGTCATTGGGATGAAATACCTGATATATAAAAGTTAAAAGAGGAAAGGTTTATTTTGGCTCAAAGACAGTAGAGGCTTTAATTCCTAGTCCCCTGGTGCCAAGTCAGATATGGCAGAAGATCGTAGCAGAACAGAAGTAGTTCAACCATAGCAGCAGCAGCAAAGATGCGGCAAGACTTCCTTCCTACAGCCTCACTAGCTCCATCAGTGGCCGGGCTCTGTTACCACACCCACACACTAGTGTCACACAGTTATGATCCAGGATTTCCCAAATGCCCCGCTTATGAGCCCATGAGGCTTTGGGGGGCATGCAGACACAAGTCATGATAAGAGATATAGAAAGAGATACAGAGAGAGAGTGAAGGAAAGAAATTGATTTAAGGACACAGCATTAGTATTTTAATAAAACATTAGTATTTTAATAAAAAGTTTCAAACGGAATATATGAAGTGAAAAAGACAATGCATTAGAAAAACTAGTCACACAAATGATTTCTAAAACCAACCAAATATTTAATCATTAAATGAAAGTTTTCAGAGGCCCAGAGTATGTTTGCTCATATTTCTGGTCCCAGATCCTAATATTGTACTTGTAGCATTGATCTAACAAATACTTTAAATACATTGATTTTGATCTATCTCCAAAATTAAATATTGCTTGTTATTGACAGACAATGAATAAAATATATGAAATGTAAAATGAAACAAATTTGAAAGTAGTCAAGGATCTTAAAAATTGAAACACTTCTAAACAAAATCTTCTTATAAAATAATCCCTTGGAAATGCAGAAAATATTGATTGCTTTAGGCATTTTCCCTGAACACTAGTGATTTTATAGACTGGATAAATAGATAAACATTGAGATTTGAAAGAAAAGTAAAATACTGAGTTTTCAAATGAATCTAGTTGACAATTTTATCTGCACATAACAAACTCACTAGTGCATGTAGGTTTCAAAGCTAATCACTGTTTAACACTCAAAATGCAGCATTTCATAATATTGTTTATATTAGTCTCAAGCAAAATTAGCATTAACAGAAGCAACATAGGAAACAAGGCATAAAATAACCAAGAGATGTTACCAAAATAATACAGGGCTTGTGAAAGATAAGGCACACTTCTCCAAGGAACCCATCTACTCTTTCTTTATCATCAAGGCTTGTTCGTAAAGGGATACTATCTCAAGCTGGGTAATAAAATCTAACAAAATTAAAACTCCATGTAGGAAGGCTTCCAACATCTTTTTCTGAGCATTCCAAAATTTTCCTTTACATAGCATCTATCTCTGCCATTTTGGAAAGAAACAATATGATAAAGAATAGCACAAGATTCATCAAGGTGATTTCATACAGAAATTCCGCTTTCCCCTGAACTTTAAATTTGATTTTTAAAAGGGCTCAGACAAGAGAGGACCTGGTATTTACATTTAATATCTTCACTTGGAAACTCAGTGCTCATCTTCAGGGATTATAAACTTTGAAAAAAAAATCCTTTCTTTAGTTTGAAAGAATTAAGTAAATACATTAAATAAACTTTTTCAATTTAGAGTTGAAAGATCACTGTCTTTACTTCCAGGACTAAATGAAATCTGTCACCTTGCTTCTGGCATGCTCAGAATTAAAGACTCATCTCTGATGATTGTCCAAGTAGAAGGAAAGTCAGCATAAACCAAGAGATGTGTCAACAAACATCTGTCCATCACGGAAAACTATACTTAGGTGTAATTGAGGAATTAGTATCATCAACTGTTTTATGTTTGTGATTTTCTTGTCTGTCCATCAAAAGAAAAAGAAGAAGAAGGAAAAAAAAAAAAACTGTGTCTGTGACCAAAACTATCAACTAGGTGAAGCTTCTGACCTTGCCGAGCACTGACATCTCTGTCTCCCATTTGTCATTTGATCTGAGGTTGTCAGCAAACAGATGTCTGCCTTAGCCTCAGGCACAATCACTGTGACTGGGGCAGCTGTTGCCATGACATTTGATGAAGGTATGGAAAATCAAGGCTTAGGGTGTGAAGTTTGAAGTGTGTGTTCCTTGCTGATTCATTAATGCCCACTTGAAAAAAAAATGCTTTTAGTTAAATGCATTAAATTTTCTGTGCTAAACATGTTTTTTTCCTTAAAGTATCTCCTAAAATAATTTACGAGGTGGCGTTACACGCCTGGAAAATTCCTCTATCAAACATTTGAACCTCTAAGTTTATTTTCATGAGAGAATGTGGTATAATTTCCAATAATCTTGCTTCGTTAAAGGCCAATGTGTCTAATTGCTAGCTTCTCTTAATGTGTTTTATGTAATGGATAACTTATTATACTAATATTAGTAGAGGGATTCTAATAAGCTTTATTAGCTTATTAGAATAAAATAAATTTAGAAGAGTCAATAAAATTTTTGTTTTGGGTTTAGTAGATTGAGCTGCACCTATTTGTGTGTGTGTGTGTGTGTGTGTGTGTGTGTGTGTGTGTGTGTTGTACGTGTGGAGGGTACATGTGTACTTGTGCTTTTGAACAAAAGTGAAATGCAAGTTAGTCATAAGCACCAATCTTCCTATATGTACATTTTTATTGCATGTGTATTTGTGTTTCCAAAAAGTACTAAGCATACTAAGCGTAACTTTAGCTTCGTGGGTTATTGTTTACTTTTATTTTCCAATAGCATTGAGAAATATAAACATATTGTGCATGTAATAGTGATGTTTTTCCCTTTAGTATAATGGCCAGAATTATTTTTTCGGATAGGAAAATTCTGTTGATAGTGACTCTAGTTAAAGCTGAAAAAACATGACCATATGAATCGGTTAAAAGTTAACCCTGAAAGTGTATTTAATGTAGTTATCGAAAAACTATGGGGCAAGAAAAATGTTGGGAGCTTCTGTGCTTAAATATGTAAAAATCCCAAATTTACATTATATGTTAGTTTCTTGATTTTAAATGTGTCTAAGAACAGTTATACTGAAAGAGTATTGCTACCATTTAAGATAACATTCCTGAATCATCCAATATCACAATGCCTCTATAGCACATATCACTGTATAATATACACATGTGCACACACACACACACACACACACACACACACATCTAATGATGCTACTGCGAACTGACACAGTACTAATAAATAATACAAAAAAGAAAACATGTTTTAATATGTATATATGTGTGTTCAAGTAAATCTTACAATAATAAATATTATTAATAATAATAAATAATATTGCAATATTAAATAGAGTAAATTTGTGATATTTAATAAACATTTGAATCTTTAGCAAAAAAATCTACTCCTAGAAAAAAAAGAGACAAAATCTAAAGTTTCTCTGTACAGAATATTAGTAGAACTGAATGTTAAATTTTATTGCAAATGTAGTCTTCCTGAATAGACAAAAAACAGATAACTGGAAAATATGTCTTTTCAACGTAAGCATTAAAATCATGTTTCATTTCAGTATCAGTTCATAGTAAATAACTGTATATAGTGGCCAATAGTTTAAAATAATCTCTTCACAGGTTACTGTTTTATGTAGTCATATTCACTATGCAGTAGTTTTCCACACCAAGCAATTTTGTCTGCTGCAAAAATAATTTTAAATATTCAAAGATTATCTAAACCGATTTATTTAGAATAAGCATTAATAATCTGCTGCTATCACAGTCTATTTTGTGTGGGAGCAAATAAGGAGTAACCATGTAAACTGTTATTTGATGTTGAAAATAGTAAGAAAATTGCTGTCATTTAAAAACTAAATTGGAAAACATTTTTTTAAGTGAAAGCATTTGACACTCATCAAACCATTTCATATATACTGGTATATGTTTATATTTTGGTGGCTATAAATTAGAGACTATATTTATACTGTTGACAATCATTTTAACATTTAATTTGTAAAAATTAGAGTGAAATGTTTCACAGCAGTGTTAAAAATCTTTTTTTACATTCTAATGAGAATTTAACTTTATTATATCCACACATTGTTGTATCCATAAATCCTACAGCATCCTCAGCCAGCAATGCTAAGAAAGTTTAACCTGATTCACTTGCAGGAAAATGAATTCATCTTGAGATCACAGTGTAAAAGGAAATAAATGAGACAAGCAAGCTGAAATATTGCATAGTTCCTTTTATAGGAGAAATCCAAATTAAAAACAAAATAAAAGACCAGTAATGGGAAGTAGGAAGGAACATTTTCCTGTAAAGGGGAGGGCAAGAGAGAAGGGTGCAAGGGAGGGGAAGGGGTTGAGAATAAAAAGTAAAATGTTTGTGCCACAAACTGTACACAGAAATGGAAATGTGCACTAGAAGTGTGTGCTAACAAAAAGAGAAAGAAAAACCTCCCAATTACAAAAATTAAAACAGAATTTTTATTTTTATTTTTATTTTTATTTAAAGCCACTCAGGTGCTCACAGCAAGTGTGAGGCCCTGGGTTCATTCCTCAGCACTCAATAAAGAGAGACAGAAATAGCACCCTTGAATACACATTACATTAGCAATGCTTTTAGAACCTTAAGAAGCCGTGATGAAGTTGCAGAAAGAAAAAGATTAACAAGGAAAAAGTAGTTTTGCCAGAAACAGCCTTCTTGTTGTGGAAGTCATAGGTCTTAACCGATTGTAGGGGTTTCAACTGAGAGGAACCCAGATACTTTGTGCTGGGCATCATAGCGCACATCTGATTCCCAGCAATGCTGGCAGTGTCCAGTGAAGCAGATGCCCTGAGCCCTTGGTGCAATAAGCATAGAGCAAATGATGATGAACAGCACACTGAAAAGAGAAATGGGAAGGTATCAGCAAAGCTGGTCACTGAATCACTGAAAAAAGGCCCTGGGTAATTTCTTATTATTGATAAGTAACGTAAAACCCACAGAGAATGACACCACAAAAATCCTTAACAGATGGTAAACCATCTTAATCAAGCAAATTAAGGGATCATACATTTAAAAAATAAAATAGTAGGTTATTTGACATGCACTGTAATTACACTGGATATATTGCTTTCAATAAACATTAAAGGACAAATTAGCGGTAGTCCTGCCAACTGCATTTCTAAATCTGCTTTTCAGGCTTATAATTAAAATCCTAAATTATTACTGCTGCAAATTAACAGTTTTAATGTAATGCATACATTGTAATCATCAGTGTTTAGTTGTTTTTTAAATGGTTTGTCTTATGCAAATTTAAACAACGTTCACCTTAGCAAGCAGTAACACTAATAGTTTTTGCAATATTGCTGGGGAAAACCCTGAGAGGCAGCTCCTCTACAGTAAGCATTTTACGGAGAGAGGAGAGACCATGTTTCCCAGCCCAAGGGTTGGGTCACAGTCTTGCTGCCCACAGCAAGCTTTGAGGCGAAAGATGCGGTAATGTAGAGTCACCCAAACTACAGAAAGCCAGGGCGAAATCCCACCCTGTCTTGTCTGATCCTCACTATATTTTCTTTGATCCAATCTTGCATTAGTTTAATTCTCCTCAGTCTCCATTTAAAGAAAGACTTCTCCAGAGCAACCCTCTCTTCTTCCCTCTGGTCAATGACTAAGAATATATAATCAGTCTGTAGTTTAGAGAGCACTTCTTTCTCACTATTCTTCCTTGAAGAGAAATTTTAGTTCATTCATGCTCCAAATAAGCCATTTTAGATCCTCAAGGGATGACAGACAGGCAGATTGTCCCCGAGGGACACATTTACACCCAGGAACACCAGCATGCCCAAATTATTCAAAAGTATAGAGTTTAATGTGCAAACTGCTTCGTTGATATAGAGATTAGTTTGACATATCCTGCGTAAGAAGCCTGGAATTCAGGGCATTGAGTCAGCCATTGACTGTGTGCCAGCAACTGCTGCCTGCCTCTCTCATTTCATCTGCAACCTATACCTGGAGCCAAGGATGCCTGTCCCCTGGGCTACACTGACATCGTCCCTCTCACATCCCTTTAAAAAGCATACTGCACTCAGCTCAGGCTTTTTGTCATTCCTATATTTATAAATGTAAAATGACTTTCCATTGTCTTTGTTTTCAGGTCACATTGTTGTAGACAAGTTAGAGAATGTCTTTTTATTGCTAATTAAAAAAAAAGCCTGAAGTAACTGTCAAAGTGTCAGTCAAGAATATGATAGCTGAAATGAAGCGAGGCACAAGGCTGAGGCTGGTGACAATGTGTTGGTTGTTCCAACAGCCACGAATCAGAGACGACAGAAAGATGACAATGGAATTTTGTTGAATGATAGACTTTATTGAAAAAATAATTAGACAAACAGACATTTCTTCATGTAGGGTTGGATATAATAATGTAAATATTCACACATTGCATAAAAGAGCTTCTTGGCAATAAATTACAGATGTCTTCAAAGAAGATCACTTTTAAAACAAGCTCTTCATGGTCCTTAACCCTCTCAAAACCTTCATCTCTGATATGAAACCAAGTGTGACTGTGGGTGTGGGCTCTGCAGGATGTAGGAGAGGAGGAATGGGCTGATAGCCACACTCATGACAAACAAGTAGATGGCAATAGGAAGAAAAGCAAGAAACAACATCACAAATTAATTTAAGTAACTTCTTCGCATTTTCAATTGTCCAGGAATATTAGCATCCCCAAAAGTAAAAATGTGAAAAATCAGACAAAATGAAGAAATATATGAACGCTTATTGATAGTCAACAGAAATTGTGCAACTGTGAGTTTATATTTCAATAAAAGCAAACTCTAAGTGTGTTGAGTACATGGAGCTCAGGACTGAGCTGCATTGCCTTGCAGTTCTCATCCTCATTCTTTTGTCATTAGAAATATTTATGTAGAACTAAACCTGGAAATCTAATTTCATATTTCTTTTAAATCATACGTTCATTTTTCAGTTATATTAAATTGACGAAAATCATACTCTATTTGATACTGATGGCAAACTTCAAAGAGGGAATATTCTTAAAACATGAGGTGATGAAGCATAAAATAACACCATTATATTTCCGAGGCAAAGAAACCATTAGCTGTATAATGGTCCTAAATTTGGCACTGATGCTGCTACCAGCTATGAATAGCAGCTTGAGGAATGTGATACTTCCAAGTGACATTTGAACAGCCTAATGACTCATTCATTAGAATATTATTTTATATATTGTCACCATGATCATTTAGATAAGGTTTCTAGCCTTTGCTATTAATGATACAAGATATATGAACTCTTATTTTAAGTAATCACTATTATAAAATGTGGGATCTGTTTCAACTATTGTAGGATGTCCCTGAGAGTGAAAGAGAAAGATGATATACTTTTCAGGAGTAATTCAATGCCACTTAGCATATGGAAGTGTTGATAATTTCATGAGTTAGTTTAATACCTTTTTTAAAGCATTTATTATTTCAATTTAAGATATTATATCAGATATTATTTTGTAACATTTAGTCTTTGGGCAACAGTAGTGTATAATAAAAATAGCTAAAATATAATAAAGACAGAGAAAATGTTCTTTAAGGATAGAAGAATACCTTGATAATGATCCTAAAGTTTTAATTAATTCAGCATGTGAAATCCATTTATATCCAAAATATTGAAAATATTTGTGACATTAAAAGTCATTGGGTATGACTGACTGCTGTCTTCTAAAACTCACTTTATTTATTTTATATGTTGAATGATTTTTAATGTTATATGTTAATATGTTGAATCTTTCTAATTTATTTGAAGAATAAAACATGTACTTTGAAGACAGAAATAAAATACAAATGTATAAATACAGAATTTAATTTAAATATTTCTCCTTTACAGCAAATCTTTATCTAATTTATAGGACTGGGTAGATAATATATTTAGAAATTCAGTAAATTCTAACATTTGAATCCTACCTATATTAAATAGTATGCTATTTACATCATACAAATGATGGCAAAGCCCCTTTTACAATTAATTTAAAAATTAATTAAAATTAATTAATTAAAATTAAAATACAGTGCTCTAAGACAATTTACGTATCATATATATATATAATTGTTATTTATATTTGTATCATCACTGGGTATCATATATATATATATATACATATATATATATATATATATTTGTCACTTACAATGTTATGTTTTGAGATAGGCAAAGTTGTGAAGGCTAAATTGAAGAAATTTCCTGCTGCATCATCTCAAATTCTGACCATTTTTGTTGAGAAAATGTTTAAAATCTCATCAATTTTGCAGAGTGCAATACATTGGTATTTACTATTAAACACTCTCTACAACAACCTATTGTATCGAATGCTTCTCTATAAATAAAATTTTGCAGTTTTTTATCTACATCTGCCCAACTTGTATCCTGACTCTGGTAATAAACACTTTGCTCTTATTATTTTTTTTTTTTATTTTAAACAGAATAAAACAAAACAAAATAGAACAGAGCAGAACAACACAGTTCAGGACAAAGCAGTGCAAGTAACAGAGAATTTCAAAACAAGACAAGAGGAAGTCTACACCATAGTGTCTCTAGTTTTCTCCAAAATAGTTGACCATACCTTCACACACAATGAATTAATACAAAACAAGAAAGCATAAAACCAATCAAAACAAAAGAATGAGGGTCTTACAGGCCTTCAAAACCAGACAATAGAAAATCAATAATGGCTACCATAATGTCTCTTGTTCTCTTCAAAATAGCTGTCCATACCTTCACACAAATTGAAATCAAATAATAGAAAACAGACTAAAACCAGTCAAAACCTAATAAAAGCATTATTGGACTTCAAAACAAGAGGACAGGAAATCAGTAATGGCTACCATGATTGTTTCTATTTCATCAATGAGTAATTTCCTCTGGTATTTGTCATTCTGTTCCTACACTATTTCTTCTGACATAATGTCCTTCAGGTTCATCTATGCTGCGGTGAATTCCAACATTTCCTTCTTTTAATGGCTGAACAGTGTACTACTGTCTGTGCAAAGGGTCTTCAACTCAACATCTGATGATAGAGCCTCAGGTTGGCTCTATGTCCTGACTATTATGACTAATACTGCAATGAATGAAATCCTATCCATAATTAAGCTGGAAAGAAATTCACTGCCTCGTGTAATGCTACACTGAGTATCTCTCATTTCCAATTCCTCATTTTATCCTGGACTTCTCAGTGACAGATGCTATTCTTTAAGCATGTTTGATGGTCAGCGTGCCTGTCAGTGAGTGACCTCACAGAAAGAGGCACTTCTGCCTGCTTGCTCCAGGGCTGTATATCCAGCAGCTGTGTGGAAACAGATCCTCATCAGAGGCTGTGTCCTGACCACATGCCTGGAGTACCTGGGCTACAATGATCCTGTAGCCTCAGAGCAGCACCGATGATCTGTATCCAAGACTTTCTATTCCAGGAGCTCCAGGATTCCCTCGTCTCTCCTTGTTGCTCTACTCCTCCAAGGTCCCATCCAAAAGAGAATACTGTTCCCTGCACACCTCCTGCCTCCACTGGCTCCTTCCGTTCTGCACAGTGGTGCCTCTGGACACTTGTCCATCTGGGTTCCTAAAGTGCTTCCTTCTTGCCAGCAGCTGCACATCAGCTCTTCCCTGAGGAAACCAACAAGTACTGTCAGTCACTGACACCTAAAGAGTTATTCCTGCACTACATGGACAGCCCAGAGCTGTGGGGTGAGAGATCCTTTCAAAATGTCCTTCCTTGGACATTGTCTCACACCCTGCGATAATATATCTTGTTGCTACTTTTATTAGACTTTAATTGTTATTTATATTTGTATCAGCACTGGGTCTCCAACTGGGTCCAAATTGACACAATAATATAACCACATACAATGAAGCAGAGTTTCTGGTGGAACTGGATGATCCAGTGCTCTATGACCTCAAAACTATCTTGCAGAATGAGGGCAAAGGAAGCACGGAAAGGGGAGAGAGAGAGAGACAAAGAAAGTGTAAGTATTATCTGGTCATATGGACTTATGTGGAAATGAACAGAGAAAGAGAGACAGAGGCAGAGACAGAGACAGAGAGACAGAGCAAGCCCTGGTCTCCTCAATTTCTGGAGAGGCTGGGCATGTCTGCAGTGGCATGAAGCATAGTTCTTCACTCTGGTGGACGATGGATGATGTTTTTATCCTATTTTTGGTCATGGAAACTTGTGGGTAGGAGTGAGAGGTAGCTTACAAATAGTGCCACCCATTTCTACCACCCCAGGTTTCATAACTTTACTCATTGTGAGTTTGCCACTCTTCTCATCAAGAGGCAGAATCTAGAAACTCCAGAACCCAGTGACTTCCCTGACTTGACATAATGATCCTGGTTTCACAGCTTCTGAGATTCCAATGAGCAGCTTACACTGTCACTTGTCAGAGTGCTTCCTGAAGGGAAGGTGGTCTAAACCTTCCATGGACATGAGCTCCCAGGTACGTGCAGAGACTGTTATAGTTTGTAGCTGGAGCCCCAAAATGGCACCTGAGCTCACAGGTGGGGCTTTTGGAAGGTGATTGGATCATGGGACCAAGATGCTCATCAACAGCTTAATTTGCTGATGAGTTTACAACTGAATGTGATGTGGGGCGGTAAAGCCTGGTGAGTCATGGGGGCGTGGCCTGGAACTCTCTCTTTCTCTCTCTCTCTCTCTCTGTCTCTCTCTGTCTCTCTCTCTCTCCCCCTCTCCCCCTCTCCCCTCTCCCCTCCGCCTCTCTCTCTCCCACTCTCCCCTCTCCCCCTCCCTCTCTCTCTCCCTCCCCTTCTCTCCCTCTCTCTCCCTCCCTCCCGCCCTCCCTCTCTCTCTCTCTTTCTCTTTTTTTCTCTTTCTCTTTCTCATCTTTCTCTTTCTCTTTCTCTTTCTCTTTCTCTTTTCCTGTGATTTCTCTGTCTGTTTCCTACCCCTCCACACCTTGTGTTGTTTCTCCCCTGCCATCCTCTCTACTATGAAGCTCTGCTTTGGAGTCAGCCCACTATGGACTTAAGACTCAACAAAGTGTAAGATTAAAGAATTGTTTCCTTCTTTAATTTGCAGGTGTTGGGGATTGTGTCTCAGCACAGAGGAAAGAGGGGGAGGGACTGATGGGTAGATATAAATGTAAGGCCACATTAACTCTGCAGCTTGATGTAGGCACATTAGGGGACTCAGGGAAAAACCCCAAAAGATGGTTCCTTTACACAGGTGAGAGACCCCTGAGAAATAATATATCGCTGCATAAATCATTGAGTTAGCAAAAGTTAACTGACTCTGAGTGTGTGCAAGGACATGGTGATGACTGTTTATATACTCATTTCCTTCATTAAAATCTTTTCTATTTGGGGTAACCAGGGCATTGCTGTCTTCATGGTTAAACCCTAAAAATGATATAAATTTGTTTTGAAAAAATAAGAACAATTGATATTTGTTTTCCAGAGAGATAAACATGCTCTTTAATTGCTATAAAATATATAAATGTATATAGGCACATGCTGTAGATACATTTGCACTAAAAGAATTATACTATGAAAAGGAAACCGTACTATAAAATCAATATGTAACTTGATTTTCCCTTTGTCTAAAACACAGCTTTCAAGAAGATACATATATGCCCATGTGTTTCACTTAAACAGTTTCATGGTATCTGATTCTATATATAATATGAATATAATAAGACATAATAAGAATCTATTCTTAATAAAAATTATGTATTTTATTTATACAGTACACCTATTCATGTATATGTAATGAATAATCTTATTTTTCAGCAAAAATATTTAGGTATATTTCTGAACTAGAGTATTGTGATTTAAAAATACCAATAGACTGCCAATATAAATTGTAAAAAATAATCAGTTTACATATCATTTGACATATGAGAATATTATTATGGCCATAATTATACCAGTATCATAATTTTAACTGTTTAAAAACACAAAAATAACACATAGTATTGCAATTTCTATTCTGCTGATTAGTCATAAGTAGAGTATATTCCCACTGGCTTATTGACAAATTTTTTCCTATGAATTGCCTAATCATGTCCTTTGTCAAATTACATTCCTTTTCTTTTTATTTTTTAGGAGCTCTTTACAAATAATTACTATTGATTGTTTTAAGTGCTGCATGTTATTTGTCTTAGGCTGTTTTGACATTTCCCTAAGATCCTATGTAAAGAATCTGATATTTTCAGTTGGTTTTTTATTAGTCCTGACTCTCCATGTCTATTTTTTTTTTACTTTTGAAGTTTCAGCAACTGCTCACTTATTTTTACTTAAGATTTTAAATAATACCTAGTTGTTTCTGTATTATTTTTGGTAGTTCTTTTTACCTTTTCATTTCTCTAAGTAATTACTTTAAAAACTACTCTTTGTACATTTCTTTTGTAGTTGCTGTGTTTCATTTTAACATCAGATACCACATAAAACCTCTTTCCTTCATTATTGAGCCATTTGGCTTAGATAAGCCTCAGTTGATGAGAGCTAGGAAGAGACACAAAATTAACCTTACTTAAGCAAAATCTAGACCTACTATATGGAATAACAGGTATTCCAAGGTACCAAATAAAATGAAATGTACCTATTCCTACTAGAACAAAGAATTTTAGAATTCTCTATCTTTCTCATGCCAGAAGGTTGTTCAGTTCTACAGCTCTCTAAATCTCGGTTCTCCTTGTTTTCTTCAATCTGCCACCAATTCTCTATTTTTTCAACAGTTTGTGTTGTCTAAAAATAGCCATAAAAGTGATACCCACAGATCCTGAGTTTAGTGAACTTACACATTTTGTTATAGCATCTGGTTACCATAAGTCTTATATGCATATATCCTTTACAGGCAAAATGCCTTATTCAAATCTGAGCTCTGCCTCTTGGCAGCTGGGTGAAATCTGGCAAACTTGTTAAACCTTTCTGCTATGCAATACCAACGTTAAGGGGAACACAGGCTAACTGATCAGAAAACATTAAAGCTAGAGCTGCCTGTAGGGATTATAATTTCTCTTATGGAATGATGACTGGATAACTCATTCTTTACTTAATTTAAAAATGTTAATGAGCCAAAGTCATAGAGTTGGGGCATGGATTGCCAGCTGTCCCTGCAGCAGTAGCTAACATACCTCAGGGCTGAGTGAAACAGCTTCTTTGCTGCTCGTGGAACATGGCTTCCACTTTCAAGTCAGTCAGCACTGACTCTTCTGAGCTCAGCATACCTTGATCTATATGTCTTCTTCGGGAATCCTGCGTGAGGATTTCTTCTCTTTGGTGCTCTTAAAGAAGAAGGAAATGTAATGTGTTCTCCAGTGTTAGATGTGTCCTTCTCAGTTAGAATACAGTTGACCACAGTTGAAAAGTTGTGATGGGCTGGTACTTATTTCGTTTCTGATAAACAAAAAGTAGAAAAAGGGAAGAAGATTCTAGACTTTTCTAGAAGGCCTCTTATAGTCTTAGTTCTGATTGGTGAGATCTAGACCTTGTTTTTATCATCTCAAATTCATTTCCTCAAATCTAAATGGCTCGAAACTTAGCTTTGGCCTTCTGATGAATGCCTTTGTTTGTGCATTATAATTAAGTAGTGTCACTAAAAAGAAAAGAACAGCAAGTTTCACAAAAGACTGAAAAGTACTAGAACACAGTTTGCCCTGGAGGTCAAATCTAACCCATAAACTTATTTTTGGTTCCAAGAGCTAGAAATTCTTTTCTTCTTTTTTACATTATTAAAGGGTGATGAAAATGTAGATAAACAACAAAAAAGTATATGCAACAGATTATATGTGGCTCCCAAAGCAGGGGGGAGAAAAATGTTTGTTCTAGAATATAAGCAGGACATAGGGAGAAATCTTGTAACAAGATAATATAGCTGGCCTAATGGAAAGCAGGAATGGAAGGGCCATGCCTCTCCTGGTGCCAGACCTTCATCATTACTGCATGGCTGCTCCTGTCCCCCAGACGCTAGAGGATTGGCTGCAAAAATTGCTCTCAGTGAACCTAAACTCCTGAGCTCCAGAGGTTGTGCATCAGCCAGTGGCCCAACTTCAGTCCACCATTAGCCTCAGTCTGACCGACACAGGGGTACAACAGGACACCTGGACTGCTCATCCCAGTAAGAGTGAGGTCCAAGGATATATTCAGGATGCAGAGTTCCCTACAGAATTGGGCTTAATTCAGACCACACTCAAGATCATATTTTTGCTTGGAAATTTTTAATGCTCTACTCTTCCCTCCTGTCCTTTCTCCTAGGAGCACATTCTCAATAAATCATTCACAAAAGAATTTCTGTTTCAGGCTTTCACTGTAAAGAATATACCCTAAGAGAGAAGGCAATAAAAATGAAAACCATAGAGGTATTTTCTGTGTTTCTTATCGAAACTGTACTTGAAGAATGAAGGAAAAGACTTATTCTGACCTGTGTTTTAAAACATGAAATCAAGCTTGCTTTAGTTTGAGCAAATAATTCTCTGGTCACAACCAGGGAAGCATAAATCCATTTACTTGTGGTTATTTCAGAATGAAAATTTTCTCTCTCCCTAAGAAAGCACATGTCAAAAATATTTCAAGTATCAGAGGAATGCATATGATAAAGGTATTATAAATACAGTTAAACAGATAAGGATTATAATAAAGTTACTTAAAATAGAAAAATAAATACAAATATTTATGAAATGAAAATATTTATATAAAAATCTATTCCCTTGAATCCATTGTGCAGTTTCCATGACAAACTTACTGTGAATTTATTATTTTAAAAATTTAGAATACTGATTACTTGTATTATAGATCTATTCACAAATAAAATATGGTTTTGGCTGATTTTAAAATACAGAAATAAGCACTTAGAGATTAAGTCACAGAATTTTAACATATATTTATTTCTTACTAATACACACTTTTGTCTTTCTTCCATAAAAAACAAGATATCTCTACAACCATTAAACTTTTTTTGCTTTTGTTTTTTAACAATGATATGGTCAAAGGTAATAAGGGATTCCATTATTTAATGTCTTTCTTAGTTTCCCCTGTGGACTTTTTAAAAGTTGAAAGCTTTTAAAAATTGTTTTGAACAACTAATTATAGCAACAATGGACACAAATGTAGTATAGAATGGAATGCAGGATATTGTAAAGGTTTTGGGAAACAACCAAAAATAACTCTACTACAGTCCACAAGGACCAAAAAGGAAGACAATGCCATAGTATTTATTGAAATAGCATATTTTGGTACCAAGATGTTTGTGTTCCAAAATGGCCTTGCCCATGAGGGGGATATATATATATATATATATATATATATATATATTCATTCTAAATCTCATGACCTTTTTTTCAAGTAAAAGAAAGTAAGTGAAGAAAAGGAATGGTTGTTCATTAAGAGAAAAATGTTGCCCTACATCTGTCTAGTTGATCCTTGGTCTAGATCTTATCTACATATTGTACTAATCTACTCTGAACTATTTTTAAATTGCATTTGGGTCTACATTTGTATCCAACTCCCAGAAAAGTTGATTATGTGCAGCTCTTATCTGAAAAGCTCTGTTATCTGCACCAGGCCATGCTTCCCTACATGCACCATTTACATCAGGACTTCCATCCTTATCTGCAACCTTCATTATCCAAATTAAGTCTCTGACCTTCTTTCCATTTTGCTAATTGAGGTTTAATGATATTAGAATTCTGATCCTCTGATTTATGAGAATAGGAAGAAAATATGTTCTCTGTGTAACTGGACCGAAAATTAATAATTACTCCACTATGTTAAATGGCTCATTTCTTAAATTGTGCTTCAAATTTCGAGCCCAGGTTTTTTTTTTTAATCATAGAAAACTCAATTTTAACATAAGACAAATCTTAATTGTGAGTAAGAGGTAAATTTTCCCTTGGGCACAGAAAACAAACCAGTTCCAGAAGCTGCTGCTACTTTCTTGGCGCAGGTGAGGAAGGAGAAGGTTCTGGAAGAAAGTTTAGCTATGCCACAGCTTTTAAAGTCTCCACCCTGGCATCATGAACCTCTGGGAGACAGAAATCAGAAGAGCAGGTGTAGAGGATGACTTTCCAGGTTAGCATTCCCCCAGGGAGGGAGACAAGGACGCCATTCTATGTTCCTCCTCAGTTCTGGTGCTGATTGTGAACTTTTAAAATAATGATCAGTAGGACAGTCTGCTCATAATACCTAAAATCTGAATGTCCATGTAGACAAGTAGATAAGGGATTAGCTAGCTTAGATCCATAAAGAGATATATAGTGATATTTGTGAATATTTTCAAACTTGTTCATTTTTATTTTTATTTATGTATAATGCATAAACTGAACAGTGACAAAATAAAGACGTATATACTGACTGAAATAAAGCTAAAAATCTAGAAGCCTGTTATTTTTTAGGTGACAGTGTACTCTTATGATCAGAGGCACTCATGTTAGCTTTTATTAAACTATAAGATATCTATTGTTTCTTGCTATTTATGATACTGGATTGTACCAGAGAGCCACAGGCTGGATTTCCTAATGCTGACCAACATGTCTGCAAAGCTAAAGCTTATGCACAGTGCATGAATGCAATATTCTGTAAGCATTGGGTATTTAGTGGTTACACAGGCAGGGATTGATTTTCCTCTCAGTGGTTTCCTGAAATAACAGTTTAAGAGAGAACCAGAATTTTATTTCTCAGTCAGATAATATGTGAATACCATTAAGAATTTACAGCAAGATTCTTTGAGGGCAGTTTTATAACAGCAAGATGAAGCAAAGGGTATGCATGAAAGCTGGACTCCAGACGTACATGGTAAATGATATTCAAGTTGTTGCTAGTACCTCTTCAAAGAGTAAACTTTCCCCGAGAAGGTCATCATGTACATTATGTACCAAAATAATAATATGAAAATATTGAGTAATTTGAAGTAAATAGCTGCCAAAGATTACGTGTACTAAGCATGGTTACAGTAACGGCTTCAGCAGCCTCATTTCTGTCCCTTGTATCTGCACAGTTGACCAAAATTCTACTTTCCTTTTCTGTAGTCATGCGATTACCCACCTGAGAAATCAACCTGGGTTGTAATGTTTTAATCTGTGGGCTTCTGACTTTACCCAGACTTGATTGCACCTCCTTGCAACTGAGACGGGAAGATTCAATAAAGAAATAAGGCATTGACAGGGCAGCAGTCCCTACCTCAGTCTGTGACATCCAGGTAGTGTTGTCACCGGACCGTGTACCAGCTTCTTCTGTGTGGGATATTATGGGAGGAGGAATTTATAAAACAGATTGAAGTCAACATTAGTTTCGCTTAAAAACATGATTCATACATACACACAATCTTTCTAACAGTCTGTCTCTTCTAATACTCAGAATATATAGAACTAAGTAGTGGTACCCAGGGGCTTCACACTGAGCTAATCACCAGTCAGTTTTCATTCTTGACCCTCTAAGTCAAGGAGTGACCCATGCTGGACTCTAACTTGTGATCTTCCCAAGTCCTGAGATTATAGGTTCCCAGCACCACTATTGACTTGAAGACAGAGTTTTTAAAGTGTCAGTGGACAACTGTCATCTATAGTGACCCTGTTACAACTGGCTGAGTGGTGGGATGAGTTTCATCTTTTTGAAAGTTCTCAGTTCCCTTATGAGTGTAAGGAGATAATAACTACAGCTATTTGTCTTCTTTAAGGTTGTTTTCTGAGACTATCAAGTCTGGAGATACCTTTTAAAGACAAAACTTGAACTTTTTTGTTGTTGTTGTTGTTGTTGTTGTTGTTGTTGTTGTTGTTGATGTTGTTGTTGTTTTGTGGTTCTGTTTCCCTTTCTTTAAGAAGTTACTCAGATTCTCTTAAGGGAATATATCCAGGTAAATGAAAATGAAGGTGAGGATGATAAAGAGGATAGTTACCATGCTCTGAGCATTTATTTTTTTATGCTAGTAGCAGCTTTGAATTGTTTTCTTGCTTCCTTTTATTTGATCTTCATAAGCAAATCACAGGCTAGAAATATTATTCCTTAACTGCATATAAACAAATTCAAGCTGTCTGACCATAGGAAGGCAGCTTATGGTCCAACAGCCCAATTGTTGAAACAAGCCTGAAGTAGTCCACTTTCCATCAGCCTGTGTGTTTTGATTTGAGTAACAGGAGAGAAAGCTTGCTTCTTATGAAAGCAAGGAAATCAGGAACATATTCAATGATAGAGGTCTTCTAGGTTTTCCCTTCTTTAACCTTCAGTCATGATCACACAGGGTCATAGACCTTTTCTCACGTTTGAGCCCTGCCAATTAGGAAGTGTCAGTAATCCCAGCTTCACCTGATGTGCCCTGTTTGCCTTGTGCAGTGACTCTGCCCAGAAATTGGAACTCTTGTCCCTTCCACTGGCAATGAAGCTTTTGAGTTAGAGTACTCAGCAAGCCCACCTAGAGCCCTGGAGGATCCACAGGTGTGGAACTCTAACTCCAATGCCTCTGTCCTTAACTCCTGGACCCACCTGCTTCTGAAGCTAGTTAGGAGCAACAGACATGAGGACTGCAAGGGGCACAAATGAACCTGAGTAGGAAATTTGAGTTCATCCATTTGATGAGGGCCCAATCACTCTCCACAGATGAAAACCTGGACTAATATGGGAAGTCAACAGGAAGAGCAAAGTCTACATTCACAAGGATAGAGGGCTGTCAGAATTAGGGGTCTCTCTCTAATCAGGACTGTATTAATGCTTTGATTGCATGAGGCATAAACTTAACTCCAGCTGCCTTAGGCAAAAGAATGAATTTATGGAGTCACATAAGAGATAAATTAATAAATAAAATACAATAAGGACCACAAAGCCTCAGAAACAAATGGATGTAGGATTTTCAAACTCCTCAACCTTTCTGCCCTGGCCTCTGCATCTGTCTGTTCTGGTAAAACAAAAAGAGGGTTTCCAGTAATGTCTGGACATTTTCCCATGACAAGCCCCCCTTAACCTCTCAGGAATCCCTGTGTAGAGGGGCAGTTGCATAAAGTCTGCAGCAACCAGATTCTCTCCATGACAAACAGGGAGATTTAGGACAGTCTTCCCTACAGCACCCTTCGTCTGGTAATGTTGTAAACAATTTGCAGGAAAACACAGAGTTCCACTAGAAGTTACAGATGTCTGTCTTTCCCTGACTGAGCCTGGCCTGCTACAGTAGTAATAAAAGGATGTAAAAGCTTCTAATAAATGACAGTTGGTACTCACTTACAAACCTCATCACCCTATCCATCCTTGTGAATTCTGATTTTCCCTTGATAACAGCTGTCATCGAAAAAAACGTGGTGAATGTTTAAATAAACATATTGTTACAGTAAAAGACACAAAATCACGGGTTCCCTCCCACTGCTCCCCCCACTTTGAACACATTTATGCATTGCTCTTGTTGTTCTGTAAAGAAGCAGTTCTAGGACCCCTTTGCCATGAGTAGTTTCAGTTGTGCTGTCTTGGATATCTAGATGTCCTGAATTGACTCAAAACATTTAGTTTTGTGATCATTTTGACTTTGGGGAAGAGCCTGAAGTTTCACAGAGCCAGAGACAGGGAATAAGGTAGATGAGGACGTGCTGTCATGGCGACAGAAATTGACACAGTGTTTTAAATCGATTTGAGATATCAAGGCAGGCACGGCAGCCCCACTAAAGAAGCTCCCAAAAAGGTGGCAAAAATGACAGAAAGTGTGCTTGAAGCGAAGGGGAGGATTTTGAGAGATTCTTGGTACTGTGTCCTTTAGTGCAATAAATTCTTGAAATTTAAATATCAACTATATATTTTGATCACTTCTTATGCATTTTCAGATTTATCAATCCACATGTTATTTTATTTTTTATTCCTTCCAGGAAAGCATTTACTTTGATGAAGCTTCTATTTCAGTTATATAAATGTGATAGCGACTCTTAGTACATTTAGGTTGTTGGAACCTAACACCATTTTAGGTGATTTGTTCATTTTGTTTGTTTTCTCTTTGCTATAATGTGCCCTCTCCCTTTCTGCACCAGGAAATTTTAAAATATTTTTTAAATCTAATCTAATTGAATTTAAAATGTAATCTTTTGGTAGCAATATAAATAGCTAAATGAAACATTAGCTTATTTATTTATGTAGTATGGAAATCTTAATGTATTGTTTTTTAATCACAATTCTGAAGCAACTTATTTTACAAAAGTGGTTCACTTCAGGAAAATTTCTCTTTAACTATTTGTAGATTTTTATTTGAGGATGTAGAGATGTAATCTAGACTATGTCTATGTACTGTGCGTTCTTAACTTTTGTGAGTGTTCTTGAGTTTATTTTTCTCCTGATTTGACAGAGCTCTTCAGAAAATAGTGATTGGAGCCCTTCTCCTATATAGATTTCACAGAGTTTTCAGGATTTGTCCATTTGCTTTGTTGATATTTTAATCTTTCCTATGATATCTTTACTCTACTGTCAGCATAGTAAAATGTATCAATGTTACCTGGAATCAGCTTGCTAATCTTTATTTTCTTTGTATTGTCTTATCTGTTTTGTTTAGAATAGACCTGAGCACCAGAGCTCACTGGGTTACTGATGTGTTACACACACCGCACCCATTAGCAAACCTGTCATGTTGTGTATGTTTTTCTTTGTGTGTCGTTGTTTAAATCTGCTTTCTTTCTTGTTTTTGTAGTTCTGCTGATACTCGAACAGGTCCATACAACGAATCTTTATATGCAACCCTGAGTATCCATAATAATGATTGCACTGACTTAAAAGATTAATCCATCCATTCTCTTACTCTATTTACTCACATTTAGGCTGCTTTCTTTGTCTCATTCTTCCTCTCTCTTCTTCCTCTTCCTTTGTTAGTGTTAATGAGAATAAGTGGTCATTCTTTTATTCATGTAAAACAGTTATACAAATATGGTTTTGCTGGATGGTAAAGTATATCGTTAGATTACTGGCATCTCCAATTTAAAGAGACACTTCAATGAATTCAAAGATATTTAATTTTGGGTAAATATCGGCCAAACAATTAATCTAATAGCCATGTAGATATTATTCTGAAGACTGTATGTTTATATCTTTGAGAGGTTTTGTGATAATTTCTTTCTCTTCTTCCTAATATTTTTGCCAAATTTTTATGTGCTGAGTATGACCTTTGATTTACCTTGCTACATACTTTGCAAACACCAAACATAAATTTCATGTTTGCCTTTTTTATATACTCTCCACTAGAGTGATTTTCAATTGTTAATGACATTTGATGTTAAGTATTTTCTCTATCACTTTGCTTGCTTAAAACACATTGTATATCTGTATGTTTGAATATATTCTGGATAATGTCTAATATTTTACTGTAATCCTGAAGTCTTGGCTTTTCTTTCTAAATTTGCTTATTGAATAGGTTGATGTAGGCCATTTACCCTAAAATGCTTATGAAAATTTGCCTTGTATCTGTGACTATTTTCTTGTGTGAAGATTTGAATTATTTTTCTATAGTTTTCCTTACTACCTTAGTCACTTCCAAAGGTTCTGAGTTACAGTAGACTTATAGTTCAATTATCATCAGTTTCTTTGTCATTTATAGGGTTAGTACCAGCATCACAATCACACTGCACCTTCTGTCCTCTGCAAAGAGAGCGATCAGGGATGTGGGTCCTCAAATCTTGGAGACTGTCACATCTCTGATGACTACTGAGGCAACACTGGGCAGGATGACATCCTCCTTTTCCTTCTAAAAGCCTCTTCTCCTAATTACTGGATAGCCTAAGAATTCAAAACATTTTTATTCATTTACTAAGCATTTTAACTTCTATGCTTCACTCCAGGGTTGTGTTAGATATTGTTTTCTAGAACTTGTTTTCCTCTTGTTATCATCTTAACAATATATGGCTTTTACTTGCATCTTTTTTGTTTATTTAACAGAGGGTATTGCATCTTGCAAAGTATTGGTAATTATACTGCACATTATTATCTTTGACAAAATTTTGGCTAAGTGATTTTAATAGTGAAATGATATTTTATATCTGGGGTCCAAAAGTATGTAGGAGGTGGGAGATGAAACATAAGCTGACCCTGAGGATTGGAAGACTGTCTTAAGGAAGGCTGATGCCCTGGGCATGAAGAGAGCAACATAGGAGAGAGGGACCACACCAGAATGAGGTATCCAGGCTGCATCCCTTCACCGCTCAGATGAAGGTAGTGAGACTCACATGCTTGTTGTGTGTAGTAATTATTTTTGGCAGTCCTTTTCCCAGTCCAGGTTTTGATTTTGTTGTTCAGGTAAATCCTAAGAAAACTACTTTATCATCTGCCCCAGCTTAGATCCCTGGCATTCCCTGTATATACCTCTGGCAGAACTCAGTGGCTGCGTGGAGCTCCCCGAAACACCTGAGTCTCAGTACCATGAGGAGAGAAGTATTTGCAATGTGCTTCCCCACTGCGTTCAAAGTATGTGGCCACTGCCGTGGTATTGGTTTTGTTAATCTATGTTTAATTTTGTGTATGCTTTCTTCTGTAGACGAAACATAAAGCTCTAGGATAGATGACGCTGCTCTAAAGTCTAGAGTAATGTATGGAGAAACAGCACGCTGAGCCATTATGCTAATTGGCTTCTTTAAAACACAGTGAGGCTCTGCCAAGTAAGTGCTTGTCAGTGTTCTTTTTTGCTTTGTAAGAAAGCCAACAGACAGCCCTTGAAAGTCTTACTTTAATAATAGTTATCGGACTACACACCTGACTTAAGATCTAATTTCTCAGGCTCAAACTGCAAAATGTATGATATAGCTAAAAACAAAAAATAAAAAAAAACACTAGTAAAAGAAAATAATTAAAGAGTCAAGATTTTTCAGTGCTATAATAGAGCTTAAGGGTGATCCAGTCTCTTCTAAGAAAGAATATTTTGGCGTATTTTGAAATCATTGTACTTAGACTTCATATTTCCAGAAATATTTTTATGCCATATAGATATCTTTAAAGTTGATAATTTGAATTTTTAAAATGAAGTAATTGAAAAGAATGGTAAACGCCCTTTATTTCTAAAGATAAACATACTAATAAATAATTGTAAATTCAGTTTTTTATCTTTTAACCTTGCACCTGCTTACCTCTTCCTTTGTATTTATTCCAATGACAGCTTCTCTGTTTCAGTCACTGTGAAAAAGGCCAAATTGCAAAGGAAGGTTCCAGAGTGCCCAAGGACGCCCTCTGGTGCTCTCTAAACCACAAACTGGCCTAGGGATGAGAGGCAACTTTCCTACTTCACAGGCTAAAGAAATCCCCGATGATCTCCACACACTGAGATCTCAGCCTCCACTGAGTCTGATGCATGGGTGCAGTGTATCTGGGGACAGCAACTTAGATAATTTGTGGGCAAGTACATTTTACAATTTGAAAGTCACTTTTATGATATATGGGTGGAATGCAACTATGATGGGAGAAATTCTTTAAACACTGATGATATGAAAAAATATTTTCTTTACCATCTGAACTAAAATCAGTATATTTGCACATTTTTGTTAGGATTCTATTATATGCTTCTAATTCTTTTTAAATTTCTAACCTTTAATTTTATTTTATTTTATTTTTTATCTAATAAAAGCATGAAAGTACATTAGAGTTACTTAGGCCTGATACTTTTCATTAATAAAATTAAAAAGCAAGAAAATGATTAAAACTAAGACAAATTTGGTTATTTTCTCAAAATTCTCTGAAACAAAACATTCAGTCAACAATCCCAACAGCGTTAGGTTTTTTAAAAAGTTTTCGAGGACTTCTGTTTTTATAAAATTCAGGGATCATTTTCTCCCTTCATTTTCTTGAACAGAGTTCTACTTGAATCTCAGTAATATATTAAATAAGTAGAATCATACTTTCTGAAAGTTTCAGTCACACAATCATATCAAAATATTTTGTTTTAGATTTATGTAATTTAGTACACTACAAAATACCTCATTGTTCTTAAACATCAGCCTGATAATCTGAATATTTTGATATAAAGTAGTTGGAAACGAATTTAGCAGTAAAAGTTAACTTTAAGTGATTTATAAGAAGTAATTTTCTGGGGCTGGGGGTTTAGCTCAGCGGCATAAGCGCCTGCCTTGAAAGCAGGCAGTCGTGAGTTCGATCCCTGGTACCGATAAAAAGGAAAAAGACAAAAAAAAAAAAAAAAAAAAAAAAAAAGAAGTAATTTTCTAATAGCATTGTTCAAACATACTTGATTTCTTTGTTATCACAGGACTTCATTAACTATTAAGTAGTTCATTATTATCACTGTTTCAGACTGAAGCAGAGGTAATATTCTGAACAGAAGGGGATTGACTCTTCACAAATGTGTCCTGTCCAGTTAAACCAATATGTATTCTAGATCTGTCTCTGACATTTATTAGCTCCTGAATCTCACAAATTCTTTAATTAAAATTAAGACACTGTATGCACGTTTCCTCAATTTTAAAATCATATCTAGTGATCTTTAGGCAAATTAAATGAAATAAACTATTGTGAAATATATGACACTCTGGGAGTGCTCAGTAAACAACATCTATTATTAATTATTATTACAGCTTTTTTTCACCTCATTCAAATGCAACTGTTCTTTCTCTTTTTCATTTTTGCACATCGAATAAGATGCCAATACTCTTCTATGTGGAATGAAATTAATTATTATAAAACATTTAGTTGAACTATCAGTATCAAATCATGACACATGCTGAGCCCTATGCCTTTATCAAAACTGTATTCTTTTTTTCCAGGATGCAATAATTCCAATTACTGAGACTCAGATTATAAAAGCACAAAAGAGTTACAGAGGCACTGTGTGATTATTTCACATGAGCCCAAATGTTTTGCGACAAGACCAAGTTCTTCCATACCCTTCACAATGAAGAGCTCTGAGGTCAAGAACAGTGCAGAAACATTTTCATAATTGAAACAATCAAAAACAGTCACTACTGCAGCCATTTGCACTATCTGCACTAAGTGCAAATATTTTAGTGCATTTTACTCCAAACTATATCAGCATTATGAAGAATGATTTTCAATTATATGAAAATATCTTTGGGTAAAATTGACAAGTACCTGTGGTGAAGTCATGTAGTGTCTGCTACTGACTCATCAGGGTTTTGTTAGTTCAAGGATTAATACGTGTTTCTTAGGGTTGTAATAATGTGTTTGTTCACACACTTTAAGTTCTTAAGAGGGCTTTCCCACACTATCAGGTGTTCATTAAGGATATGAAATATTTGGATCAAATAAAGCAAATTTCCTGAAACAGAAGCTTTTTAGACCCTCAAATTAATAAACCTTGTACTATACTTTAACTGATACTTTGCAGTGTGCAATGCAGGATTTTAATAGTAGCGATAAGCTCAGTTCTGTGTCTACTACATGTTAGTGGCACCTCAAGGCAATGTGGTTAAAAGGTTATTTAGGGTTCAAACACAGTCCACCCTACTCCCCACCTCCTGATTAAACACAAAGGTCCAAAAGAGGGCCTTTCATACTTTGAAAATAGAAAGAGAGAGAAATTCAGTACTTAGGAAACAAGAACAAAAATTATCATACATGTAACCATTATTTGCCAGAGCAAGTATAACATACAAGTGAGTGTGAAGGCTTTAATAAGTTCAGTCTAAAGGACCCAAATGTAATTATGACCATTAGACTGCATAGGCACTTCTGTTCTGATTCTGTCTTGGCAACACTATTGTTTGCAATATTGTAATCTATACTGTTTCTTTTATGCACGAATGGAAATGCTCTTCAGAATCTCATAAAATATAAAGCAAATCTCTGCTCGAGATGTATTTCTAAGCCGTAATGTAATGGGGACAAATTACCCCAAACAGGGGGTGATTAATGATTCATTTGTTCTATAATTTTGCACTATATTAGTAAATTTAGGAAAGAAGAGGTGCTTCAGTGTAAAACTTGGTCTTTGAATTGTTTCTCTGAATTGAGCCACCAGGCACAGATGTCATTCACACAAATGAAACATAGTCTTTTTGTGAAATTGAGTCTCTTAGTGCTAATTTTAGTTATACTCAAACTGAAAAAAAAATAAACTAATAATCATGAAACACGCAAAATATTTTGTTACTAAAAGTATTTGATCCTGATGACATGCCTTTCTTTTTAAGATTCCTAGAAAACTTAGTGACCTAAAGGAACATTTCCAGGAAAATTTATGAAGAATGTCTACTCAGGTTACAAGGTGGGGAACCAAAGGTATTTTAATGCCATTGTAAGCATCCTTTGACAAACCAGACATGCTTTGTGTCTATTATTACTACACTATGCTAAGTGAATTTGAGATGAAAAGGGCAGTAAGGAATGCAAGACAACTAACCATAGTAATGTCTTAGCAACTGGGTTTTAGACTTCACAGGATTCATTAGCTCGGTTCATACCGACAGTTCAACAATGCTCACTGCTAGGTAAAGAGAGCAAACACCCCATGGGTTCTCCTTCCCCAGATTTTTACCTTGAGCAGTTTACTAAACCTAGAATTTTGCTAAATGCCATTATTTATCTTAATCTTAAATCGAATAACTTTCGCAAACTTACTAAACTGTCCATGCATAATACCTATTCTACAAAGATCAGTTTCTTTTACTTTTCTGTGAGAAAAAAACAATGTTGTCTTTAGCTATGGTTTCCCCAGTTTCTATAGTTCCTATGACTGCTGTAGACTTCCATAGTGTCAGCCTATCGTATTAAGCAGAGGAATGAGCTTTGCAGTGTAAGATTTGGGACTGCAAACCATTTTCAGGTAATGAGGTAATGATATTCTGCACCATTCTTGCATTATGACTTAGTGAGAGAGATGTTTCTCAGCACAATGCTGCATTTATTGAGAAAATTTGGACAGGGTCAGGAGAAGACTCAGCATCACTCACTGATAACTTCAGTTCATTCTCGGTCTTCTCTGCCTCCTAACCTGCATCCAGCCTAAGAAGCAGCGACAAATGTGCTGGAGAAAACCGTTTTGGTAAAATTTGAAAGGTGCTTGAAGAGCTTCAAGGTTCTTCCTGTCTTTGCTCTTATTTATTTTTGATCAGACTAAAGGAGAGCTGAGCATGTGGCTAAGCTCACATGCTCCCTCTCTGGCCCACCGCAGTCTTTTTCTCTAGGGTTTTGTTCATTCCTGGAGTTGGCAGTTGGAATTGGAACAAGAGCAGGAGAGCACTGTTAGTTTGTTTTGAATGTATACTACACTCTCCGGCTACAGTGATTTCAGATTTTAGAAGCATAATATTATTGAGGAAAATAGAAGAAAAAAAAAAAAAAAAAGAAGTATTCACTGTTAATCCAGGCATCTTTGCCGTTGCCCAGTGACCTTTCCCAGTGTCAGTAATGTTAGGTCTGTCTCCCAAGAGAGCCACCTACAAAAATGTGAGTTAAAGGAAATGGCTTCTGTCCCAGACAGTGATTAAAAATGCTCACCCAGACCCACAACATCCCATAATTTCCAAAGTCCAGACTTAGGCAACAGAAGGCTGAAGGTAGCTGGCTGCACGCTTGGAGAGAGCCTCACCCCTTCCGTGCACCTTGACCTCCTGAACCAAAGCTGACAGCCAGTCAGCCCTGAGCCTCGGTTGCACCCTAGCCCCGACACAGCACATGAGCATGAACCATGGTGACAGGCAGCTCTAGCATCCAGCATCTAGCTGTCAACCGGCCCATTCTGTCCACAGCCATCAACATAATTCACTCTAAAGGGCTTTCTGAGAGAGCCTAATGCTTTTGCTTTCTTCCCCTATACAGTGCAGAATTCAGGACAGCTTATTTTAATTTGATGACCTGAACTATGATCTAATAAGGGACAGCTGTGACAGCTAAATCTCCAGGCTATTTATTGTCAATTAGAATAAATCCTAAATAAACTCCCTTCATTCTAAACTTGACCCATACTTGAACGGCAGGCAAAAAATGACACTTAGAAAAGCAAATGCAGGGAACCAGAAGAAAGAGCCAATGGAATGTAAATACTATGAAAGCATAGACTCTTCAAACAAAATTAGAGAGATGAGCAGTGATAATGACATTTTGATGTCGAATAATTGCCATTGAAATTTTTTTGAATCATGGGAGATATCTATGGGGAGAATACAAAGGAATAGCAAGCTGTCAAATAAAATGTACCATGTTATTAGAGTTAAGCTAAAAATAAATGCATTTTATATGAATAAAAAGCCTTTACTCAAACATAGAAGATGAAATGCCCTGGAACGGTAGAGTGCAGATTTTTTTTCTGCCTATTATTCATTTCAGATATACGTTTCACATCAAACTCAGAGACACCAGTCTCCAAATCCACACACATGTCAAACAGAACTTTCTTGAAATAATATTTACTTTTCAAAACATGATGTACTCCAATTTGTATGCTATTCTCTCACATTGCAAAAAAACTCCAATCACAACACCCAAAGAGGAAATCACCACCTCCTCAGGAGACAGGACCCATAACATAATCCAAAAGGGAAGAACAGAGTACAAAAGGAAAATTCCCAAATGAAAGTTTAAGTATTTTTAAATGCTGATAATTGAAGAGGAGTTAAGCAGCCCAATGAAAGGCAAGTACATTATTGACCTTTGCAAATATAATTTATTGGAACATGGTTTACTGTTCTCTTGAGTCTGAAGAGCATAGTGGAAAGCATGAAAAAGAATAAACATGGCAGAGCATAATCATCATGGTTAACCAGAGCCATGCACTGTTTGCTAAACACTTGTTTCTCAAGCTTATAAAATTTGAAAAGATAACACTTCAGCATCATTGAAGACCCTCATATGTAGAAATACTAGAAATAATGGTAGATGCCAAATGAATCAAGATGCATGGGAACTTAGAATGCCAGTCTGGAAAGAAAGTTGACGTTCCACGTTTGGTGATTTATTATTAGCAAGCTTGAACACTTAGTAGGAATAATTTTTTAGCGGTGTTTGATAGCAGTGAGTAAGCTTTGGGTGAATAATCTCTGGAAGGTTATTAGAAATAGTATAAACAGACATCAAAATCTCTATGAACTTTGCAAATAACCTTAATTCATTGGCTATTTTCTTGTCAAATATTGATAAATATCTGTGCACACACAGAAATTTTGGATAGCTTCTTTTACAACATTCACTGTGTTTTAGGTAATTTGAAAGAGCTGAATCTCAGTTGACTTCAGATCAACACATAATTTTATTTATGACTTAGAATAATGTTTCTTATTACCCAGGCTAGCTAGACCACACCACAGTTAAAAACACACACTCTTATCTCAGTGACTTAATCCAGTAAGGTTATTTACAACTCTCCTCTCAGTCTGACTCAATGAGTTTTTAAGGAGCATGGTTTGCCAGAATTGTATTGGAATTGCATTGTAATTTTAAGAGCATAGAAGAACAGAATTGACAAGAGTTGTGTAAAGAGATTGATTGTTGACCTGGAGATGCAGCTCGGTGGTAGAGTGCTTGTCTGGTTCAATCCTAAGAGGAGAGAGAGGAGAGAAAGACAGAGAGATAGATAGATAGATAGATAGATAGATAGATAGATAGATAGATAGATAGAGAGAGAGAGAGACAGACAGACAGACAGACAGAGAGACACAGACAGAGACACAGACAGAGCGACAGAGACACAGTGAGGCAGAGAGATACAGAGACAGAGGCTGAGAGACTGAGAGACAGAGAGCATTTTTTTGTTTGTTTGTTTTTTGTTTTTTTGTTTTGGAGCACTACACTTGATCCACTGAAGGATATTATTTGTATGCAGAATCATTTGTGAATGCTTTTACTTTTTCTCTAAGGCAGAACTAGGAATAAACTGATAGTCATTGGCCTTCTCAAAAAGACTTACTTAAAAGGTGAATTTGAAGTTCAACTCATTAGACTTTCTGTTAAAAAATTAATTTTATTCAGTCGTTGCGGCTGGGAACCCATAATTTGTTAGCAATTCCTTCACAAATGATTTTGATAGTCTTGTTTGGGGTTACATCTTAAATTGTAAGCTTTTCACCTTTCCTTATATGAATGTAAACAGTTATATTAGTAGTTCTGCTTTGATTCCATATTTTTTTTTGTCTTTTTTCCTTTTTATCGATACCAGGGATCGAACTCACGACTGCCTGCTTGCAAGGCAGGTGCTTATGCCGCTGAGCTAAATCCCCAGCTCCTGATTCCATATCTTTAAAAAGTAAAAACTGAATGATAGGTCATGATTAAGCAATGAAACCTAAATTTGGCATTTGAACATTCTACACCTATTTATAAACAGGCATATTTTATCTGTTATAGCTCTTACCATAAACAGTGACATTCATGTCTCAATTATATGCAAAAAATCTATTTTTTTTCCTAGAAGACAATATATTTTTTGTTTCCCTTTGCCAAGAAATAAAATTTATTTTGTGAGTAATGCTTAGTCCAGACATTCCCTCTTGCATGAATAATATATCCTCTACAAAAAGCCACCCAAACAAAGGAAGAAGATACAAGACCAATGGTCCTTTCGATAAAGAGCTGGTGTTCCTCCAATGCCCCGATGCAGGGAAGCCAGAAGTGCTGGAAGGTCATCCAAATCTTCCCCCAGAAGTGACATTATCAGGAGTTGAGATTCACCACAGTGTGACAGAGACACTGGGGAGACACGGGGAGGAATCCAGGAACGCTGCCTTTCTCACTATCCTCACCAAAGGAGAGAGAAATGAGATCCATAATTTAGTATCTGCCATCCAGCACTTCCACTTCTCCTTGGGGATTTACCTTACCTCCTAGCCACTCACTGCTGACTTAGGACCTCAGCACAAGTGACAGGGCCGTGGGATTTCACAGTTTCTCAAATTAGAATCCCTGTGATTTACAGGGATTAGAAAGCTCCTCCTGGACCTATTATCTTTTTCTTCCCCCGAAATCCAGATGAAAATAAAAGTTTAGGTTAAGTCTAATGTCGTTAAGTTTTCAGGGAAGGCAATGGATCAGGGTTCATATTTCATTGCTAGCCGTAAAGTCATAAGAAAAGTATCAAAAATAGGATTTTATACTCTTAGCAATTAATAGTAATAAAAATGAAGCTTCCGCACACACATGCACATATGTATGCAAATGCTTGTGATTAAATATTGAACCAGAACTTATTTCAATTTATGAATTCATTTTTGTATTTGGTTTTTATTGTCCCATCATTTAAAAATATTTTAATGTGAAAGTGTCTATACCTTTACATATCAGGAAAGAAATATTTGACACCAAGTCCTGGATTCACTGATATTTAGCAATATGTCAAGTGGCTAAAATTATGTTACATTATTTTGAAGGAATCATACATAGCTAAAAAAGGAAGAAAAGAAAAAATACAATGTTAAAAATAATTTAAATAACAATTTAAAGCATTTACACATAAAATTAAATGGAACAAAACATTAAGCAAAAATATTAAAATGGTCACATTATAGTAAGGTATAGAAAGATAAAGATACGCCCTCTTGGGTCAGGGGCAAAGAGCTTGCCAAGTATATGGAAGGCCTTAGATTACATGGAGAGTGCTGCTGAAATGAAAGTATAATTCTGTTTAAAGACTCCTCCTATGTGATAATAAAATGGGCATTTCAACCTTCTTCACAACATTAGAATTATGTAATTCCAAAGTGTTCTGTAATACAGACATAGGGTTATTCATAGGGAAAATGACTTCATAATCAAAGTAATATATATTTTAATTGTAAAGCCCCAATTATAATTGTATCTTTCACAAAATATAAGACCCATGAAGATAGATCTGCAATACTATGTTAACTTCACTGGTAATCAGAAAGGTGAGAATTAAAATAGGACACTGATATTTCCTGGTGCAAAAAGTCTGCTAACTTCAGCAGGTGGAGATGCAAGAATACAGAAGTGGATAGATGTGGCAAGGCTATTTTGGGAGAAATAACTGGAGTTTGGCAATAACTGGAGTTGATTCAACAATTTCACCTTCAGTAATATAGGGTAGACATGCACAATTAGAAGTATATAGGTACTCTCCTTGAAGTATTATTTTCAATAATGAAAACTCATATTTTACATGCGTCTCAACTGATGAGTGGCCCAATAATTTATCTCAGCTTCATATAAAGACAGCCAGCTAAAACTGAATGACCTACACCTTTATGTATATAAGTGAATAAATTTTGAAAACCACTCTGATCACAATAAGCTAAAGAGTATACTTTATATTCACATAAAATTTTTAAAATGTTACTATGTTGTTACACACTGTCAACACAGGCAAAAATGAAAATCAGCTTAATGATAGAAAATACGCCTGGAAAGGAGGGGAGAGAGTGGGAAATGGTAAATCTGTAAACAGTTAGTTTCTTAGCATGCCTGAGGTGATTGGTGCACTGACTCGGCCTTTATTTTATCTGAGTTAACTTGTGTGAACATCTGTTATAGTATATTCCCTGATTTTTCTGCACATATAAAGTAGTTTGTAAGCAACAATGCATTCAGACAACAAAATGTTAAAAGTCTACAGCTAAAATTAATTCAGAATTAGTTGCTAAACATTATTTTCTCTTTCTTGGATGATTTCTGTAAGAGTCTTCTCCTGTATTGTACAAGGTCATGATGTAGGTTTGGTCACATGTAGAAAAATGTGTGTAAGAGCTTAACATAGGCCATTTCGACTTACAGTGTAATTGAAACAAGTGACTCCCTGTGTTTCCCTTGTTTTCTGTTTGATAAATGTAGGCACAGGTGCATACGGACTCGGCTCTGCCAGGCTGCTTCTGGGTGACTGGGGTGTTTCTTGTTGTTCCTCACAATATGCTCTTACAAAAGGCTCTGTTTCTCCTCATTTGAGCTGTGAACTTTCAGTAAGAGGTTGACTTGATGAAGATAAATCAGTCCTCACAAAGAACGACTCAACCCAGGATGATAATGATGAGGGAGAAAAAAATAATTGGACCCGGCATAAGAGTTTCTTAAATTACTGCAGATTTTAAAACAAAATAGCACTCCAAACAGCCCTTGAAATGTATTATTCCTGGTGGTAGAATAATTAAACTTCCATTTTCACTTTAGAGTTTTCTTTGAAATGCCAAAATAAATTATGACAATGAGTTTTGAAAGTGGCTTTTCCTGTGGAGAGTATGGTACTCAAAAATCTAAAAAGGAGTCATTTTCTAGTTCCCACACACAGTGAATTTCTTAAGGAAAATAACTTCCCTTTAAATTCTGTATATAAACATGATCAGTATATATGCTTACATTTATACAGGTATTTTACTTGCTCCAGGCTGGCCTAATACCCAAAACTACTTACCAAATAGTAGTAAGTTTTATTGAAAATATATTTGAAGGTGAGCATTTAATTATTTGCCAAAGTATCCTATATCTGCTGAGATAATCAAAAATCAGAAATCAGAGCCTATGTGACAAAGCCGGAGACGCATGGCGTTCCCTGTGACTGGTCCTCCTGTGTAAGGCCCTGTATCACCCTTGACTCCAGAGCATTCACCAACATTCTTTGGCAAACTTGGACTTAGGGCACCTTCTAGTGCTGAAATATTGGAAGTGACTATGACTCAGAGGAAAAAAATAGCCTGCTTGGAAATTTTGGTGAAAAGGCACAATCAAACCCAGATTAAGAAGATAAGAATTCATACCTAATCCTCCCATGTCTGTGTGACAGTGCTCACCAGTGGCATCAGGGGTTCAGGAAAACCCAGCCTTGCCTAGTGGTGAGGATAAGCCAGGGGAAAACAAGCAGATAGCAATCAATACAGGAGAACTCTCAGGTGGAGAGTTTAACATGCCCACTCTAAGAAAACCTAGTTTCAGGAAAGCACAAAAAGCAATTCAATATTCTACACTGAGAATCTTAATGAGAAAATGAAAGCAACTCTAAACAGAAGTTAAACAGATCCTTGAGCTGAAAAATTCATTAAGTAAAATTAAAAACATGATAAATGACATCAGCTGCGAGCTAAATTAAACAGATGAAACAGGTTAAAGAATGACTTTGAAAATTTGCAGAAAAATATAGAACAAAGAAAAGAAGAAAGTCTACAACAAGGTGGGACAGCCATAAAAAGCAAATATTTTTCCTATTGTAGTTCAAGAGTAACTTAAGAATGTCAAAGGGGAAGAAAGCTTATTTAAAGCAATAAGGAGAGAAACACCCCAAGCTTAGAGGAGAGAAATATCCAGGTGCAAAGGGTCGTAGGTCACCAGTCAGATTCCAATCCACCAGACCTGCTCTAAAGTATTACAGTTAAAATTGCTTGTAAAAGTGAAAGGTAAAGGAAAATTTCTTATACCAAGTGCCAAAAGAATGCATTGCCACCAGGCCTGTCCTACAAGAAATAGTAAAGAGAATTCCTCAAATCCAAAAAAAAATTAAAGTTTAAGAATAAAACAGTGGAAGAAATAAAGGTCACTGGTCTATCTATGTAGACAAATTTTGAATGTTCTATTCTCAATGTATGTGCAAACTAATAATATATTTAGTGGAAATCTACAGACAAAACAATCTCAGAAAATTATTTTAATTTGGTAGGCAGTAAGCAACATAAGATGATGTAAAATGAAATATCAAAAACCCAAATTGTGAAGAATACAGAGCAAACATATTTTTTAAAAAATGGATTATCACTTTTGCTTGTTTTTTTTTTATCTTTGTGGTCATGTTCACTTACTATCATTTCAAAATCATTTTTCATAATCAAAAGATATTTTATAAGCAAAAGATGTGCATAGTAACCACAAATAAAGCATAGAAAATAAAAACATAATAAGCAACACAGTAAAAGTTTAAATCACATGTATGAAGAAAGACTATAAAAAAGGGAGAAAGAGAGAGGAAGAAACTACTTTTTAAAAAGTTACCAAATGGCTGTGCTAAGACCTTACCTACCAATAATACCTTGAATGTAAATGGATCAATTTGTCCAATAAAAACACACAGAATGACTGAACTGATAAAAACATAATACCCAACCATTTGTGGCTTTAAGAAGCACACTTTGGCTCTCAGGACATGCACCGGTAAAGATTGAAAGAATGGAATAAAAAATCCACATGAAGGGAATCCAAAGTAAGATAGAATAGCCATACTCAGATAATGTAGGCTTTCTAGCAAAAGAAAAAAGAAAAAAAGGCTAGGAAGGACATCATATAATAATAAGGCAGTTGATTCAGTAAGAGGAAATAATAGTTCTCCATAAATGCACAATCAGTACTAGAATACCTTACATAAAGCACTATTCATATATGAAAAGAACTATAGCAAATTCAATAAAATAATAACAGGCAAATTTATCATTCTACTTTGAGTAATTAACAAAACATCCAGATAGAAACTCAACAAAGAAACGGCAGAGTTAAATTACATACTTTTGACCAAATGGACTCAAAATATATCCAGGAGCCTTCTGGCCAATACCTGCAGGTATTTCTTTCACAGATAAAACTTTCACAAAGTTTTACAGCATAGCTCATGTGATAGGCACAAAACAAATCTCACCCAATTTAAAAGAGAAGAAATCATATTCAGTATTTTTTACCAAAGTGCAGTAAAGATAAGAGTTAATACCAAGAAAAACTTTAGAACCTATATAAACACATGGAAATTTAACAACTTACTGTTGAACAACAATTGGAAGAAATCAAAAAGGAAATGTAAAAACATGTGAAAAGGAAGAAAAATAAAGACAAAATATCAAATACTAAGAGATATAGCAAGAGCTGTACAGACTGAAAGGTTTATAGCAATCAGTGCTTACATCAAACATGTATAAATATCTCAAATAAATGACCTATCACTGTATCTCAAGTAAATGAAAATAAGAAAAAAATTCAAAACTGTTGAATAAATTTACATTAAAAGAGATAAATGAAATAGACTCAAAGCCAGCAGCAGTTTGTTCTTGGAAGATATAAACAAAATAAAGAAATCCCTAGCTAGAATCAACAGAAGTATAATATTCAATAAATCAAAACAGAGATTCAGAGGGAGACATCACAGCTGGCTTCACACTAAGGTAAAGGATCATTGGAACTCATTTGGAATAATTCTACCCCAGTAAATTTGGCAAACTAGATGAAATGGGAAAATCAGCAGATTTCAACAAGTCCCAGTCATACAGAGATTGAATCATGAAGAAGCATGAAGAAATCGCGAAGAAACAGAAAACCTGGACACTTGAGAAAATGACTTGACTTCATTATTCTACCATACATTTAATATTTCTTGAATCATTGCAAATAATTAAAGAGATAGTAATTCTTCCAACACACTATGCAAAGGCATCATTATCATATCAAGACTGAGAAAAATCTATTCACCAAACAATAGTAAACTGCAGGCCATTTATCTTGTTCAAAGTACAAAAACCCTGAACCCAATGTTAGTCCACCAAATCCAGCAGCAGTTATTCGAAGAGATTTCTCAGTTCACAAATTTAATTCTTCCAACAATTTTGGCTGCAAACCCAATTGGTCATTAATCAAATCAAACTCAGTGACAAGGTTCAACATTGACCTTCTGGGAAAATTTGATGGGGTTCGCAACCAATTCAGTTTGCCACAAAAATCATGGAAAAATTAAATTCATGAAGTAAGTCCCACTGTACAACATGGAAACTAAACAACCATCTGAAAATGAATAAATTCCTGTTGCTTATAATTCCATAGATGGTACCAGAGATTATTCTGTTTAATGAAATGAACCAAGCACAGAAAGACAAATACAACCAAACCCAGATCCTATGCCAGGAAGTGGCACAGGATACACTGCAGTGAAAAATCAATAGGTCATCAAAATGACAGACGTAAGACAAGTTTCTTTCTAATAGACTGAAAAAGTGAGGCAGGTAACGTGCAAATGGGTAACTACAAGGAAAACAGGATATGTCATGGTGTTTCCTGCCACATAAAATAAATACTTTTCTTAAAAGTATTTTCCAAATTAGCAAAGGTTAAAGAGATGAACAAGTCACACAGCAGGAAAGCTAACAGCCCTGACACTGATCTAAGTAGACCCCAGCCTCTGCCACTGACAGCAGCAGTGACTTTGGAGAGGTCCTTTAGTTCCCCGACGGCTGTATTCATTGATACAGTTATACTGCTGAAAGTGTTCCCACCCTCATTGAGATACTGCGAATTAACTGTGATTGATAAGGAACCACAAAGTACTCTGCAGTTGCACATATGTGAATATTAAATTTTACTCTAAATTTTTGTCCAGAATTGAGCCTTAGAAAATTTGTGACTATTATTTGCCATTAACAAAAATAACTGAAAGATTGTAAATAAATGGAAGATAGGCAGAAACCCACATCGGAGGCAACACCACTTTCGTTCATGCACAAAACTTCTCTCTCAGTAGAACTGCTACTCTGCTTTGCCCCATAGCTGCCAAAAGGTATCCTTCGCCTGTAGTCTGGTTACTTCCAAAGCACGGGAAGCCACAACTCTCTGCTGCGTGTGGCCTCTGCCCTTGTACTTGCCCAGGATTGAGCCAGGAACCAAGTGTAGGACCAAGAAGCGCTGGGAGGCGACAGAAGGAGGGACCCGCCTCACATGGTTCAGTTCCTTCTCATTTCTCCTGGGTCCCCTCTGGTCTTCTTCCTTCATTCACTTCCTGGCAAGATGACCCATTATTGTCCCTCTCCTGGCCATCTCAGCAGTGCACGACCCTCAGTCTCTTCCCTGAGCTGTGAAACGTTACCTAAAAGTACAACCCCTGAATTTTTTAACTTGGTGAAAAATTAAAGGCTGACAGAGAAATAAAAAGGATGAGCAAGGTTCAGTCTTACACCACAATTATTAAGCCTGCATTTAAAAATCCTCTTCTAAAGAGAAACTAAATGTCAAAAGATCAGCAAGTACCATTTTTAGAATTGCTATTGAACATATTCATGTTTAAGATAAAATGTTATTCTTCATCATGCATTGTTTTTAAAATGAGACCTTTCTTTTTCAGAAAATTATATGAAAAATATTGGTCATGTAAAGACTTCGAATTGCTGTCTGAGATAATAATTAGGGTTTATTGGACAACTTTCATCTTTTTATGTTTCTAATTTTTTAACTAATTAAAATGCTCAAAGGACATACATGTGCTAAGATACAGAGATAGTAATGCTATATAACATGTAATTATATAATAATGCAATAATCTAGGTTATCTAATTACATAATAAATTTTCAAAATTCCACAATATTCCTATAATCAATATTTCCAGCATGTCAGCTTATACATCACGGCATGTATCACTATTTTGAAGAGAAAATTAAAAATCATAGAGATGACAAATAATTGCAAATATCTGTGTCTTAACACCAAAATTTAATTTCTTGATTTTGTGATATCTGCTGTGAATTTGGGCTTTCTTCAGCACATCAGCCTCCATGTAGAGATCCAGACAGCTTAGATTTTGCATCTCTACTGTGTTATTAGGGGACCTCTCCCCACAGTCTTTAGTGCTTAGCCCGAGGTGGCAGGAGGCCTGTGGGAGACTGTGGTTTCCAATATCTGAGATGGATCAGCAGCTGACACATAGTCAAATGATTTTCTGGCTAAAGTGTATGCTTTTATATAGAGATGTTCACAATCAAGGATCAAGGCCTTGATAGCTGCAGGACAGAGCCGATTGTGAGGCCCCTTTGTGACAGACAATCTTCCCTGTGGAGCTGTCAGTGTGGAGTCTCAGCATGCTGCACAACAAGGCAGAGCAGGACCTGTCCCCAGTGTTTGGAGTTCTCTAGGGAGAAGAGAAGAGTCAGCAGAAGGTTAGCCGTCCGAAGGAGATTGGAGGGCTTTGGAGTAGACATCACCAAACCATGAAGCAGGAGAGTTAGGAGGAGAAGGGGGAGAGCAGGTGAATTTTAAGGATAGTGTACAGAGAACATGGTCTCCTGGGCAGGGACTCTGGCAGATGGCGACATAGTGAAGGTCAGTGTGGCTGGGGTCAGGGGGTGAGCAGAACACTGGTGAGAGGAGATGTGGATAGGCAGGACATGAGGGGTTGAGTCTTTGCCCTGAGGGAATGAGGCAAGTATGTGAAAACTGAGCAGAGGGAGGTGATGAGCTCTCTTAGAAAGTGTCACTCTGAAAAGGACAGAAACTCAGAAAGCACTCAGGAAGGACTGTGCTAATCCAGAGGAGAGCTGATGGTGATTGACAACAGGTGCTTTCTGTGGCAGCTGTGATAAGTGCTCAGATTCTGGATGAATGTCACATCACATGGAGACACTTTCACCCCATCCCATCCCTGTGACTGGGTATGTAATGCATTCCAGGTCAGAAAGGCAAGAATTACTCCCTCTTACATCTGTGCCTTCATGCAGGGCCGAGAATCTTGTTTGGTTCAATGCTCTGTTGTCACCATCTAGGAATTCTTTAAAATTTGTAAACACCAACCTGTCTCTGCATTTTCATTTCTTACTGGGTCCTATAAATCAGCTAGGCAATCCCAAGCATTACTCCAAGATGTGACATCACAGTAGCTGGAATAAAATCCCTTTTACTGAGTTTACAAGATACCAGTGGAGATGAGATTGGGAGAAGGAAGAGGAGCTCCAGTTGGACATGTGTCATTGACATCTTTCTTCCCTGTTAGCTATGTGGGTACAGAGGTCAGAGGTGAATCCCGGGCTGGAATCATACTTCCAAGAGTTAGTGATTTATCCATTAAAGCTCTGAGAACAGATGACACTGCCACAGAAGTGAACATACAGCACACAAAAGACCACCATGAATGACAGGAATATCTGGACTCTATCTCTGGTAACTTTACTCATGAAAATGTATGGGTCTTTTGCACAAGAATTTTGTTCAATAGAGAAAACAGGGAGGTAAACAGGGCAAGGCGGGAATGCATTCCTGTCTCCTGTTTAGGGAGCTTTGTATCCACTCTACTGGTGCTACAGTGTCCACCAGGAGGGCGGTCCTAAAGCATGAGATTTCACTATCAAGATAATTAGTTTTGATAATATTTATTTCACATACATATCAAAATACATTATGTATACCAAGTTATTTAACTATTCATTCGGTGTTTCATCTCCACAGTTTATAAGTCATTCCGTAGATAAATGATGGGACAATGAATATTATTGAATATAAAATTAGAAGTAGCAGAATACAGTGTATAAAATTTACATACATTTTGTCTCAGGTTGAATACATGATTACATTTGACTGTTTATATTTTGTTTTGCTCTCTATGGTGCATCCAAGATCTAATGTGTTAAAATTTTTTAGGACTGTGTTTACAATGAGTTTTGTCACTTAAGTATACATTTTAAAAAAGATTGCAGACATCACTTTAGACTTTGTTTCTATGAGATTTTAAATCTTAGTGTTTGTTTAGCTTTTAAAAAAATGTTTCACATCATATATCCACTTACAAGTAAAATTCTATACTTTTGATAATATTTTTATTTAATAAAGATAAAATTATAAAATTTTATATTTCCTGTACTATAAAATCCAGCCACATATTTGTGATGTACATAAAATTGCACGTATTATTATCATAATCACTTCTAATACCTATACTATTCGTAATATGACAAAACTAAAATTCATGAAAGTGATTAGTTTTTATTAATATTCATGTTTACAAATTCATGAAGGTGATTAATTTTTATTAGTATTCATGTTTACAATGTCAATAAGATTCCTTAGTGTTTTTATTTCACAATATCATATGTTAGCTCATAGGTAGTAATTAAAAGATAACTAGTTTTAAATTTATCTTGCATAATGTTTAGACTTAACAGTTCAGAGATATGTATGTATAATGAAACATAATATATATTATTTAGGGTTAGGGTTTATATATTATTCTAATATATTATATATTATTATTTATTAATATTATATATTATTTATTAATACATAAATGATAAATAATTTATATAAACTTGTAAGTTTTCCACTTAATTTTTCAGTTATTTATTCAAAATTACACACTGACATATGAGCTATATGTAACATTATCTCTGTTAAACTAACACTTCAACCTCTAAACTACAGAACCCATTTTATGTATTAAGACAATGCCAAATGCATATATTTTGTATTGTAGATATAAAGAAATAAAAAAGCGATTGAGAGCTTCAGCTTGGGTTGAAACATGACTTTTAAGTGTTTAGAACAACTTGAGCTTTTAATTGTTCGATATCTGGTGATAATAAATCATTCTGATGCACATTACAGGTGTAAAGGACTCTTTCTATATTTTCAATATATTTTAATCATTCTGTGGTGTCCTCAAGATGATTTTCATTTGAAGACATAGATAAAAGTCATCTCTTTTCTATGTTTGATAATTCAACCAGTCTACACTGGCAATGGCAAGAAGAGACCTGAAAACCTAGTGCTCAGTTTAAAAAAAAATGTAGAGAGCATAAAATTGTGAAAACACCAGCTCAATTATCAGCACTCTGATATGAATCTTAGAGTGACCAGCTTTCTCAGTTTGCCTCGAGCAGCCCCGATTTACACTTAGGGGCTCCACTGTAATTAACTATTATCAGCTCTTTTCCTTCTGACGAGTGTCCCTCCCTCAGGATGAATTATGTAGTCATTCTTCTTAAGATCAATACAGCAATGGATTTATAGCCCTCCTAATATAAAGTGTTTATAGGTTAAAGTGAACAGTGAAAAGTGCTTAGTGACAAGAGTCCTGGAAGAAAAGGACAGGCAATTTATGACATTTGCCTTCCACAGAATCAACCCAAAGCAGAAATTTAGGCAACAATCCTGTCTTTCACTGTCACTTAGCTCTTTGCCTGCAGTGTATTTAGGGGTAACTATACTACAATTATTCACCTGCATCAAACTTGAGTCTCCTGCTTCGTGTTTAGTGCAAACTTTACAATATATATTCAACTCATAATTGATAGGATGCTAATGATGTAACTCCCTAATTTTGTCCAAAATGAATACATACTCAAATAAACAAACATCAATAAAATACACCCAAATCATGCTAACCAGATGCAGATAGTAGTTTTGGAACAAACAATGATATTTGTTAAACAAAAAATAATCCTAAAATGTGATTACCAGTATCCTGCAATGAATATAAAATGGTTAAGTAAATCAAAAAGAAAATATCACCAAAGAATTTAGGTAACAAAATAATTTACAGCTCTGCAATCAAATCTATGTGGTATGATGCATAAATTCTGCTGAGATCCATGCTTAGTATACACTAAATAATTTGAAGATGTATTTTCTCACTGATTAAGAACAGATTAAAGTAGGAAAATTCAATAATATGAATCAACTGTTTTTTCTTAGTCAAGCATCTTCACCATTTATTCCCCAATAACACAACTTCATATATTTGTCCTATGCATGCACAGTCACCTGACACATATGCATCTAATATGTTTATCAAATTGAGTTTTTCTTATCTTTCTTATCCTTATAGTAGAAAGACAAAAGACCATTTATAATATCAAATACAGGATGAATAAAATTATTGAAACTGTATTTTATGTAGATATACTGTAGGCCATATAATAATTAATATTAATATTAAGTTACACCAAGTAGTTTTGTGCATGAAATTAAATTTTTAATAAAAAAAATGCTGCTCTTTGAATCTGTATGGCAAATTTTGTATCTCTAGTTACTGCTGATCCAACCTCTTTTTTCGTATCAGTGTCTCATAAATCTCACTGAAGAAAATTTAATTACATCAATATATTATTAATTTTTGTATGCCCTCTTGGGCTTAGAATAAAAGCTAACAAAATGATATTGATTTAATTCAAGCTAGGTAAATCTTCCATGACCTTGTTGCTTAACCAAGTATACTATTCATGACTGCTAAACTAATGTACAAGAGAACACATTCCTATTTCTTCCTAAGATTGAAGACATGAATGAATGTCTGATTAATCCAACTGTGTACTTCCCCATACATATGCATTTTATTTAATACACATTGTGAGTTATTGACAAAATTTGAAGAATCTGTTAATCCAGACTTGAAATGGGACATCAACAGTAAATACATGTAGAAATTGTAGCAGTAAATAGAAACAAGAAGGAGAAAAAATATATAACTCTAACTAAAGGATTGGCATGGTGAAGTACAGTCAATGATGATAAATAGTAAGGATATGGAACCATACAGCACAGTGCTTTCTTGGCTGAGAATACTGGTGGGGAGTAAATCAATGAGGAAAGTAATTATATCTGAAACACTGCCACAAACACACATGATGGGCAGTTTATGAGGAGGCAAGATGTGTCTTGACTAATTATTTTGGAGAATCTAGTCCATGGTCTCAGCGCTGTGATGAGGTAACCTACCATGGCAGATGACATAGCAAACAAAAACTGAGCACCTGGAACTGAAAGAGAGAGTGAAAATGACCAGTGCCTCACCGTCCTAACCCTAACCCTAACCGTAACCCTATCCCTAAACCTAACCCTAACCCTAACCCTAACCCTAATCCTAACCGTAACCCTAGCCCTAACCCTAACCCTAACCCTAACCCTAACCCTAATCCTAACCCTAACCCTAGCCCTAACCCTAACCCTAACCCTAACCCTAACCTAACCCTAACCTAACCCTAACCCTAACCCTAACCTAACCCTAACCCTAACCCTAGCCCTAGCCCTAACCCTAACCCTAACCCTAACCTAACCCTAACCTAACCCTAACCCTAACCCTAACCCTAACCCTAACCTAACCCTAACCCTAGCCCTAACCCTAACCCTAACCCTAACCCTAACCCTAACCTAACCCTAACCTAACCCTAACCTAACCCTAACCCTAACCCTAACCTAACCCTAACCCTAACCCTAACCCTAACCTAACCCTAACCCTAACCTAACCCTAACCCTAACCCTAACCCTAACCTAACCCTAACCCTAACCTAACCCTAACCCTAACCTAACCCTAACCCTAACCCTAACCTAACCCTAACCCTAACCCTAACCCTAACCCTAACCCTAACCCTAACCCTCCATCGCCATTCACGCCATCACCCGAGAACCTTCTGCTAGCTCCCACCCCCAAACTTCCCGCCACCTCCCAAAGATACCAAGCTCAGCAGCAAGTCTTTAAAACCAGGCCTCCAGCATCACTCCAGGTCCAAATTACAGGAGGCAGAGACAACTGACAAATAGGTTTTGAGCAAGAATAATCTGATTTTAGAAAGAAATAAAAGTGCACATTTTAGGAATTGTATGATTTTAAAACTTTTGCAAGGGTGATGACTTCTATTTATTTTGTCTCACTCTTTTATCAGCTCATATACTTATGTAGGTTTTCTAGCCAAGACAGAATATACGCTTGTCAAAATTCAGTAACATCCATTTGCCTGTGATAGAGCTCATACATGTATGCACAGCACATGTGTGCACAGAGGGGAGAAGCAGTAAATCAGACTGAGTAGCAGCTCCTCAAGTCACATGCTGGTGTTTATATCACCTCCACCAAGGTTCCATCATTTTCATGAAATAATCACATCTCTAGTGATTTTAGAGCTGCAATGAACACTTTCTAGCACTAAGTCAAATTTGATTTAATAAATATTCACATAATGAACTTTTCAGCATTCATGAAAAGACTCCTGTGCAGCATAGGATAAATCGTACACCATAGGACATGGCCTTGAGCAAAGACGCACCTGTCCCTGTCTGCTCCTGCGCTGAAGCCAGTGTGTGTGCCTCTAAACTCATTATTCCCCCTATTTTGGGTTTCACAGGGCCAGCACGCCTGGGCTTCACTCCTCCCTGTCCCACACAGAAGTGAGCAGCAAGCCAGTGAGAGAGGCGGTGAGAGTCAAGGAGAGCCCATGTAAGAAGTGGAGGCACTGACAGACAGACACAGGCTGTGGGCACCCCTTTGCCTCTTCTGGAGCTCCAGGTGACCCAAAGCCCCCAGAAGCCAGAGAACAGGCTGGAAATATAAGCTGCACACCCTTCTGTATATGTTAAAAGATACTGCACTCATCTCTGTAGCTAATTAAATTAATGCTGTACAAATTTTAAAATAATGAAAAATAATGCACAGCTAACTCATGTTAAGTACAGTTTCCATTAGTTTCCTGTCTTGATTTTAGTCCTTTCAATACTTTAATCATGGCATAAGTGACTGAAAGTTGACTTTCTCTGGGGTAAGAGTATAGCTTGGTGATAGAACACTCACATAGTGCATGCAAGACCCTGGATTTGGTCACTGGTGCGAATTAATTACTTAGTTATCTTCCTCATTGGAGACAGAAATTTCTTATTGAAATCATGTCTTTTGGAAAGTAATAATCTATGTTTTGCTCAGACAAAAAATGTAAATTAAAATGATGTAGTTGTTATATTATAGTCAACTTTAAGGTAAAACAGACAATAGATTACAAATTTAAGGTAAAATAAAAAATAATTTTTGAAATTACTTCATCAAGTAATTTCAGTGATGCTTGTGTAATATTTTATTCTATCTCAGATTTTACTTTCTAATTAATCACCATTACAATTCCCCTTGATTTCAATAGTAAAATCTAATGGAGTCAGAATGAAGAATTTGCCTCTTGAGTTACATTTTTAACATCAGTTACAGGTTCTGAAAGAGAAAGCAATCTTTTTCCACATGTTCTCTGAGTTTATTTTGTACTGGCATTAAAGGCAACATTACCATGGAATTTAAGTTATTAGTATCTGGATTATGACTAGAAGTTTCTAACTCTTTTTAATAACTTTAAGCATCATTTCAATAATTATTTCCTATTATTGATTTGACTCTGTCCTATGAAGCATTTGAAATGGATGCCGCTGAGGGATGCCTAATGGCGTCCTCCTGGCCACCTTCCTGTCCACCACTGAGTCCTACCATTGTGCACTATGGCCTCCGGCCTTCCTCAGTGCTGACTTTGCTGTAGTTCACAAATCAGAGTCATTTCAAAGATACTGCAAGTATTTGCTTGGATCCTTTACATGTCCCTTAGTCAGTCTCCAAGAAGTCAGTAGATACTATTCATTTGCAAACTCAGAGACCTTAGAACAATGAAGAATGATGCGTGGCCAGTGTTCTCCTGATGTGTTAGAGGAGTATAAAGCAGTTTTAGTCCATTTAAACACAGGGCTAAATAGAGCATCCAGTTTAGCAGGTGGGATGCATGATATGCGCATAGTTAAGAACAAATACTTCCAAGTAAAAAATCACAGAGAAGACAGTTGAAAGGAAGGATTTTCAGGGGATGGATGGGGGCACCAGGGTAAAAATCGCACACCTGAGCCTGCCTCACCTGCTTAGAGCTGCATGACCATAACAGGGCGTATTTTCAGTGCTGATCCTTTGGACTCTGTTTATGTTATCCCTGGACTTCTGACCTTAATGGAGACACCTGAATCCTTTTCTGGTTTCTGTCAGAGGCCCTACCCTGAAGCAGATTTTCGTGGTTTATTAGCTCTCTGCAGTCCGGGAAGACTCCTGCTCAACCCTCTCCAGCTCACTCCTTCTGCAGACAAGGGCTTTGCCAAAAGAGAAGCCTTTCAATTTTTACAGGAGCAAAGCAGTAACATTGGACCACACAGTGCTGCCTGTCTGCCAAACAGGAAAGAATATTGCTGTATAGAGTATGTCCATATCCACAATTGCAGTGTTCTCGTACAACTAATACCACTAAAACTAGATTTCAAACATTAATATTACCCTTCCTCCTTCACTACTTCCTGTCATGTAGGTTTGATTCTCATGTTTCTTACAAAAATATTTTCATTTTTATTAGTATACGCTTGCTATACAGCATGATTAAATTCATCACGTGGATTTGGTACATCTACATATCACACCTTAATTTTTATTTCACTTACCTTTCCTCTGCTTCCTTCTCCAGTATTCAGAAATGTCCTCTATGTGAGAAAAATCACTGTTGGTGGGAAAAATCTGCTCTAGATGGTGAAATATTTTCAAGTAAATCCTGGAAATACTTTTTTGTTTTATTTGGATACAATCTTTGGCACTCCATCCTAAATGTTTGCCTCTGAATGACTGCTTTGTACTTGACAATGAACTTTTCTCTTCGCCTTCAGACATGCATACCCACTTGCCTGCCTAACCATGTACGGGAATATCTCCTGAGCCCCCGGGACTTATGCATCACAGCTGAGCTGATTCTCTTTCCTTTCTCTCATCACTTCCATGAAAAGTTGGCCTGATCCAATAGATTTTTCTAAATATTTGTGTCAAATTTTTAGTATTATACATGACTCCTAGTTTTCCATATAGTCAGGTGAGATTATTTATTTTTCTTTTAAATTGACTTCCACACATACACACACACACACACTCACACAGACACACGGACACACTAAACAGTATTTTATCACCTTCACCGAGACTTCCATTGGATAAGCTACTACTCTTTCTTCCTGGGATGCATTGCTCTCAATCAAATATTATCATCACACTCAGAATTATTCGTGCTTATGCTCCCTTTAAGCAGTTTATATTCAAGCATTCATTGATCTTTTCAGTGTGCAGCTTTTATATAAATACATGCCCTTTTAGGATGCAATAGAAAGTTTAGGAGTAGCAGTTTTACTTTTTTTTTTTTTTTTTTTTTTTTTTTTTTGGTACTTTTCCTAACGTGTATCAGAGTTCACTGGTCCACTCATTCTTTTACTCACTGAACAAATGTGTGATCAATGTATGGTAGCTTTTCTTCCAGGCAGTGAACAGAACAGAAGAACACTGTGGAGAAGAACATAGACTTTTTATGGCTGTTATTATTTATTTCTTACTGATATTTTTTAGGAAAGTACTAGTTCATCTGGAGAATATTAAAACACAATGTTCTTCCTCCTTTAAGTCCTAAGGGAATGTGTAACAAAATGCTAGATTCAGAAAGGAAAAATTAAAGCTTGTGGTTTATTTCATCATTGAACAAAATCTCCAAGACCCTGTGCATTTACCCATCCCAATGGTGCTGAACAATGTCATTTTAATTCTCAAAGTGATTCCTTGTGTTGAATGGAGTGGGGATGTCTGCTGCTCAATCTGTGAGGAGGTGTGGACAGGTAGGTACCTATTGCCTTCACTTCCAAAATGAGCACACTATCATCCCCAAATGCTCGCCTTAGACAGCTCGGATGCAGCTGTGTCTTCTGTGTTTTCATTGAAATTCTCATCAGCAGTAGTTTTAATTCAAGACACTTCATAAAGCATCTATATCTTTCAGCTTCCAATCTCTGGAAGAATCAGAGCCCCAAGTCAAGATGGTAACTGCCTAGAAGTGGGTGAAGACATTTGACACCAAGCCTTTCTCTACAGTTGACTATCAGGGGAAGGTATTTCATGGACCACATTTCATAGGAAGCTTCTTTCTTACCCAACTGAAACACTACAGGGAAGCATTTCAGTGTTACCACCTCCAAGAAAACTAAATCATAAAATAATTATCAGCAACTGTGTTTCTGGTATCCAAGGTAAAGGAAGAAAACTATAGAGGAACAAAAATGAAATAAAATGTGAAAAGTGCTATACTTCACAAATGCAGTAGGGTGGTGCCCACGTCTTCTTTAATGTGGAATTGTTTTCCTGATAAATAATATTACGTGGGAATTGTGATTGAATGACCCTCTCCACAGGGCTAATGAATTATTACTCTCTTCTAGTACCTGTGATCACCAGTGCATAATTTTGAGGACTCTTTAGACTCCAAATATTTGGAGAACTTGTCTTACCAAGAAGACTTCAGTCCATGGTCTCCATGCAGATTTGTCTCATCTGTGATGGAAAATTCTCTCATCTCAGTCTAGAGAGGACGTCATTTTAAAATTTGCATATTTTTCCAGGAATAACTTCCATATTTCTTTCTTCTAAATATGAATGTGTCACTTCTTATTCCTCCCTTTTTGTAGGCTGAAAGAATGCAAAAGATAATATCCAAGAACACCTAATAATTGTGAGCAAAGAAAATACCCAGTGTTTTTCTGTTGAGTTGATGTAAGTGAGCAGGTATCTTGGAGAAACTTTGTTCATACAATTTTGGCATTGGTCACAGATATTCTATGATCCTAAACTTCTATTGCCATCCTCAGTTCCAATCTCAAGCTGCTGGATTTAATCTAATAACTGACCATTAAACCCAAGATGGATATGAACACTGGTTTGTCAAATTGTTGATGCCGCTTTTGTTGATGGTACCCATCTCGGTCCTACTTGTACCATGATCTTTTCTATGTACAACCATCGTGCTGGCTAGAGAAGATACATGTGTCATTTATTTTAGTCTATCTGCTATATGTTTATTACAAATACATAATTAGTTTTACAACTTTGCAAAACAAAAGAAATCTGATCTTCTCTTTTCTTTTTTTATGATTTGTCTCAGTGCTGGGCCCACTTTATCTCCACCCCTGGATTCTAACTCTTTAACTTGGGTACACCCGAGGCTCTTGGTAACCTGCATTGAACCCAACAGTATTTGTATGACTTACAGACCAAAATTCCTGCAAAACTAGATCATGACATGTTTTATAGAGAGTCAGATGTCCCCACACACAATCTTGAGTTCCTTCTAAACACGTGAATATCTAGGTAGAAATTATATTCCTCAACTTCCAGAACTTTCAGATATGATGATATCTTCAAGGTCTCTGTGTGGAATGTGATTGGTGATAACTGGAATAACCCCAGAAATGAATATGGAAAAGAACAAAGCCACTGATTAGCCCTATTTCTTGGGACACATTTAGGAGTAAACCCCCCATCACCAGACATTGGTGTGTGATAAAGAAATCACCTTAGACAGTGTCTGATGATCTACGTTATGAGGTATTTTTGGTGTAGGTATCCAGGCTTATCCTAATGAGTACACTGTAATTTTCATCTTGTGAGTCTACTCTTTCCCTGCACAAATGAATTGACTAGAGATGAATGTAAGACATGTTTGAAATAAACATGCCAGGTAACATTCTCCTTCTTTAATTAGGCATGGTAATGAAACAAATCATGTCACTTATTCTCTGCAAATATTTAGCTATTATTGGACTAAAATAATTGATCCATATTTTTATTTGGTATTTGTTTTTGAGACAGGAACTCTGGGTGTGGTTTAGACTGATCTTGAAATCACTGCAGCCCAAGCTGACCTCAAACTCCTTGATCCTCCTGCCTCAACTTCTGAGTGCTGGGATTATAGATATACACAATGATGCCCAGCAATAATTGTATTTGATAATGAAAATTGGTACACGCAATATGCTTTTTGTAAACTTCACATTTGTATTTTAATTCATAACTGAGAGTCCTGTGAGTACACAGGACTATCTATCTATCTACCTATCAATCATGTCTAAATTTTTATCTATCCATCTGTTTAATCCATAGGTACAGAGACAAAAAGACAGACAGAGGAGCAGAGACAGACATATTTTCATATATGAGCATCTTTTTTGGACAGTGGGATTTAAGGAAACAATATTATAGACATTCCTTGCGTTAAAATCCTGGGACAGCATTATTTCATTGTATGTTTTCTTTAAAATTAATATTGGTCATATATTAAATTTTAAACTGATATGTGTTCACTGTAGAATATAATATCATAAAAAGTAGAATCATAAAAAACACAATAGAAAGGCTTTTTCCTGCAAAGGATCTGCCGCAGGGATGTCCACAGTGTAGGAGGCAGTTTTAGAGTGCATACAAGGTGCCTTGCTGCTGATTTCATTTGGCTTTCCTGATCTGCGAGAGATCAGTGATAATCACTGCCTTTCCCAATGAGATATGACAGCACCTTCACACCATTCCTCCTTGGGAATGAGATTTTCTGATGCCAGGTTCTCAGTCCATTTTAATGATGTTGAACAGATCCTCAGCTTGCCCTATGATTATTTATGAAAGGAAATGAAAAAAGACTTCTCAGTTCCATCTTTCTAGTAACGCATTATTGAAAGTGAAAATCTCTTATGTGTAACCTGAGCATTGGTCTGTGGCCCTTGAGAAGTTTCACAGGGACTTATACTCATGAAGATCAAGAAAGTTCCTCAAGGAGTACTTTATCTAACCTATTGCTAAGAGGATACCCTGTCTGTACTTGCTCTTCAAAGGCTGTTATCTTTGTATTACACCTCAGTTGGCCTAGGGCTTTGATAAAGAATCCAAACTATTTCAAAGGCTTCTCAGGGCCATTTTTATCCTCCTGATAACACAGTAATGTATGCAGCTATTTCAGCCTCCAATTTTGGTCATGATATTAGGACCTTGTCAAATAGCCCTTTGGTACTCAATTAGGAAAAAAGCATATGTGTATACTTTGCTTTGCAAGCTCCGAATAACATAGGGTAGGTGTTCTCAGCTTAAGCTTTAAGACCACCCATCCTAAACTGTTACTATTACTATTGACAATACTGTCAATGATAAATAATTAAGGTGATGTCTTGCTTACTGTATAATGTTTACTATGTACACCATACGTCTTAGTTTTTTTTTTACTCATTGCTGAGACAAAATACCTGAAGCCCAAGTTTGGAAAGGAAAGATTTATTTCTTACAGTTTTTGGAGGTTTCAGTCACACTCAGTTGGCTCCAAGGCAGGTGGGCATGGCTGGGCCACAACTCATGGCAGCTCCAAACAGCAAGCAGGAACCAGCAAAGAGCAAGACACAACTTCATCCTGCCACTACATCATGTACTGGCTCCACCCCTATGTTGGTGTAGCACTGACACCATCAATCCAAGCACTAGACAATGAACTATCACAAATGCACAATGCAAACTCCTGAGGCCTGGGGACCACAGACATAAACCATGACACCATATTACTGATTCATTGAGTCTTCATTCAAAACGATGTTGTGATACCCATGGAGCAGGTGAGGAAATGAAGTCCAAACAAAATGGGATTTTTGCCATGGATGTGTTTAACCTGACAATTTTATCCAACTTAGCAGCATGTGGTCTGGAAATGGGTACTGGCCAAGGCAAATGCACCTGAAGATGGTGTTCAGGGGAAGAAAAGCAACTTGGGAATGGAGCCAGGAAGCCTGGGAAGCCAGCGCGAACATTGTTGAGCAGCAACTGGAGTCACATGGTGCACCAGGAATGTGAATACCGGTGTGCCAGTTCCCATCTCAGGCTTGGGAACATAGAGGCAGAAATCGAAGGAGGATCTACTTAAATCAAATTAACTCAGGAGACTATTCAATTAAAAGAAAACCCAAACTCAAGTTTCTACCTATAGTAGTTTAAGATTTGCCAATCAGAAAATGAGTTCATGCCAGAATGTATCAAGACCTTCATAATGGGTGTGTTGTTTAAAAATTAAATTGATAAATAATCTTACCAAGTGGATATCAAATGGTTTTACTTTGCCATTCCTGAATTTTGCTAGTCACACAATGTGACCTGATGTTGCCGGGAAGTGACGCCATGCACAAGCTCTGCGACCTACAGAATACAGAATTCAGTATGCAGAGGTCTCTGAGCACAGTGTCAGAAAGCACTCTTTAAATGTGGATGCCACCCTTTGAGCAGATTACATTTGACAACGACATGCGATCCATATAATTAGAACATGTGCTTTTTCTCCTATAATTTAGAAAATTAAAATCTGCTATCTACTACATTTGCATATATGGGCATTGTCTTAGTGGCTAATTAATGAGACAGACACCAATCAAAGCAGTTGCTATTGTAGTATATCTGTTCTCTGCCTGAATAATACTTAATGAACAATGTGGTTTTCTAACTGAATTCAAATGTGAAAATGAATTATGCAAATTGGAAGAACTAATAGATAACTATTATTAAAATAATTGACTTATCTTTTCCGGCAGATCAATAATTATGGCACAGGATCTTTTTATATAAATTGTAATAATCACCACGGATATATCCATTGAATAGCCTTGAGCTGAAACCTACAATATGCAAATGAAAACATATAAGAAGGATGATACTATGAGCCAAGGACCACGTATTATCAATGTGCCATGAAGGAACATAGTTAGAAAGAAAGAGAAAGATACCCAGAAATTAGAGAAGTACAATGTCAAGTGAGTATTTCATCAGTGTATTTGAAGATGTTTAGAGAGATCTGTGGTAGAGACAGTGTTTGAGAGTTACCAGTAATTGCAACCATGGCTGTGAAGGTAGCTACTCCAGGAAACAGCATGCAATGAAAAGTGAAAGAAAGCCTGCAACTGAGTACTTCAGGACTCAGTGTTCAATGGTGCAAACATGGTAGATTCTTCAGAAAACATAGGAAAGAGTGACAGAGAGAAAAAATATATATATATACAAAGCGGCAAGCCTGGTGAGTATCGTATGAAGAGAGCACAGTTCTCACAGTTCTCCTCTAAAGGTTTTTACAATTGCCTGAATGTGTAGCAAATGTAAAATATGCATCAATACACACAGGTGTACAGACATAAATATGCAGGCATAGATGGGCACACACAAGTATTTGCAAACATCCAGGCAAATTTGTACCCACACTGGAAACTAAATCTCTGCAAGGAGACGCTGGACAAGATAGGCAAGTGTGGACGGGAGTGAGGGTGACAGACTTCATTCCATTTGAGGGCAGTGTAAGTTGATGAACAAACAGAACCAGTGCCTTGCATTTGGAGCATAGATAAGTGTAAGCATCAAAAGTAAATGATAAGCAAGACTTGTCCAGTGTGAGGTGAGATAAGACAGCTATAATATTAATACTAAATGGCAAAATAATTAGGGTTAAAGTTTGCTATGTATTTATAAAAGAGGAAGTATATTAACAAGCTGTTTTAAAATTAATGTCCAACTTAAAAGTTTAAATTCTTTATAAAGTAGGAACACATATAATGTTGTTGTATAAAGAAATTTGGTGTTTTTGAGGCCTGGGTAATTTATAGAGATAGCTTAGCTAGTGATTGGCAGAGCTCGGATGCTGGTGCACAAGTGTTGGGCTTCAAAATCACCTTTGTGCAAAGTCATTACCCTACGTGACCTGCACTGAACTAAAACTAAAATGTTCAGAAATGGTACCACAAAGTACTGTCAGTGAGTGGCTCGACCTTTGTGTACCTCTTATTCTTTCAACTTTCTAAGGAGACTGAGTGTGCATGGTAGGTAAGGTTTCAAATAATGCACTTCTGAAAGAATCAACATGCGATGGTAGGGTCTACTGATTCCCAATGAAAAGTATAAAAATTAAACTCAGTACATACACTTTGAGGACAATTTTGTTTTCTTTTAATATATGTCTATATTGTTAAGGCCTACATTATTTGAATGCTACTGTAAGATTAGGTTCAATTTCCTCTGTAATCATATCTGTTGTTATGATAACTTTCCTCCTCATAAGCCAAACCTACCACTCACCATGTAAAAGCTCTTTCTACTGGAACAAGAGTACATGAGATCTGAAAAATGGAATATCTAATTTATTAAATTCACTAGAAATAAAAAGAGCTCTTACATTTAAAACTATTAGGGGCAGAAGAAGAGAAGTGGAGAGAGCATTTAATGTGCTCTGGAGGAAACATTTTGTTCCATCTTAATATATCAAGATTAGAAAATAATCAACAGCTAAATGCTTTTTTCACAAATGAAAAATCATGCCAGTTAGAAGAACAGGATGTAGCTCTATAACTTAATAATAAACTGGCATTAAAGAGAATCTTTAATGTAAAAAAAGCCATTCACTTGTGATTTGTGTCTACACTTTCTTAGTGATACTTATGCAAATGCAGCTTCCTAATGCAGGTAGGAGGAATTTATTTCCTTTTCACTTCCACATTAACAATGAGCTTGATCACAAATTAAACACAGAATCATATCTAACATTAACTTTAGAGTCCTTTACAAAATGAATATATTTTTTAGAAATCAGAGTATCACGAAACTTTAAACCAAAATGCATTTTTGGAAATTAAATCTCTTAATGAATTTGGCTGAATGAATCACTAAGTATCCAGAATGAAATTTCTAAAATGAAAACAAAATATGTTTGCTAAAATACATAATGATACTTATTTGGAGGCTATCTGGGTCACAAATCAGGATGAAATTTGAAATTTGAGAAATTTGAGTTAAAAGATTGTGTTTGTTTAATCTAAATCTGTATCATTTAGAATAAGGCAGATAAAGAGAGAATAAAGGAGTCAAGGAAAGGATTAGAGGAAAAATATGATAAAATAAGAATAGTTTTATAGAAAAGCAGGTTTAGTACCTGCATTGTTGGATGCAAATTCCATATAAGGGTACAATTTTCCAGTTACTTTCTTTCATATTTCTGAAATACTTCAGTCATAGTTTTTAAATTTTTGATTAATATCTACATATATGGTGTGTCTATCATATTCAAGGGATAAAATAGAATTACTTTCAAAATATTTAATCAAAATCACATTAAATTTGAAAGACAATAAAAATTGCATAAGGCAAGTTTGAGAGAAAAGAAAGATCAAAGAACAAAATCTGAACTCTTCAATGCAGTTCTACTGCCCGTGAGTCCTAGCACTTATCTTAGCAAGACCAAGGAGTATTACTGGACAGCATAAATTTGTCTTTATAAAATGACACTACCTAATACTCTCCAGTCATGAATTCTACTTTCTTTCTAATCTGTAGCTTTTATCTTCAATGACCTTGCCTACTTACAGAGCTGCACTGTGTAAATGTAATTGCTATTGGATTTATTGTTACCATCTCCATTTTAATAAATATTGGAGCATTAACTTTATCAATCCACATGTTCAAACTAGATGTGATTGAATTTTCATAAAAACATAATCCCTCTTTCCATTAGTTGGTTAAATGCAGTTCTAGAATTCAGAGGTCTAGGACCTAGCCCAAGGAGAATGGTGGAGAGGATGATTCCCACAGCACTGGCTCCAGTCCTGGTGGCCATGGCACTGGTCCTGCACAGAGCAATTACAAGCAAAAGGTTCCTCCTTAGATGTGATCCAAGTTCCAAAGGGGGCCAGGCAGTATAAAACTATGAGTCACACTTAATGGAACATATTGCATGAGTTTAACAACAGAATTACAGTTTCAAAATGTAATAGCTTATTTGTTTTTTGTTACATAATTGAACAATGGATCAAATTTCTTTAGAAAAATTTGAAATTTTATTTTTATTAGTCTTTAAAAATGTATTTATTTTCACTTGATATTTATTTAAGATACACATGATATTTATTTCAATGGTATTAATTTCATACTTTCTCTTCCTGTATATTTTCCATCTGGATAAATGTCAATTTAAAATGTAATTTACTATGTTGTTACTCTAAGTGAAAGATACATGTTTCTGTTATTATGCCAATAACCAGAAAAAGCAAGTCTTGTTTGAAATATGGAGAATTTATTTTACTGAAATATTATATTTTAAAGTACAATAAAAATAATTTCAAATATAGCAATTTAAGGAACTCATAATAAAAAGAAAATGATTACATAATGCAAATATTACTACATAATATTGATCAGGTTCAAAAGATTTTGGTGGAATAAAATGTTTTATGATGTACTTATCCTAACATTTACTCAGCCAAAAAACTGTCTATGATGGTATCTATTCTGCAATGAGAACTTCTCATTATAAAATAAATCAGGAATACTTATTTCTCCTTAAGGATCACACAATATAACATATTTAAAAAGGAAATATTGCAATCCAACTTGGTCAATGTATCTGAAATTGTGCCGTGACTTAATACAATTGTCTTACATGTTTCAATTGGGGGTTTTTGGCCTATTGGTCTGGTTTTTTCATCTATGTATATGAAAATTAGCTTTTTACAGTATTATAAGATAAAGAAATAAACCTGATGCTAGAAAAATAAAAGGTGATGGAGAGAAGGGATAAAAACAGATTTCAGATGTGTTATGTACGTACCAACTCCCTACAGTCAATATAATCATTCTATACTGAAAACATGCACTAACGAAAGTTAAACATACACATATACATAAATTATATATACATAATTATATACATATTGCACATTTTCAAGCAACAGAAATGCAGTTTAATTACCTAAAAAATATGATGTTCTATCAATCAGATCTCTGTGTGACCTTTTCATTTCTTTTCCTGATTTCACAATCCCTTTGAAAGGTGAGGTTGTGTAATCTTCACCTTCACGAATTTTTAAACTTCTGTTTTTGTTAGTATATGTTTGCAGTAAATAATGATCTCATTCATCATGGGAAACTGATACATGTACATGCCACACAATAACGATCTCACTCACTGTGGGGAATTGACACATGTAAATAATAAACTTTCTCTTTCACCTTCTCACACTCCCTTCCCTTGCCCTCCATCTCTTAGTTCCCTTCCCTTTTGCAAACAAGTTATTTCCCTATTTCTTATTACCTATCATTTATTTTGCTGTTTAATTTATTTAGAGTTTGTGTTTCTCATGTAGGAGATACCATGCGATATTTAAGCTTGTATGACTGATTTGTATCACTTAACATTATGTTCTCAGGTGCATCCACTTTTCTTCAACTTTATCTATCTGGGCTTCCCCATGGGTGCTAGCTAAGAGCAGAAATTGTCTTAAAACCTTTACTACATGGATTACTATTCATTGCAAAGGGTCAGGAGTACTTTTCCAAGAATGATGAATAGTATTTGAGTGTTTTCATGGTAAAAAAGTGTCTGTCATAAGTGCTTAGATCTAACAGTAGCATGAAATAGCCACAGACAACATAAACAGACAACCGTGTCTGTTTTGCAGCAAAACTTTACTTGAAAAACTACATTGTCCCTGCTGATTAATTTTCTACCACTTGTCTGGAGAATCAACCCTGTCTAATTACATATTCCAGTTGGTTCATGGTGGAGTGCCTTCTCTAGCCATGTCTTCTATAATCAGATGTTTTATTTGTAAGTTCATAAGATACCCAAGTTCCCTGATGTATGCAGTCTTCTGGAGATATCTTAACATTAATGTGAGTATCCTCCACTTTGAACAACTGGTATGTCTCTCTTAATCCATCAGCTCGATGCTCAGATTTATTTTATCACTGCTATTTTCAGATATACCAAAAGATGACAGTGCACCTGTAGCAGTCAGCTTTCAGTGAATGACACTCTGTGCACATCCTGCTTATCAGAACTTTTAGAGTTTGTTTTCTAATTTAATCGTATCATGCCTTTGTCTTACCACAACATTTTGTCTTTACCAACCCCTTTTCATTTCCTTTTCAAATTACATTAACATTTATATTTCATACTATAATTCACTCCTGTTGAAATAGCAGTGAAAATCACTCTACAAAAACAAAGCTTTAGTTTGAGGGTTTTACCTTTATAGAATTGGTAATGGATATTTACATATCTTTCATTTAGCATGCAGGTGACAGGATAAATGCTGAAGGATATAACCATGTAAATTATATGCCTTGTTTCTCTGTGCTCTTTCACCAGAATTCTGGGGACTATTTCACCTTGTTTCACATTTCAATAAAGCCAAAACCGATATGTAAGGAAACTACAGGTCTAAAAGAAAAGAAAAACAAAAATCTAATGTATTTTGTGAGTTTTATTCTCCTGGAGACTAGAAGAAAGTTGTGACCTGAGAGTGAAGTCGTCTGATAAAATTTTCAGAAACAAGAAATTTTTTAAGAAACCTCCTACCAAGGACTGGAACAAAAAGGACTGAGTAGTATACTCTCATAGAGCATGTTTTTTTCCCCTTGGCCCTAATAGATCAAAATGGTCACACATCTCACAGACACAAAGGCAAACAAACAAACAACCTGGAGTAGCAGGTTGCAGAAAAAGAATCATTCACAAAACCAATTGCATTCAGAATCAGGTGTTTCAAATGGATGGAGCCATCTTGCAATGACTGATGCTTTCTGAAACTTTAACTGTCTCCATGTATTTCACTACATGCCCTTATCAAAAGCCAAATATGCTGTCAATAAATTTGAAATCTGTATTTGTAGAGAGATACTACTTATGTTTTGCAAATCAGAAATAAAAAGATACTAGCTGTTGTGTACAACCAATTTGCATATTATTCTTGAATCATTTCTATTTTTACTTCTCCTACTCCATCTTCACTTCGTTAACTTTCTTCATATTTTTGTGATATTGATAACAAATGAACCTAGGGTCCCCATACAGGGCTACATCCACAGCCTTTTTCCAGTTTTTAAATTACAAAGTAAGAGCCCACTTACTCCCCAGATTGCCTTGAACTTGATATCCTCTTGCCTCAGCCTCCAGAAGCTTGGATTATATATGTGCATGACTTATCCAATTTGAATCCTTGCTTCTTGCAGAGAACATTTTATATACTCAGTTCTCACATTGTTAATCATTTTGCCTTTTGGGTGTATTCTCTTTATTTAAGTCACTTGCCCATCAACAAGAAATAACCCCCAACACACAACAATAAGGACAAGAGGATTATTTGAGCCCATAGTTTTTAGAACTTCTGTTCATAGTGCGCTGGCTTTGAAGCAAGAAGAAAATAGTGAGAATAGATGAATGAGGAGACAAGAGGAAAATATATGCTTCCAGAGCAAACTTCAGTAGCACACCTCCAAATTCTCTAAATTCCAGTCTCCACTGCATTTCTGCTCATCTCCTACAGTTTCACAAACTACTCTTTCAAGGGCACATTGTTCAGCCTTGTATGTATTGTGAAATCTGGGTGGAAGATTTCTAACACCACAACTTTTGCATTTTACATGTCTTTAAAATCAGAATCACATGAATGATGCCAAAATCTGATACCAATGCAAATAATATCTTGGCCCACTTTCATCTAGTTGCAGAATCCTCTAAATGCCTATATCTTTAAGTGCTATGAAATGAACGACAGGAACTCAAGTAGGAGAGTCAGTGATTCTCTTTTCAAATGAAAGTTTTACAGTATTGCACAGTGAACCTGTGACAGGCTGCATCTTGTGGGTTTGTGAGGTGTTATCAAGGCATCTTTCCTATTGATCTGATGGAAAATACTTGGCCTCTTTTTGACACCATTTTTAACTAGTACTTATTGACTAGTCTCTCCAGGACTCCAACATTGCAAGTGTTGCTTTTCTGGAAAAAAAAACTAAAAACTTTTCAAATAGATTTTTGTGCTAGAGTCCTGCTATAAATATGGTTAAAACCACCAGCCTTATCCATGCCACAGCCCAAAAATAGAGCTACAGCTGCCTTAGCATTTCCTCTGATACTTAATTAGTTCTTTATGCTTCATGTTTGTCTCCTGAAAAATGAAAAACATGGGAAAAATGTAGAAATATTTTCTGCCAAAATATGACTCATCTAATCTTGAGCCCAAACACCTCTAGTAGATCCTACAGAAGCATCCCCTGACCTTCTATTCATATTAATTTTTACATGCTGATTGTATGCCAAACCTCATATCTGACATCGCATTATTGGATGGGTAATTATATAATTTCTCACTTTTTGATTTTTGCATGGTGCTGAAATCAATGTCTTTGCATGTATATCAATAACAGATACTCATTTAATGAACAAAGTCTCTTCATTCTTTTGTCTGTTCTAATAGCTATTTAACATACTACTTAGTGAACTAATATTTTTTCTTTCATTAAAATATACATCTAAAATAAGTAAAATCTCTTTACATTTATTTTTGCAAATGTGTATGTTATGTTGTAATCTATTATGTATGTTTGTATTATGTTATTTTAAGAACTTCTTCCATTAGTAGTGTGATCTAAAGGTTTTATTAACACATAGCATTTTTAGCAATTTTTAACATGTTATTAAAAAAGAATGGATAACAGCAGCTACAATACTTGAAAGAATGTCATTTGACATGAAAAAAGATATAAAACAATAAATACAATTACACTTAGCAGAGAGATAAGGAAAGAGAAGGAAATTACTGAGGAAATACGTTAGGCTTTGGTTGCTTCTTTTGCAACTGATCATACATGACAACATAAAAAAATTCAGAGTACACTTAACTCATGGATAAAATAAAGATAAGATGCAAAAACGTCTACGATTCAGAGGTAGGTTAAGAAAGAAAGCCATGTACAGTGCTTAATTTCATGTGACATGCCTAACACATAGTAAAGAGCCACTAATTATTATGATACATCCCTATTATTACTATTATTTTAAATTGCATTGCATTAAGATATAATAAGTGTCATTAACAATCTGATCATAGCATTTTATCTTCACTTTTCCCGCTGTGCTATTTGAGTGTCTTGAGACAGATGCCACCCCCCACGGAGATTAGGGTGACAACTCAGCACCATCACTTATGAATGAAGCCGAGGCTGGAGAACCCCGCTATTCATGCTTCCTGCTACCCCACCACATTACCCAAATGCACTGAGCTATGAAAGGTAAGTTTTAGATATAAAGTTCTGAAAATACAAAATTACTTATATAATTCTGGGTGTAGGAAAAATTTGAAAATAACACACTTAACTATTCTTGCCAGAATGCAGATTATGGAGACTGTAGCAGGGTCTGAAATGGGCAGTGTGCCGTGGTGTCTACTGATACTGAAACGTGGCTCATGTTCATCAGGAACTTTTAAACTAGATCAACTTTATAAAAATAGCATTTAATTACAACTTTATTCATGCTTGACTGCTCAGTACCTGATTACAGAAATGGGCACATGCAGCATTGGCTCGAAAGAATGGTGCCAGAGCCAGAAGTAAACGAGGCATGGCAACAAGTTCAATGTTTATGTCTTTGTGTTTCTCTTTTTTCTTTCATATCACTGTGGGTTTTTATTTTTTTTGTCACCTTCCTTCTTTAAAAAAAACTGGTTAAGATACTTAAAATTTATTGGATCTAAGTTAATAAGCTGTTTACTTAACTTCCAGCAATTATAAAATTGTATAAAATAATTTGTCACCTGTAAACTAGCATCAGCTACAGTTGGTGTTGTGTTGTAACAACTCAGAAAACCTATGCAAGTTTCACACTGCATCTCTGCCAAATGCCTTTCCATGATTGTGAGAGAATGAGTGATTGTCGCTGGCTAAAAATCTGTAGTCATTTGTCCCCCTAAGCATGACAAGACGTCTTAGCAGAAAACTTCCATTGCTAGTAAAATAATGCAGACACTAGAATAGAAAGAACTGTGGTGAGAGTGATTTTACTAGACAAGAAATCAAGCAAATTGCTATGGAAGAGAAAGTCAAAACAACAGATGACTCTTAAAATGCAAATGCATTATCTATGCAGAATATGTCTAGGGAAGGCTGAGCAGCATCTGGACATAGCCCATCTCAGAAAAAGACACTTAAATCTGGAGAGTATGATCAAAGAGTAGTTTTACTGTGCTTAGCTAGTAACAATAGACAGAATTCTCAGACACACACTGCAGCGTAGAGATTTGTCTGAAATCCTGTACATCTTGAGAACACAGGGAACAAAGGGATGACTTGTGAGGGCCTCCCCTTTTAGTAAGTGGATGAATTGGATGCTGGGGTTACACTCACGCTTGCTTTGGGACCACCCCATCCCCAAATCTGCAAATGGGCTGGACCTCAATTAGCTCAATTTCAGGCCTTTTCCATCAAGGCAAAGGTGGCATATTTGAAAGAGACCATTCCTTAAAATATGAAAATTTATGAAAATAATACAAAAGCAATAGAAGAAAATAAGTTTTTGTTTTCTGTCTTTTCTTAAATATGTTTTTTGATTTGTGTGCTTTAACAAGAGTAGAAAATAAGGATCATCAAATGATATCTGCACAGTACCTGCTAGTGCTGTATTATCTTCGCAAAGGAAGAGTTAGGGGAATTGCTCTAAGAAACACCAGGAAAAAGATACAGAATAGCAAACAATGTAAGCAGCAGAATTCTATTTAAGGATCCTAGTTATATCTCTTCATCTAACTTTTCAACAGATCTTTAAATGTGATTTTGTTTTCTTGAAGCCTCACAAATCCCAAGATACCTTCTAATACTTATAAACTATTATGTAAACTATTATTATGTCTATTTAATAATATTTTGAAATTTTAAAAATATAAGTGCCAATATATTTTTAAAAATAAATAAAAACCTGAATATAATTTTTCTCATCATGACCTACATTTTTGTGACTCCTGGATGAGTTTCATGTTTCCCAATTTCAAGGCCACAATGTACTATTTTCTCATTTCAAGAAGGAGGTAATGATGAAATACAAGAGGTTAGGCAGAATGTGAGCATTTGGGAATGAAAACCCATAAAAGAATCAATCTCTCTGTAGAGAGGGTAGAGTTCACTATGCACATAGGGGTGCATGGCTGTACACTCACCCCAATTCTTCCTTTCATTAGGCCAAAATTCATACCATTTTCTGTTAGAAATGAATGGTATAAAGGGTCTTGTTGATAACCTGAGACATCTAATGGGAATCAGAGCTATGCCTCATCAGAAATCAAGCAACATATATGGCACATAACAGAAAGTGCACATAGCTACCTTCTGCTAGACCACATAAAGGAAACGGGAAGAGGTTTTCCTACGCATCAGAGGACCAGGCTGAAATTTCTTCTCTACACTGGTGAACCGAAGTGATGTTTTTGAATGGAAAACACATTTCCCAACTATTCTCTCTGCTTTCAGTCTTTGACTTTGCCCCAAATCACAGCCAGTAGAGCTCACCCTAAGAAATAGCATAGAGTAGGAGCCATTACAACCCTTCCCAGCCCTTTGTAATAGTGATGCTAGTCTAGGCCCAGACCCTGAAAACCAAGGCTCAGTTAATTTACTTTCACCCCAGTTCAAGTAATGTATGCTAGACCTCTCACTTTAAATGCATATCAATACATTTGTTTTGTTTTTCTTTTTCTGATTCTGTTCTTAATATATACACCTATCATTTCTGTAAAAATCTGAAAGCTCCTTTTTTTCTTTTACTATTTCATCTTCCAGTGTAATAATTCTAATTATTCAGACATCATTGACTTTAAACCAGTTCTCTGATACAAGATTGTAAAGGTTTTGAAGTTGAGCACTTCAATCACAGCACTAAAATAAATTTAACCCCCCAAAATTATTTAAACACTGACGTGGTCTAAACAGTTTACAGAGACCTTCTGCACACTGTTACAGGGATTAGTTTATATGGGGATCTTTCCTCAAGCCCTGTATAAATAGGTTATTAGGCTCAATATAAAGCAAGTAGTTCGTATTTTAAGGAGCAAAGATAATTGTGTATATAAAGTCAGAGCACATTAATAGATCTGGTTTCTGAAAATAAAAGAGCTGCATAAACACCAGATTGGGGGTAGAGATTTAGCTCAGTGGTATAAGCACCTGCCTGGCAAGCATGAAGTTGTGAGTTCAATCCCTGGTACCAGAAAAATAAAATAAAATAAACAACAGCTTAAATATTTTGTCATTTTCAAACAAGTACATTCTGGAAGGCAAATATAGATAATAAATCAGACTTTCACAGAGGAAAGAAACATTGCTTTAAAACAGAATTTCAAACTACATTCTATGAAAACCACAACCAAAACCAAAAGTAGGAGCTGGATACAAAAGTTTATCACAGAATAACTTGTGATTCTCCCCTCACTTGAAAATGTGTGAAGGTGTTTATTTAAACCATTTGATGCTTGCTTTTGAATTGTAAAATATGTTGGGTTTGGTGGATTATAATTCAATGACCTAAAGAGAGAACTTGTTTGTTTTGGTACAAGTTCCATCATGTAAACATAAATGCATGAGGGAAAGTAGGAGAAAATGATCCGTGATGACTCAGTACAAGAGTTTCTCCAAATTGATTACTCATTTCTATCATGATTTAGTTGCTTTTAAAAACAAACACATCTGCTTCTTGTCCATCAAAGTGGAACCACTTCTACTGTCTTAAAAGAATATTAGAAAAATGAATGTGGTCCTCCTAGTACTGCATTCAGCTAAATAAAATCATTTCCAATATTCATTCATAAATATAGATGTTCCTCTTTATCAAGTTCTCATCAATATGTATTATTGTCAGTTAGGGATGTGTTTCATCAAACAAAATTGGAAGTCACAGGGCATTTCAATTCTAGCCAATTGCTTTAGTGATATTATTTCCTCAGTCTGAAAGCCTTGTCTTTTATCCATTCATTATTCCAATAGCTTTCCCCATCCCTTCCTTCAAGATTTTGAGAAGTACTTCATCTTTGAGACCTTCTTGACCTTTCAAAACATCAAATTTACATTTTTGATGTAGTCTGACAAGGTGCCTTTTATCTGTGGATTTGTTGTTTAAAAATCATGATTTACAAGTAGCTTCTAAACACTGAGGCAAAATCTTGCACCAAATATCTTTCTCTTAAAGTCCTTTGCACAAAGGTCTTATTACGTTTAGTGCTTTGACCCAGGACGGGGCTGATCTGTGGGCGAATGATGGGATGACATTTGCTATTCTCCAGGAAAACCCAGAGTTTTATTTCTTTGGATGTTTGGATGGGTGCATAGAGTTATACATACATTTTTCTTTTCTGCTCCCCCCCTCTTCTCCCTTCTCTTCTCTTTTCCTCTCTTCTCATATCCTCTCTTCCATTCACTTCTCTTAAGTCCTTCTTTCCCTCTCTCCCTCCTTCTTTTCTTCTCTTCTCTGCTTTATTTTTTTCTTTGCAATACTAAGGACTGAATCCAGGAGCACTCTAAGAGCAAGCTCTTCACCCACCTCTTTTGATTTCTTTATTTTTATGTTGAGTCAGGCTCTCCCTAAGTTATTCAGGTTGGCCTTGAACTGCAATCCTTGTACTTCAGTCTCCTGATCGCTGCGATAACAGGGAGCCACTTTAGTTGTTTACTAAGATTGATTAAATTGAGGTGCCATTTTCCCTTCCAAATGATACAAATAAATGTCTGTTGCACAAACAGAATCTTAGGCAGGCACATTTTCCTACCCATTCTCACCCCAGTGATTATAATATGAGTGGAAAAAATAGAACAAATTTACACATATTCATATATGTTTATAAATGGGTAGATCCACACAACGGCATTTCTAGAAAAATATGAAGTTTTGACATAAAAGTAATCCTGTCATCATTGATTTTTTTCCTCATTTATACTGTCTTGCTGCTTTTATTTCCTTCTCTTGTGAAGATCTTATGTAAATTTGAAAAGAAAATACATTTCTCAAACAACATTTAAGAAGCAAAGATGTTTCTTGCTGCCAGAACTGTCAAGGAAGCATCTCACATGAGATGCATTTTCAGCATCATCGTCAAAGAAGCAAACATTAGGAGGAGAATTTTAATGCTAATCTCCAAACAGTTCCACATTTCATGTTGCACTTGCCAACTGGACAATCGCAGGTCTTGGCCAAAGTGTCTGGAATGTTATCCAAGCCGACACAGACTTCATCTTGGCCATGAAGACTCTGAAATCTCATGTTTCAGATGTTTTATTTTGTGACTTTTCTCATCACATATCCTGAAGGTTTGATTTCCCATAGACCTAAAGTAACATGGCTTCTATAAAGAACACCTTCGCATTAATCTTATTATTTTATATACAAAATCAACTCGATAGTTAATAATAAACTATGTTGTGTACAAACCCCCATTAAGTAGAGCATTTTAGATTTTTGTATCCCTGCACTGTGTATGTTTCTATCTCTGGCAAATGCCACTCAATGTATCACACAAATATTTTAGTTAATGATTATTCTCTTTGTGTTATTTCTTCAAGAACGAAGTTGATACCGAGCATTTAGCTCAGAGGCTTAAGCACTTGCCTGGTAAACGCAAGGTTGTGAGTTCAATCCCTGGTACCAAAATAAGTAAATAAATAAAAAAGAATGAAGTTCATAGAATTACATCAACTCTGAGCTTTTTGAAGCCTACCAATCCTAAGTACCCTAAAATTTATTTCATCATCAAATACATATATTTTGGAATAATGTGCAGAAGACAAATGTAACTTTGATAATGTAGTTTTTAGAGGAAAAAAAAGCAATTCTACCCAGAAAAATATTCTTTCTATGTGAAGAGGGGACTCCTTCGGGGTGAAGGACCTGCTGCAGTAGTGAGAGCATGGCCAGTTTCACTCCTGAAGCCCGTCATCCCACCAGGCCACATGGCTGTCCCGGGCCTCTGGGGCAGATGAGACACTTCAGGAAGCCATGGTGCTGGTGTGATGCTCAGTCCTAGATTAGACCTGGTCCTGCCATTTGCTTGCTTAGTAAATGGGTGAACACAGCTTGGTAACAGTACCGGCTGACTTCACGATTCAATTTTCACAGCTGCTACCTCGGTCTCAGTGCCATGACTATAATGGTGGCACCAATCACTTTGTCTTCCTGTGAAAATGTGAGTTAAATGAGATATTAGGTATTAAAAGCTTTATTCAGCTTTGGCATGGCATTGACTAAAGCTAGTTGTTCTTGTGAGAATTGATTAAACTAACTCAAGAAAATATTAAGGGAAGTTGCTTGGTTCTGTATGAAAAAAATGGTAAAACAAGAATGTGTGTATTTTTTATATATTTGTTCATGATGAATTCATAGTAAATATTTCAGTCTTCCAAGTAATACTAATGAAGCTCAAATTTATATTCATCAGTTTGCAATTTTCTCTTAGAATATAAACAGTAACTATGAAAATAATTACATTATGTCTTGAAACATAACATTGAATTAATTTAATCTGAGTGAGAAATTTAGGTCAATTCAAATTATTGAGACTTTTTCTTCACAGAAGACTTTTTTAATCATGGTGACTAACTAGAAAATAGAAAATGTTTTGTACACTCTACAGTGGTGTCATTTTCATAATAAAATATTCAGTAAAAAACACGGGGTGTATGCTACTCTGGGATAGAGATCACAGCTCCACTTTAACTTCTGCTGTGATTTTGCTTCTTAATAGTTTCAGAAAACACTTTTTAAAGTCACAGAGCTGAAAATCCATATAAAAGACCATCCAGCCAATGTCAAGTGGGGGATACTCTCCCATCTAGCTTCCTATTTGTCGTAGTTTCTTTCATTCTGGCCTTGTTCTTTCTCTCTTCCCTGATCTCTGTGAGGGTTTCAATTTGAATCACAGCTCATGGCTGTGGTTCAGTAGATTGAAAATTTCTGCCTTCATAAATTATGATTTCACATGACTGGTTCTTGATGGGAGATTGGTTTACCCTCCATTACCTTCCAAGTGAACTTGGACTAAAGTAATCCTAATATAAAATCCAAGGTAAAGACACAATTTCTCCCATTATTTTTGGCTAGTAGTTTAAATGACCTTAAAGCCACGGTCATAAAGACACTGCTATCAGAAGAACAAGAATCCTACTTTGTATTTTCTTTTCTAAAATTGGATTCATTTGATCCACTTTGAAATGGTCTAATGGTAACATCTGTCAATTTTCACTTGATTTTTGGAGTTATTGTACAAGTAAATTCAATTGATTCAAATTGTTTAAAACTTTTAAATTGGTGCCAGCTTAACCTTAAAACTTAATGCACCTTAAAATGTTCCAGAGTTTTTCTTCTTTGATGTCAGCACTATAAAGTATGATCTTTCAGAAATAAATTTGTAAGCTGTCTTTGGAATTCACAGATTGAGGAAGTTTAACACTGGTCTCCTTTTAAAATCAATTTTTGTTCATATTATAGCTAACCAAATGCAAAATTCGAACAAAGGTTCAAAAACACACTCAAATACAATCATCAAAATGATGGAAGAGAAATATGTAAAAAATAATTTCATGTGTAAATGTTTATGATTTTGTCTCTTACATAAATCATTATATTACTGCTAGAAGCATGTAGGAGTTTATCAAGTAATGCCCTCTCATTTTTACCACTTAGCAAACTGCAGTACATAAAGCTGAATTAGCACTCCCAAGGTCATGGATTTATAAAGATAAGTAATCAGAGACTTCATTCTAGTCTTGCTGGATATTTTGTGCAATTAGGTGAGGAATTAAGATTTACTGTTTGATGAAGATTTCCAGGCTACTTGTCTCTCAGTTACAGTATTCACTTTATGATCGGAAAATCCTTTCAGCATTCTAATTGATTGCATCATAGCTAAACCCACACCACATCTTCTAGATTATAGCCTTAAGTCATGGTCTTAATATCAATGTGTTAAAATATTTGTTCTCAGTTAGTAAAAGTAGAATATGTGTGTTTCACTTTGCAAGATTTATTTAGAGTATGACATCCTAAAATCATTGGCACAACAAAAAGGCAACATCTGTAGAACAGATCAGGGAAGAAAGTTTGTTCTCAACAAGTCACACAATTTGGATATGAGTGATATATATTTTTATTACATTGTAACTGTTTCCAGAACATCTCTCCTTGGTAGATAAAACCTACAAAGTATTAATGGTGAGGGCCTTTGTGGTGCCAAATTGGTAGCAGTGAAGTAGAAAGCTGAGAGTAAAACCCAGGTGAAAATTTGCAGAAGTTCATCACTGAAGATGATCCACTGCACTGACACTTCAGGAAAGTAAAGCCACTTTTGTCAGAAAGGTTCAAATGTAATTCCATTTTCTCTCTATCCTCTCAGTTCAAAGCAATACAGGTGTCCCTCTGTATCATTACTGCTGTTGTCTAAAAGATGCTACTTGTTTTCCTTCTTCTGCATTTAATATTATATGAAAATAACACAGTATGGTTTGGAAAGGGACTAAGTGTCCCCTACTGGTCCAAGTGCTAAGCTAACTGTGATATAATCGAAGAAAGAATCTTAATCCAACAGTGGATTTAGAAATAAACATCAGGGTGGTGATTAGAACAGCTAATATCACCAGGGTAAACTCCCATGAGTGGTGACTCAGTTACTTTTATCTTTCTGTATTATTGCTATTACTGGAATTGTGGGATTGAATACATGGCCCTTGCACAGAGCAACATCCACAGCTCTTTTCATTTATTCTGAGATGGGGTCTTCCTGAGTCACTAGGCTGCCAAGGCTGAGCTTCAACTTGTGATCCTCCCTGTTCAAACTTCCAGAGTGCCAGTATTACAAGCGTGCATCCTGGTAGCTGTATAAGAAGAGAAAGACCAGAGGAGACACAAACACATGTACACACTTACTCATGCGTACACATATAGACTCACTACACTTACATCCCCCCTCCGTGTGAGCCCTGGGTCTGTACTGCAAGAAACTATCACAGCATGGACTCTGGTGACAGTGGACCTCCAGAAACATGAGCCAAAACAAAACTGTGTAACTTACCCAGTCTATTGTTAACAAAAGAAAGTGAACCAATATAGGTATCCAGCAGTAGGTATTTGGTCACTCTTATTCCCATGCACAAATTACCGTGGGCTGCTCAATCAAGTTGGATCAACAAACTAGATGTGAGAGGTACAAAGCTGTAAGACAAGTGTGCACAGTTCCAAAGAATCTTTTTAATCTCAGGTGTCAGATTAGGCCTCAGTGTTCAACTGGCTTTAGAAAGTTAAGCACTCCAACTCTCAGTACTGGACAGAATAGACTACTGGTGGAAATTGTAAAGAAACAAATCATTTAGAAAGATGGAAATCAAAGGTTATGTACTCTTTAAAGATTTTAAGAATAGCAGTAAAGTATTTAAAAATAGCTGGGGAGAACTAATGGGGAGAGAATTGTTGTTAGAGACCTGGATAAAAATGTTGGAATGGAAGTAAGGACAGAGAGGAAGGGAGAGGGGCCATGCCAGTCCTTATCTCTGGGGAGTCTCTGCAAGGGAGGGGCTGACTACTCCACAATGTTAATGCTTAGGGAGATGTAGCTCTAAGCAGGAGTCTGGATATGATACTGGAACCCAAGTTAAAGACAGAGGTTGATTTGAGAAATTTGGGGCAACACCAGGAGGCAAAAGTTATGAAAAAATTCTACACTTAAAAATGTAGAAAAAACTGAAATATCCAGATTGAAACCACAAATTAATAGAAAACTTCATTTTAGGCTGTTACTTGCGAGTATACAGTTGCATAGTAAAAAGCAAGCAACTTTCCATTCATCTAAATTGAACAGTATTTTCTACTTGCTGGTTATTTGAAAGTTCTGTTAACTAAAGATGATCATGATTCCAATAAGAATTATATGCATGTTCTTATGGAGTGGACAGGGCAGAGGAAGATGTGATAGAGTAAAAGTTTTGCTGGAAAACATAATCCGTCCTTGAAAATAACACTGCTGGAAATGAAGGCTGAAAATACTCAATATAGGCTTTTTTTTTTAAAGAAAGATACTTGATATTATATTACTTTCATTCAATTATTTTTTATTTATTAATATATTTTCTTCTATTGTAATGATATATATATATATATATATATATATATATATATATATAGAGAGAGAGAGAGAGAGAGAGAGTTTTGAGAGCTTCAGAGTGTGACTTTGTATGCCATATTTATTTTAATCATACTTCTACAATTAAGTCCTTAATAGTAATTCTTTTTTGTTCTTATAAGCCACGGTGTAGTAAAGACCTGCTATCCTATTATTTTAGAAGAAAATAAATTTTGTGTATCAAAAGAAAAATCCCTCATGAACTCCTTAGGTCAATTACTGTACTCTTGGTGTTTATTAAGAAAATATATGGAAAATATTAGAGATAATATAAAAGGGACATTTGCAAAATGAACTCTGAAAGTATTTGAAGCAGCCATTTACCAGCCCTGAGTTCTCTGTGTTCACCCCCTAGGTGGGCTTGGCTACTGCTTAGTAACCTATGCTTCTGTTCATGGTGCATTCAACATGAACAGGTGAAAGCTGTGTGTGTGTCAAGATTCTCCTGACCAGAGAGAACTGAGTCCTCTTGTCCACGCAAGAGACTACATGGAGGACCACTGCATTTTAAGACCTGCTTTTGCAGTCAAGCATAATATCTGAGGTGCCAAGAGGGACATACAGCCAATCAAGGAGGTCAGAAGTAGATAAGGAAAGAGGAAGAAAGGCCTGGCTATGGTGTCCAGCTAGATGATCACTGATTCTAACCCACCAGCTCTGAAAGGTGACCCCAAGGGGAAATCTCCAGGTGTGTGTTCTACTTCTGGTTAAAATGAACTGTTCTTTTGTTAATAGAGGGTATCTTCCAAATATAACAGAGACTCAAAACTCAGTTTTTTACTTTATTGCACCCCCCCTTTTTTGTATAGGGATTGAACTCATGACCCAGTGCTTGCCAGGCAGGTGTTTATGCCACTGAGCTAAATCCCCAGCCCCCCAGTTATTTTCTTTACAGTGACAAAGTTCATTTTATTGTTGCCTATAATTTGGGCTTCTAGTTCTGTTAAAACTGAAATTCACTGTGTTAAGGTACTAGAACCCAGGTTAAATATTCTATTTATATATCTCAGTGCTATCACTCCTTATATGAAGGCCATTATTTGCAATCTAAAAGTAACCAGTATAGAAATTAGGAGTCATTCCAGTTCCTGGTGAATAATAAACCCACTTATGCACTGCACCCAGCAGAAGCCCATTTCCAAGCCTCGGTGGTATGGGTAGGATGTGCCTCCCACATTAAATAATGTTAAATATCACCAATAAGAGGAAGTGAACATTTTATACATGAAGTATTATAGTCAGTGTACAAAGTTCAGTGATGAAAATTATCAACAAAATATTCTTCTGAAAATTATTTTTTTCTTAGCAAAAAGAAAAAGAAAGGAAAATGAAAACCCTCTCAGCATAGTGATGGCTGCTGTAATCGCTGAGCCTCTCAGGAGATGAACACGGTTCATCCCTCTGTCCTTCCAGCATCTGCAGGACTGTCGTCTGCATCATCTTCAACGTCCTCCAGCCCCACATCTCCTGTTTCCTGGAACAAAAAGTCCTCTGCCCCACACCGCTTCCTGCATCCTCCAGGAACTGAAGATCAGGTGTATCAAGATGGTGATCTGTTTTGAACAGCTGTTTGCCACTGTTTATTTTTTCCTGCTTGTTCTTCTTTCATCCATTTCTTTCTAATTTCTAAGAGTTCTGTGTCCAACTTGACTTTCTAACATAAAAAATTCTCAGTGGTAGCAGCAGTGCCAGGCAATAGGTGCTTCTCTGCTTCTGTTTTAGTTTATTTTCTTCCTGTTTTCTTGTTTTAACTGGTCTACTATTTCATTTAATTTTTCTTGCATCGCTGTCACTACAGTAAAGATCATGAGCATACCAAAATCTTCCTCCACAGCAGAGCTAATAATTATAAAATGTCTGTGACACCATTATCTTCTAGATTTTTCTGGGGGACTATTTCATAAAGAGGAGCTTCATCTGGGTATTTTTCACTGTATGTACACGTGGGGGTAGTCTGCACAGTGTGTCTGCCAGGATTTCGGCTTTCCAGTTTTTATCATTTTATTCAGCCTCAGATGTCACAGTGTTGGTAAAGCTGTGTGGATTTTCTAATGAAACCCAGTTACTTTTGTATTGTACTTGCTGCACCTAGCACCATGCTTAGAGCTCACTACGAGCTCAGTAATCCATTCGGGCTTGAATGAGTGTGTGACCAATTCTACCTGAGTGCGGTGCTGTCTGGTTGTATGGATTTTTCCACATTCAGACACTCTGAGCGTCCACCGTGTTCAAAGACAGCTTGGCCTCTGCCTTCCGTGTGTTTTCAGCAGCAGTGTTTTCCACACACTCCTGAGCCTCCTTTCAGTTCCTGCCTGCTCAGACTCCTGGGCAGTAAACTCACCTCACCCTTTTCTTCACAACCCGCTTGACCAGGAGCAATGATCTGAGACAAAGTTACCCCCTGTAATCTCGACCCATCTGGCACCAAACATAAAATAAATTTTAAAAAACAATAATAATGTAATATAGTAGCACTGTCAGGGTCATGTTATAATGGAGTTTTAATTCTTAATAATGGCTAGCATTATGCAATGGCAATTTCACATTGGAAGATACATTTGGATACCTGATATTTTCTGCTAGATACTAGTGTAGTGGAGCATCATAATTAATAGTAAGGTCTAATGAACCCAAACACAATTACTGAACTGTTAACACCTACTAATAATTAAACTGGACAGGTTCAATAAAATATTAGAGTACAAATGCCCTTCAGCTAACATGAATATTTCTAAGCTATAAATTCTAAACTTTTATAGCCATTTCTTTTTTGTTTGGCCCATGTATTTTTTCTGTTTTCTAATCGCTATTGACCTTTTCAGAAAAAGAACTTCCATTGGCTTTAGAAATTTTTTTTTTTGTTGTTCATCAAAAGCTAACTGTTGATTTTCGGGTATATAAAAAGTGTTATCTTGCATTTCCAGTGTGGGCTTTATCTGCAGAGAAACATGCACATACTCAGGGACTTCAGCAACTTTTTCTTGATTACATTATCAAAAAAAGATGCTATGCTACAAAAAGTCTCAGCAATTAACAATCATTTCATTTCTCACAAAGTGGATAGCTAATATTAAGTACATTATCATTTTACCTCAAGGTAAATTAATTTATTTTGAGTTAAATTTTCTAATATAATATTAGCATGTAAAATATGTACCTTAGTTTGTTTTGTAACTTTAATATCTTCAATATTATTCAGAGAATAAAAATCAAACTTTTATGTAGTTTATAAAATTTCTGTATAAATGATTTTAATAAGCTTTCAATAATATTTAAGAATATATGAAATGAAAATGCGTTTGAAAACATGTCATTTGCTATCATGTTTATTTTGTCAATAGGACATTACTTTTTTACTTACAATGAAGTTAAAATATCTATGCTTTTGTTATTAATAATTAAATGTTTTGATTATAATAACCTGGGTAAAATTTATTTCTAAATCAGTGAAACCTTTAAGTAAGACTGTTTAAAGAGATAAGAGGAACGATCTTTTATTCATCAATTTTTTTAGTCACTACTGGGAACTGATCAAGGTCCTCGCACATACCACCCTTGGGCTCTGCCACCTAGAGATGATCCCAGCCCTAATCATCCTTTAGAACTAAGAAACTTATCTAAGAACCTCAGTGTGGGAGAAGTTACTGCTGAATTATGGCCTATTTTAATATATTATTTGTCTACAATTCCTACATATTATTAACTAGGACTTGTTTTCCAGTATTGATATCTCTAAATTAATGTTTGACTATCATGAAAGGAAGACGATAGCACATCATAGTATATTTTGTACTCTTTTTGCACCCCCTCCTCAATCTTGCTCTCATTTGTAAAGAATAGTTTCTTGTTATCTCGTGGGGAGTAGGTCCAGGGCTCCTGCCCCACAATGCCGGATCTTCAGATGAACCTTACATAATGCAATGTACAGCTAATCTTCAAATATTCTCCAGTACATTTTGAATATTATCTTTATTATTGACAATGCCTAATAAAATGTAAAAGTCACACATGTAGTTGCTAAGCTGTATTGTTTAGAACATTATTTTTAAAAGTCTGTTTCATGCTCAATACACAAGTCTCTTTTTTCTTTCTTTCTTTCTTTCTTTCTTTCTTTCTTTCTTTCTTTCTTTCTTTCTTTCTTTCTTTCTTCTTTTTTTTTAGACAAGGTCTCGCTATGTAGTTCACGCTGGATTTGAATCCAGTAAGGAGCTAGGCTGGCTTTGAACTCACAGTGATCATCCTGCCTCAGTCTCCCAAGTGCTGGGATTACAGATGTGTGCCACCACACCCAGCTTCTTTTTTTTTTATTCTTACTCTGCAAGTAAATGAATTCCTGAATGCAGAATCTACCGGCATATTTATTTTCAGAGTCATATATATGATTCATTCTTTCTATAAATACATTGCCTTACAAATATTCAAAAGAAAATCACATCAGTCATAGGAAGGGAGTTTACTACTAGACTTATATACTTGATTTGATTTATTTTTTTAGAAGATATGCTAATACCATCACTTGGAAGAAGATATAGGAAAAGAGATAAGGAGAGCAGAAGAGAGAAGAGGAGAGGAGAGGTGAGGAGAGGAGAGGAGAGGAGAGGAGGGGAGGGGAGGGGAGGGGAGGGGAGGGGAGGGGAGGGAGAAGAGTGAGTAGGAGAGAGGAAGGGAGGGCAGGGGAGGAAATAAGAGGAGACACAGAGAGACAGAAAGACAAAGTGAAGTAAAAAAAATAAATAACACTGAACCACGAAAAAGCACCTGGATTCATAAAAAGTGGAATTATAACGGCATTTTTTTACAGATAGAACTAAATTCTGTTAGAAATGTGATGCTTATGTTTTTTGAGAAAGAACATTCAATTCAAAGAAAAGAAGAACATTGTTGACAAATTTTATTTTTCCATTTTTAAACACTAATTATATTTGTACATTTTAGATGTACATAATGATGACATGCATCATGGGAATTTGTACTGTATCTGTTATATCTTGGGTCTTCTTTTTCCCCAGTCTCCACCCCTCCTTTCAAACCACCTTTTTCTCCTTACTTACAAAGTGTTTGTTCCCATTTTTTTCCTTCTTTTTCGTTTCCCTTTCTGCCTTCCCTCCCAACCCCTTGTTCCCCTTCCAATTTAAACGTTTTTTTTTCTATTTCTCAATATCTATTATATATTTTGGTCCTTAGCTATCATTCTGATTTCTCATGCCAGAGCAACACTGTGATATTTAAACAAGTGTGTTTAATTTATTTCATTTAAGAGTATGATCATAGGGTGTATGCATCTACCGAGAAATGGCTCATTTACTACTTTTATGACAGAGCAGTACTCCATCATATAAAAAATTTGTAGGGGCTGGGGATTTAGCTCAGCGGCATAAGCTCCTGCCTTGCAAGCAGGCGGTTGTGAGTTCGATCCCTGGTACCGATAAAAATGAAAAAGACAAAAAAAGAAATTGTAGCTGGTTGATTTCTTGGTAATAGATGTTCTTCCTAAGAAGAAATGGAATCTCAATATTGTTTAATTTTCATCTCTTGAATGACCAGTGGTGTGGAACATTTTTTCATATATTTGTTTGCTGTTTGCACTTTATCTGAGAATTGTCTGTTCATTTCAGATGCCCATTTTTGGACGGGGTCTTTAAATTTGGAGGCATGCGATTTGGGGGGGGGTCTTTATCCTACATATTAGTTTTTTTAAGGAAGAAATGGCAAAAATTTTCCCACTGTGGGTTGTCACTTCACTTTTAGTGATTTTCTTTGCTATGCAAAAAAAAAAAAAAAAATTAAAACAGGTGAGATCACAGTTGCTGATTCTTTGCAATAATTCCCATGCTATCTGGGTTTTGTTTATGAAGTCTTTGCCCACATCTGTGTCTTCAAGGGTTCTACCTTTTCTCTCTTCCAGCAGATTTCATGTTGCTGCGTTAATATTTAGATCTTTGATCCATTTTGATTTCAGTTCAGTGTATGGGTGTAGGTTTGCTCTCAGGCTTGTGGAAAGTTAGTTTCTCCGGTATCATTTGTTAAAGAGGCTTTTTCCAAGGAAATATGATCCAAAAATGCAGCCCCAAAAGCAAACCTTTGTAGAAGATATGTGAGAAGACATTCACTGAAAGCATTTATTCCACAAGCAGATAAAAAATATACTGTAGTATCATGAAGTGGAAGGAGAAAGACTTAAACCAAATCCATGGCTTCCCAAAATTTTCTTTCCTATATAGAAAGGTAGGGGATTTGCTCTTAGAGTAATAGGATGATAAAAAGAGAACATCACAAGATGTACACATTATAGAAACTTTACACGTGGCTATTGAATTGCTCCTTTCTACCCTCCTTCCTTTTTCTTACTCATTTCTTGTCAGCTGTGGGAAATAATATATTACAAGTTGTTCAGATTTGTTATTCATCCTTTTTAAAATTACAGTCAAATTCTTCATAACAAAATAGCCATTTAAAATATATAACTGTGTGTCAGTTAGCACAGTCACGTTGTTATGTCAACGCTGGCTCTATTGCCCACACATCTTCCTCACCCAGAAGAAAACTCTCTATGCATGCATGGAACATTCACTTCCACTCAGGATTTCCCTGCCTTATAATCTTAGGCTGCCACTAACTTACTTCCATCAGCTTTCCTGTTTTATGCAGGGTGGATAATCCATGCAAATTAAATATGAGGACATGCCCTTTTGTGCTTGGCTCCTTTCGTTGAGCATTGTGTTTTTGAGATTCATCTATACTTCGGCAGTATATATACTGTTTTCAGTATTTGTGAGCCTTTCTATTCAGGAGTTTCACTTCTGAGTTGTGTGATCATAGTCATTTGGGGAGTTAGGACTGTCAAACAGCTCCCCGTGATGAGTGCATCATTTCTACCAACAAAGTGTGGAGGCTCCAGTTTGTTCTCATCTTTGGTCTAATTGTCACTATTGTTATTAATGGAGACACCTTAATTGGATGCAGTAGTACCTTACTGTTCTGATTTCTCTTCACACATTTGTTTTGCATTTGTCTGTTTCATTGAGGAAATGACACTCAGCTCCATGACCATTAATTCACTAGGTTATTTCTTTCTTGTTGAGTTGTAAGACTTACTTTTTTTTTTCTTTTTAGGCACATGACTGATATAAATATATAATTTAGATTTCCATTCCTCATGTTGTCTTTTCACTCTATAGTAATGCGCTACATTACACAGTTATTACTTTGAATAAAGCCTAATTTATCTATTTTAAAATTGTATTTATTGTGCTATTGATGCCCATGCTAAGAGTTCATTATTGAACTGTTTTCATCATTTTCTTCCTTTCTGGTATACAGCTCTGCTCCTGAGTAAACATACCTGAGATCCAACCACCTTCTTCTAGCCTGTCCTGTGAACACAGGAGACCTCTGGGGACATTCTTGATGTAAACTACAGTACAAACCCAAGATCATTTTTATTATTCCTATGATTTCTTCTAAAAGTTGTATAACTTTAAATCACATGTAGGTTGTTCTTCAATCTTAATTCATTTCTGTAGGTAGTATTAGTTAGAGGACAGTACTATTTCTTCCTCATTAGATGGTCTCAGTTTCTCTTCTAAAAATCAATTGACCACCATTATAGGTATTATCTCTGATCTTTTTTGGATTTTGCTTAATTATTTTAAAAGAAATTCCATGCAAGTCCTGAAATAAATATGAAAATACCATGCAAGTAACATAATTGCTAAAGCACAAGATAATTGCATGTCAAAGTTAACCCTTTCTGTGACAACATCCTTGACATATTGGATTTGAGTTTCATTTACATTTAACTTAATTACTAACGGGATGATGTATTCTACCCTTCCTCTACTTCTTTTGTGCTTTTTACACCTTTCCTCATTTCTCCTTCATACCATTTCTTATTTCTTTTAGTGTATTTCTATGATTTACCATTGTGTTCTCTTCCTCAAACTGCTTCACATATGATTTTGATATCTCAAAATCATATGTGCTTACAACTGACATCTTAAATTCAGTCATCTGGTTGTAACTGGTACGCCACAGTAACATGCAAAATCTCTTCTCCTATTCATGTTTGTCTCTCCTACGTTCGTTTCAATTCCATCTTTAAATGTGCAGCATATATGAACCCTTTATTATATTAACTTTAAGCAACTCTCTTGTAATTAATGTGGAAAATATATTGGAGTACAAACACAAACTTATGCTACTGGCTTTTGCATTTTCTTATTTATTTTCCTTTACTAAAATTCTTTATTTCATTTTCATGCATCCAATTACTATTATTTCAGTTCAAAAGTTTGGTTTTAATGTTTCCTTCAGAGAAGTTCTACGGGTGATAAACTCCTTTATCTCTGAAAGATAGAGTAGGCAAATATTAACATTTTCATTCACACTGTTTACTTTTAACTGTTGAACAATGTGGTCATTGTGTGGTCTCCTGGGTTCTGATGATAATCTGGCTATTAATTTCACACTAAATCCTTTCCAAAAGATATGTCACTTCTTTTTTTTAATTATTTTTTTAAAAAGAAGATTAAGATAAAAGAGGACATAACAACATAATAACACAGGTGAGAACAGAACAATTTAGGCAACATAGTGTTTCACCACAAGATAACCCAACATAATAGTAGCTACCATAGTGTCTCTTTCCTTGAAACATTTGAGTATAACTTCATACATTATAGCAACAAATACAACATGACAATGTAAAACCATTCAAGAGAATGAAAGTATTACAGGGTATTTAGAACCAACTAACAGAAAACCAACAATGGTTTTTATAATATCTCCTTGTCTATAAAAATTTTGTTTATACAATCACATATAATAAAATCCAATAAGACACAACATGATAAACCAATGGAGACAGAAGAACAAAAGCTTGGTGGGATTTCAAAAAAAGATGACATTAAATCATCACTAGCTATTATGATGTCTTGTTTTCTTCAAAATAACTGTTCATACCATCACAGACAATAAAATCAAACATCCCAGAATAAAACCATTCCAGCAATGAATGAAAACATTATAAGGCTTCAAAGCAATATAATGAGGAATAATGTTTACCACATACTTTTATGTATTCTTACCATTTCTTACACTAGGGAAACTATTCAGTATTTACACATGTGGGTTTGATTTATTTCACTTCTGAGTATAGTCTCAAGCTGCATCCATTTATTTATAAATATCTCAATGTTATCATTCTTTATAGCTGAGTAGTACTCCATTGTATAAAAATATCACAACTTTTTTATCCATTCCTCAGTTGATGGACACTTAGGTTGTTTCCAAGATCCAGCTATTACAGATTGTGCTGCTATAAACATGGATGCACATATATCACTGTGATATGAAGTTTTCAGTTCTTCTGGGAATATGCTTAGAAGTGGAATAGCTGGAACAAATGGGACTTCCAATTACAGCTTTTTGAAAAATCTCCAGACTGACCTCCACAATGGTTACACCAGTCTACACTCCCACCAACAGTGCAGGAGAGTTCCTTTTTCCCCCCAGCCTCTCCAGCATTTGCTGTTGGTAGTTTTCTTGATCCTGGCCATTCTTTCAGGAGTGAGATGGAATCTCAGTGTGGTTTTAATTTGCATTTCTCTAATGAGCAATGATGACGAACATTTTTTTCATGTATTTATTTGTCATTTGTATTTCTTAATCTGAGAATTGTGTATTCATCTCAGATGCCCATTTTTGGATTGGATCTTTGAATTTTGGGGGTCTGATTTTTTTTTTAATTCTTTATAAGTTTTAGACAGAAGTCCTTTGTCTGAGGGACAGTTCACTAAGATTTTTTGCCAGTTGTGAGTTTTCTTTTTCACTATGCTGAGATTTCTTTTGATGTGAAGAATTTTTTTTTTTTTTTTTTTTTTTTTTTTTTTTTTTTGCGGTACTGGGGATTGAACTCATGACCTTGCACCTGCCAGACAGGCACCTATGCCGCTGAGCTACACCCCCAGCCCTTGTGAAGAAAACTTTTAATAAGAGGCAATCCCAGTTATTGATTCAGGAAGGTATTTCCCATGAAGTTTGATTCCTGTCCATGAATTCTCTACCTACCCCTATGTCTTCAAGGTTTTTATCCAATTTGTCTTCCAATAGAGTTAGTGTTTCTGTTTTAATATTCAGATCTTTGATCCATTTAGATTTTAATTTAGTGCATGGTGATAGGCATGAATCTAGTTTTAGTTTTTGGCATATGGAGAGCCAGTTTTTCCAACACCATTTATTAAAGAGACTGTTATTCTTCCAGTGAACATGTTTGGCCCCTTTATCAAAGATAATGTGGTTGAGTGTGTTTGTATTTGTGATTGTATCTTCTAATCTATTTCATTGATCTTCAGCTCTGTTTTGATTCCAGTACCATGTTGATTTTAATACAGTTGCTTTGTAGTATAACTTCAAGTCAGGGATTGTGATGCCTCCTGCCTTGCCTTTGTCGCTTAGAACCTTCTTTGCTATTCTATGTCTCTTCTGGTTCCAGATGAATTTTAGGAGTGATTTCTCTAGATCTATAAGATCTATGGTGATGGTATTTTTATTGGAATTGCATTGAATCTGTATAACAGTTTTGGGAGAATGGCCATTTTCACAATATTTATTCTTCCTATCTATGAGCAAGGGATGTTTTTTCCATTTTCTGAGATCATCTTCAATTTATTTTTCCATTGTATTATAAATTTCCCTATATAGCTTTTTCACTTCTTTCATGAGACTAATTCCTAAATATTTCATTTTTTTGGTTGCTAGTGTGAAGGGTGTGGCTTCTCTTATTTCTCTCTCTGTGATTTTGTTGTTAGTATATAGAAATGCTATTGATTTTTGAGTATTGATTTTGTATCCAGGTACACTGCTGAATTTATTTATTATATCTAGGAGTCTTTCAATGGAGTTTTGGGGGTCTTCTATGTAGAGTATCATGTCATCCACAAATAATGATAATTTAACTTCTTATCTTCCTATCTTTACCCCTTTTATTTCTCCCTCTTGTCTAATTACTCTGGCTAGTATTTTCAGGATGATATTAAATAACAGCGGTGATAAGGGACATCCTTGTCTTGTGCCTGATTTTAAAGTAAAGGCCTTCAAATTTTGGCCATTTAGTATAATACTGGCTGTTGGTTTATCATAGATGGCCTTTATTATATTGAGGTAAATACTATCTATTCCAATTTTCTGTAAGGTTCTTATCATAAAAGAATGTTGGACCTTATCAAAAGCTTTTCTGCATCTATAGAAATGATCATGTGATTCTTACTTTTGGGCTTTATTGAAATGGTGGATTACATTTATTGATTTATGTATGCTGAACCATCCCTGAATGCCTGCAATGAATCCCACTTGGTCATGGTGTATAATCTTCTTGATGATTTGCTGCATCCTATTTGCCAATATTTTATTGACGACTTTGCATCTGTGTTCATTAGGGAGATTGGCCTGTAGATCTCTTTTTTGGTTGGGTCTTTCTCAGGTTTTGGTACTAGAGATTATTTGCTTCCAGGAATGACTTAGGAAAGACTGCTTCCCTTTAAGTTTCATTGAAGAGTTTGAGGAGTGTTGGCATTAAGTCTTCTTTCTCTTTCTTATAGAATTCTGCAGTGAATCCGTTGGGGCCTGGGCTCTTCTTTGTAGGTAAGGACTTAATTACATTTTCAATTTCATTAATGAAACTGGGTTATTCAGCAGTTTTACATCTTCTTGACCTAGCTTTGGTACTTCATATGTTTCTAGGAATCTATCTATTTCTTCTGTGTTATCAAACCTATGAGAGTAGAGGTTTTCAAAATAGGTATTGGTCATCTTCTGTATTTCTACAGAGTCTGTAGTGATTTCACCTTTTTTCATTCCTTATTGTATGAATTTGAGCTTTTTCTTCCCTTTTTTAAATAAGGTTGGCTAGGGGCTTATCAATTTTATTTATTCTTTCAAAGAACCAACTATTTTATTCATTGATTCTTTGGATCATTTTCTCAGTCTCTATTGCATTAATTTCTGCTCTGATTTTTAAAATTTCCTCCCTTTTTTTGGCTTTGGGCTTGACTTGCTCTTCTTTTTCTAGATGTTTGAGGTATAGCATCAGGTTATTTATTTGTATTCATTCTGTTTTCCTGGTGTGGGAACTTAGTGCAATAGGATTTCCTCTGAGAACAGCTTTCATTGCATCCCACAGATTCCAGTTAAGTTATATTTGTATTTTCGTTTGCTTGTAGGTTTTGTTTAATTTCTTTTTTAATTTCCTGTGTGACCCACTGATTACTCAACAGTGTGTTATTCAATTGTCATGTGTTTGTGGGATTTTTGCTGTATCTTTTATCATTAATTTCTAATTTCATGGCTCTATGATCTTATAACATGCATAGGATAATTTCAACTCTTTTGCATTTCTATAAATATGTTCTGTGGGCTAATATATGTCTATTTTAGAGAATTCCCATGTACTGCTGCAAAGAATGTGTATTCTGATGTTGTTAGAGGGAACACTTTGTATATGTCTATCAAGTCCATTTGTTCACAGGTGTGATTCAGTTCTGTTATCTCTTTGCTGATTGTCTGTCTGGTTGATCTGCCCCTTGGTGTCAGTGGTGTGTTAAGGTCTCCTGTTAACTGTGTTACTGCTAATTTGTTTTTTTTTTTATTTCTGTTAATACTTGCTTTATATAATTGGGTGCTCGGGAATTTGGTGTATATATATATATTTAAGATTGTTATCTCTTCCTCCTGAAGTTTTCCCCTAACCAGTATGTAATGACCATCTTTATCTCTTCTGATCATTCTTGGTTTGAAGTTCACATTGTTTGCAAACAGAATAGCTACCCCTGCTTTTTGGGGGGATTCCTGTTGTATGAAGTATTGTTTTCCATCCTTTGACTTTCCATCTGTGCGTGTCCTTTAGGATTAGATAGGTTTCTTGTAGACAGCATAAGGTTGGATGTTGTTTCTTGATCCATTCTGCCAGTCTGTTTCTTTTAATTTGTGCATTGAGACCATTTACATTAATGGTTATAACCGTTATATGTTGGTTTATTATTGGCATGTTATCTTTCTGCTGTTGAATCTTTATCTTTCCCTTCTGTTTAGTTGTCTGCTTTGCTTAGTGGTTTTTTGCTAAGTGTATCTAAACTGTCTTTCAGTATTCTTTGCAAGGTTGGCTTGGTGATCATGAAGTTCTTCAGCTGTTCTTTGTCATGCAAGTATCTTATTTCTCCATCAATTTTGAAGGACAGTTTTTCAGGGTACATCAGTCTAGGTTGGAAATCATTTTCCTTTAGGACCTGAAATACTTCACTTCATGTTTTTCTTGACTTTATTGTTTGTGCTGAGAAGTCTGCTGTGATTCTGATAGATTTCCCTATGTAGGTGATCTGTCTTTTCTCTCTGACAGCTTTTAATATTCTATTCTTAAGTGTGATTTCTGGGATTGTGATTATTATATGTCTGGGTATAGTTTTATTTTGGTTATGATTATTTGTAGTTCTATATGCTTCACTGATCCTGATGTCAGTTTCCATTCTCATGTTTGGGAAATTTTCAGCATTTCCTTCTCTAAAATATCCTCGTAACATCCTTTATGTTGTCCCCTTCTTTTTTATTTATCCCTATCAATCATATGTTGTTTTTCTTTGCATCATCTTGTAGCTGTTGAATTATTATTTCCTGATTCCTTGTTATTTTTAAAATATGTTTCTTTTCCTGTTCACTAGCTGCAATCTTGTCTTCAAAGTCTGAAATTCTATCTTCACTTTCATTCAGGTGGTTTTTACAACTTTCAATGGAATTTTTGATTTCCTGCTTGTATCTGCTTTATGTATTCTGTTTGTTTCTTATATTGTTCATCCAAAGATTCTTCCTTTTTTAGTTCCTTCAATTTTTTAACTGTGTCTTCTTTAGATATGTTCAGCATCTGTTTCATTTCTTTTATCATTTCTTCTTTTACCTAGGAGATTATTTCTAGTTTGAATTCCTTTAAAGCTTCCTGGAGTTGCTTCTTTATTTCAGTTGCTATTATTTCAGGTATTCAGGTGTATGGCATATATTTTCTTCTATGTACATAGCTCCTACGGTTTCTTGAGATGGGCTGGAGGTTTGAGATTGCATTTTGGTCTTTTGATTTGTCATTTTCCTATATTTCTGTGCTTCAAGTGTCATCCCAAGGCTTCCCCTGGATGTGTTGGAAATCATCTCCTGTGCCCTAGGCTCCTGGGACTGAATGGAGATTGCTGAGCCTGGTCCAGTTAAGCCCTCAGGCCCTCCTATGCCACCTTCAGTGTTCCAGGTAGCTGGGCAGGCACATAACCACTGTGGACGATTGGTTAAACCTCTCCCCAGGCAAAGACCAATGCCCTAGAACTCACTTCACCTGCTCTCAAATCCCGTAGTTGAAGAAGGTCACTGGACATAATATAGTTGGTCCACAAAACCTCCCAAGGCTAGTCTGGTGTACCTGGGCTCTGGAAAGGTCCTTGAGTTCTGGAAGAGAAGATTGTAAAGTCTCCTGAGGCTTGGGATTGCGGATGGACTTACCTGAGCCTCCAGCTGAGTTTCCCAGTTTGAGAAGGTCACTGGGCATGTCTTGGGCAGGCCTGAATCCTGCTAAGCATAGCCTAGTGTGGCTGGGCTCTGGGTAGGTCCTTGAGCTCTGAAAGAGATGATCTTAAAGTCTCCCCAGGGCTCGGGATTGCATGCAGACTCACTCCAGCTGCCAGCTGAGTTTCCCAGTTTGGGAGAAGGTCACTGGACACAAGATTTGTCACTTCTCTATACTTTCAAAGTTCTCTTTCTCTTTGCCTTTTAATAAGTTTATTATAATGTGTTTCAGTGTGAATTATTTTATATTTGTTTTTTAGAGTTGGCTGCAAATTTCAGATGTGTGTATATTAACTGCACATTAGTGAAATTTTCAACCATTTCTTTTTTTCTCTTCAATTTTACTTTTTTGATCAACACATTAATTGGTTATATTGCTGTAATTAATTGCACTATTTTCATATATGCTAGTAGTATGCAATGTTTAAATCAATCTAGAATTTTTACTCATTTATTTTTTAATATTCTTTATGTCTCTTTTCTTTCTTGTTTTTATAGAATACCCATTATATGCACTTGATTCATATTCTCTTGCCCATAGTTTCTTTAGCTTGTGGGGTGTTTGTTTGTTTGTTTGTTTTCATACCAAGAATCAGATTGAGGACCCTGCACTTGCCAGGCAGGTGTCATGTCACTGAGCTACACTTTACAAATAAGCTATGCCTCTAGCCTTTTTGTTTCTTGTACTAAACTGGATAATTTCAGTTAAACTTCATTTTTGTTCACTGGTTATTTCTTCTATGTGTTAAAAACTGCTGTTGAAATCCTCTAGTGAGTTCTCATTTATTTATTATATTGATCAGGCCCAAATCTCTAGTTGGTTCCTTTTATATTTTTATTAGCATTCACTATTGAACACCATTATTCCACCTGATTCTGTGTGTATGTGTGTGTGTGTGTGTGTGTGTGTGTGTGTGGTATTAGAGCATGAACCCAGAGCCTTCACTCTGAGTTATAATCTACCCCACTTTCATTATTTGTTTTTGACTTTAAGGTGATCTGGAGAACCTCCTGTGTTATTCAGGATGGGATGCCATGTGCCATCTTCCTGCCTCAGTCTCCTAGAATGCTGAAATTATAGACACACACCACAATGCCAGTCTTCTTTAATTTCTGTGTATAGTTCTTTATCTTTTGAATATAAAGGAATGGATTTAAAACCTTTATCTAGTAGAGCCAATATCTTTGCTTCTTCAGAGAAGTTTTGTCAATTTTAGTATGAAAAATACTTTAATTTTTGTTAGCATGTTTCATGAGATATTGTGGCAAAATGATTTCTGTTCAATACTTGGCATTATATTCATTTATCCCTAACTTTTTTCTTTTTCTTTCCTTCTTTCTTTTCTTTTTTCCTTTTTCTTCTATCTTAATTTTTCTTTCTTCTCTCTCTCTCCCTCTCTCTCTCTCTCTCTCTCTCTTTCTCTCTCTCTGTCTCTCTCCTTCCCTCCTCTGTCTCTCTCCCTCTCTGTTTCTCTGAGATAGAATCTCTCTGGGTTCAGACTTGCAATTCTCTTCCTCCCATCTCACTGTGCCCTGGGGTTATGAATTTGTGCCTCCTCTCCAGGTGTTTATTTCTGTGGCTTGGTGTGGTTTGGAGCTGTTTGGTTTTTTTTAGTGATTTTAAAATTTATTTTCCTAGCATGAGTAGTTTTAGTATTATGTGGCCTCTGAAGCCTTCATTTATTTAGATTTTGCTCAGATACTGTTGGAGGAATTCTTTGGATGGCAAGAGAGGAAGAAAGACAATAGAAGAGACAGCGAAGTGAGCAGTGAAGGGCAAGTCCTCTGTGAGTCACTGTCTCCAGGTTCCACAGTGGCTCTAACTCTAAGCCAGGCCAGGTGCTGATGCCTCCAACTCCTCCTCCTCCATCCCTGCCAGCCTGTGCCAGTCCTGGGCTCCTTAGGTCTTCTAATTCCCTGGTTTAAGTCGCTGGTTGAAATGCAACTGACCTCTGAAGACTCCCTGCCCTTGCTTCCTCCCAATCAAGCCTTCAGAGTCTCCACTGCCTCACCCAAAATCTACCTCAGGCAGCCCTGGGTTGCTTTTTTCCCTCCCATAATTTCAAGGACACCTATACCTTTCATTGAGCATTTGAATTCATGACAGATTACACAAAACAAAGGGAGCTTCCTGTGTGAGTACTAGTTGAGTACTAGAAACAGTAATTCCTGGAGTATCCAAACAGTTGAGTACTAGAAACGTAATTCCTGGAGAGAAAAATCACTGTGCTTTCCAGGCCAGGGATTGCGCCTACCTGGGGATATGCACTGTACCCTCCAAAGCCATTGTTTCTCACTAACTGGGGGCCATGGGAGCACCTAAACCTTTCTATTGTTCTTGGGTTCTCTTCTTATTAAACCAGTGGGTCCCTTGACTCTGCTAAACTTTTAAATGTTTTGTTTTGTTTTTGCAGAATTCTGGCAAATTCATTGAGACAGTTTTTGCTTTAAATTTCAAAATCCAAAGATAGGAGTGAGGCTTTGCAGCTCTCTACTACAGGTCACACTTGTTATATATTTAGTGCTTATGAAAGTGATATGGAAAACATATATACACATATATCATCAAAAACTACTTTTGAACACAGACTTGTTACCTTTTTACATTTAAAGGCATCTGACAATGAACTCCACTCAAAATTCTTCCCTTTATTTCAAACATACTTATCTCATCACTCCTGCCACTTTCTGGACGTCCTCTGTCCTGAGTTTCTTTCCTGGCACTCTGTGTTGTCGAACTCGATGTTGTGGATCGCTCCATAAAGCTTCCACTTATCATCATGTTGATCTTGTGGAAGAACTGGAAGTCGCTTGGCGTCAGCTCACCGTGACATGGTGGGTTAGGGTACAGTGCAGCACCGCAGGGCCCTGCTTCTCCGCTGGGTGACCCTCAGCAGCAACACTCACTGTACTTTTTATCACAGCTCATAAAAACACTCGCGAGAGAAGACTTCCAGGACTGCCTCAGCAGTGCTAAGAATGACAGAAATGTGCTTGTGTGTAGTATTTTAGGGAGATTAATGACAATGTGTCTTTTACCATGATAGTTTTTTTTTTTTTTAAGAATTTAAACATTTGCCATGTTTTGATTAACTGCACATATATCATTAGGTATGATTACACGTATATTGTCACTGCCTATATAGTCAGCACTAAAAACCTGCTGTGACAATGCTTTAAACTATTTGCATCTTCAAATAATGAAATAATGGGAGATGATGGAGAGATACCTTTGAGTCTGGAACTATAATTGACACTGAATTTATGGTAATTTCTTCTTGAAACTAACATTTCAGTCTATTTGTTCTTTAGACTGTTGGCTACTTATTGCACCTCTAGCGTCATAACTGGGAAACATAAACATACTATAAGTGGAGCACTTTGTGATCAGATTTCAGAGTGTCCCTGCAGGCTTACTGCAGATTCGTGCAGATTTATCTCCTTTAGTTCCTAGCAGCAAAGAGCAGTGTGTCTCCATAGGATATCATTTTAAAAGTCCATTCATCTTATTCTCAAGTACGGGAGATGGTTTCTTCCAAAGATTGTCAAAATAAAGTGGAGAAGTGTTGCAATTTCCTCTGAATTGCATGATGCATGAAAATAGGAGAACTAAGTAGTGCATCTCTCAAAGCCACTCTTAGTAGCAATGACTATTCATTTACAAAGGGTGGCGTGCAAACCCATCCAAGCCATTTAAACCATAAGCAAACTCTAAATAAAGGCTCATTTTGTGCGGAGCATTTTGAGATGAACTCCAAAGTAATTTTCTTTATGAGTTATTTTCATGGCTTACTTTTCCATCTTATAGTTTGGAAATTTTATTTCATATGGAAACAAAACATTATCTAGCATTAAGAATGAGAGAAGAAATGAATCTGGTATTTTCTATCTTTAACACATATCGTGTAAAGCGTTCTTTAAATAGAGCATCATTTAGAATTATACCCCAAAAAATAATCTTCTAAAGATAAATATTAAATTGAGTTCCTTTAATATTTTAAAAAGTTATGATAGTTTATTTGAATTGTATTGTTGGAGTTTTCCTCAAATATGTGCATGAAACATTGATAAAAAATTGGAAGAAACAGCAAGTTAAAATTTTACTCATCGATAAAATCCTGTTGTGTTTATAATAGTGGTACTGTATCAAAATATTTAATTATGAATAGGAGACCTGGGTAAACTGTGGCCCATAGTAAATACCATCAAGTGCTTATTAAAAAATAAATCAATGAATGAAAATAAACAGTTAAGTCAATAGGAAATGTATTATAATTTTCATCAAATTACTTCTCACTTATAAAGAAAATTAGTTTCCTTTTATTTATCTTTCCTATTTTTCAAATGTACCTTAATCAGACTGGATAGATTTTTAAATTATTTCACATTGATCAATTTAGATATTGCAAGTATTAAACAGGATCAAGAAAAGTTTCATATCCATTATATACACAGGAGAATTTGCAACTTAAAAAGTAAATTAAAACCCTCGAATAAAATGCCACATACATAAACACGTATTTTTTATTCTGTGGCCATTATGTTTATATGTAGATAAAGAAACAAAATATCCATGAAACTGCCATTACAGGCTATTTTTTTCATTTGTGGTCAACACCTTCCTTATAATTCACAATTTAAAGCAAATCTAAGATAGAAACCAGTTCCCATCTGATTAATTTTACAAGTCCAGTTACATGAAAGGAATTTTACCACATCATCTACTTCCTGATTAGCTAAGATCCAAATGTATCCCACATTAGTAATACAGATATCACACTCTCCAGACTTGCATTCACTCAATTTCTCCATGATGAATGGCCCATGTGAGTATATATGTGAAATTCCATGTCATGAATAAAAGAAACAAATGAAGGCATAGCAGATATACATTCATTGGAAGTAACAGCGAGCTGATAAACAGCTCCTTGGCACAGGTCTGCTGGTCTAGATTTATCTGGCTTCCCAGAACCTGAGGTCATCAAAAATCATCAAGACAAAAAGGAAGCCAAGATCCAGATGCTGCTGAAATATGTGGCAATGCAAGTTGGTAGCTCATATTAGAGTGAGAAAGACAAAAGATGTTCCCTCCTGGGTTAGAAAAAATAGAAGGATGTCCGTCTGTGACGAATCAAGTGAGCTCGCAGTCATTTAGCGTCTTGCCTATGAAGTTCCCTTCTGTAGGGCTCCTTGCTTTCCCTGCCTTCCACTGGTGGCAGAAAGATGTCACTGGCTCTTTGCTTACTGTGCATTCTGAGCACTATGCCTACTTTAACAGGAAACATGGGTAGCTTCCAGCTTCGGGCTGTGGCTCTTGTCTTCTGCCAGGCAATTTCAACCTCTGCTTGAACCCACTGAGGCTGTCCTGCACACCCAGGCTGAGGAACTGATTCCTTTTTCCCAGTGGATTCATCCACTGGTCCGCTGGAATCGTATATAAAATAAATATAAACATGAAAGAACCTGTCTCTGTGATAATCTCCCAGACTATGTAAGGATACCCATGAAGAAAGTTTCTTCTCCTCCCCATTCTCTAGTATTTTTTAACCATCTTCATATCCTTCCAAACTTTTTCATCCTTCTCTCTGGTCCTCTAGATTTATTCCACTTGTGACATGAACCCAGGACTCTGCTAAAATTTCACTCTATATGGAGATGAAAACAGTGGAGGGGAGAATGATTTTGCTGAGTGTTGTGAGGATCTTCAACATCTGGGTCCCATGTGTTACTCCTCACTGCCTTAGTTAGGAACTACTAAGCCAAGCCCCATGCACACCTGTGAACTTCAGGTCTCTGAATCTGCAGGTTCTTTGTTAAGCATCTGTCTTATCTCTAATAATCCTGCGTGTTTCTGCCTTTACTTCTGTCCCCTCACTGCAGGAAGCTATCTTACTTCTGTCATTCCGTGAAAGACTTGTTGAAACATGCTGGGCACTGATCTCAGATCTACCAGCTTCTCAAGTGAAATGAAAACAGAATGAACGATTACAGCCGACTGTTAGGTAAAAGCCTATATAGTGGGTCCCACAAAGCAAGTAAGGAAAGGCAGCATCTGACCATGTCAGAGCAGGAAAGGTTTCAGCTTCACTAACACTAATCGTAAGTGCAGGGGCGCTTCACCCACACCGGAAAGCAGGTCGTCTGCACAGACAAGCGAAGCCATCAGTTTGCGTTTGCTGCTTAGCATGTGGAGGAATATATCAGTGAGGAACACGACAGGGAGGTGATGGAGACACGCCTGACGGGAGAACAGAACCAGACAAGAGCTCAGCTGAAAGTCTGTCTCAAGACTGGTTAGCAAGCACTGTTTCATTGACTCCCTCAACATCTCCCTTATTAACTGTCCTGTCCAATTTCTTCTCTCTTTTCCAGAGTCCTGAGTCTCCACCCAAACAGTCCCTGCTGTTTGCCAGGCAGCCACTCAGAGTCTAAAGATATTAGGAGACTTCGTATTTTCACATAAATATGTACCAGATGCTATATCATTTTTTGGAAAAGGTTCTGAAGCTATGAATGGTTACAAAATTAACTTTATATAGAGTACTTTTATAAGCATGTCAAGCTTTCATGAGTGTAGACTTTAAAATACTTGCAGACACTAAAGGAAAAACTTTGTGAAGACAATTTAGCTTTATAGTTCTTTCTTTACAAATGTGTCCATTTGAGGACTCTCTTAAAATAAATTTACCAGTATTCCAGTGTATGATTTATATATAACAGAAAGTTTTCTTAGCCTCTCTCTCTCTCTCTCTCTCTCTCTCTCTCTCTCTCTCTCTCTCTCCCTCCCTCCCTCCCTCCCTCCCTCCCTCCCTTTCACATAATGTATGGAATGAAGGGGGAAAAATCACACATTGCTTGACTTGTAAGATTCCAGAAAGAGAACCTGGAAAAGAGAAAGTGATACTTTAGTAAAAAACCAAACAAACACAGGGAATATAATTTGAGAGGATAAATGACCTAGCAGGAAGTCTCTGAACGTGTAATCTCTCACTTTACTGAAGCAGGAAGGGGGCCAGCTCCCTCTGCAGACTCAGAAGACACCCAGGTATGGACATCAAGTAAAGAGGTCAATTTCTCTTCTAAACTCAGATATTCTGGCACTGGGTGTTCATCCCCTGGCACAAGATTTAATGGCAAACAAAGGCTCACTAGCCTTCCCACAAAGTGCTCTGCTTGTATCCGCTGGGCTCTGGTATCCTGGAAGGGTGGCAAGGTGCTCTTGCACACCGTGTGGCCCGATTGCCTGCGAGCCCCTCGCTTGATTCCTGCCCTCCTTTCCAACACCTGGGCCTCTTGCAGCTCACAGAAAATAGGGTGCAGGCCTCTGTGTCCTCAGACTTCCTCTCTCACGAACACCAGACAGCCATGGGGTCCAAGATGGCTTTGCCTGGGCATCCTGATTGCAGGGAGAGAGCACAGGCTCAGGCCAAGGCAAAGCCTGGACACAGTGCACCAGCGGGATGGACTCTGCGGGGAGGGGAACCCATGCAGCAAGCCCTCAGTCCACCTGCGGACCTGCCTTCCTGGCCAACACAGGCCAGGCCAGTCATCGTGGACACGGACTCCCATGGGGATGAGAAGACTGGACAGACAGCGTGACAGGTGCTGACATTCACAGTGCTCACTGGCAGAACTCAGAAACAGGCCGAGGCGCGTCAGAGGCCTCTCCTCCCCTGCACCTGTCTGTCACCTGCTGACCATGGTTTCCCTCCTGTCCTGCTCGCAGCCACCAAACAGGGCCCACTTCAATCCAGGGTGGGCGCAGGGTGTTCCTGACTGGTGTAGGCACTGGAGTTGCACTGACTGCTAAGCCTGCTAAAATCATATTCGTTTTATTTTCACCACACATCTGCAAATCTCAACAATGCCAATTCAAAGTGTGACCTTTTCCTGAGACACGGACCACTTTATTCCAATTAGCTTCTCTTGCTGCTTTTATTCATTAAATTAAATTCTGACTCACTACAATGCAGTTTCTACGAAGAGACCGTTTTTGCCTCTTTTTCATTGATTGACTGGATCACAGATGTCCTAGGGATAGAACCCAGAGCCTTGGCACTGAGCTACATCTCTGGCCCTTCTTTAATTATTTTTTTCATTTTCAGATGGGGTCTCACGAATAACACAAACTGGAATTTAGATTGGGATCCCCCTGCTTCAGCCTTCAAGAAGGCACGGATTGCAGGCACAAGGCTCCATGCCCTGCCAACTATTTTGTAGTTGATACAACTCAGATTTCAATCGTGCCTGACATGCACAGGTGCTGTAACCTTGTGGGTGACCTGTGATCTCTCAAGCAGTGCCAGACCTGGGTTCTCCCTGCCTTTTGGGGAGACAGGAGTTGAGAGGCTGGGAGTGAATTTTGTTTCAAAGGTCAAAGAAAAAGAGATGCAATGTGGCTGAGGCCATTTCCAGGGGTAGAGCTGCGCTTCATCAGGTCCTGATACTAATCTGGCTAGGCCTGCCTGAGGGCTCAGACAGGGACCGCGGACTGGGGGGCCATGGATACATTTCCAAGGCTCCCTCCTTACCCTTCCGCCCATCTTTTCAATCTTTCACCTCCTTTCCTGCCTCCTTTTCCCTTCTTTCCTTTTTCTCTTTTTTCTCCCTTCTATCCTATCTTCCTTCCTTCCTCTTTTTTTCTTCTTCTATCCTCTCTCCTCTTTTGTTTCCTAATACATACCTTTAGGACGCTTTCTGTATATCATTGTATTTACCCATGCAAAAATCTCTCATATGAAGAAAGATAAAACTAAGTCGCATAGCCAAGCTTGTACAAGTGTCATGGCCTTAGATCTGGACCGAACCCAGGCTGCCTGAGCTCAGTCTGCAACCTTCTCTGGCAGCACTGTCTGCTTCCATTCTCGCTCCCTCTTTAGCATTAGTCTCAGTCTGGACTCAGGATATCCCTGTTCCAAGTAGCAAAAGCTGCCCTCCAAGAAACACCCTGGCCTGGGGGATGACCTGGTCTCATCTCCTATCCCCAATTCCCACATCCTGGGTCCTTTAGGGCACAGAGATGCTGCCTCACAGAGCTGTTCCCTCTCCCTCTTCTTCCAAGACCCCCAGTGTTCACACCATCTCTAAGCAGTTGAGTGTCACCTCATTATTATTTTAATCAAATTGGGGAGCAAACTAGGATTTCTAAAAGACTCCAGTTACCATAAATAAATAAATAAAATTACAAGCCATTGTACTTTCATTGTGCCATGGTGCAGATATTTCTCGGGGGCTCCCATTTGGTAAAAAGGACCTGGTGATTGGAAAGAGTCAGGAGGTGCCTGGGTTCATTCCAGGATGCAGCTGGTCAGAGCCAGCTACTGTGGGTCACCTTTCTCCTGCAGCTCTAGGTGAAGGTCACATGATTGAACACTATGTGTAAGTCCTGATGCGATTGGAGAAACAGCAGGAGGAGGGGGCTGAGCCAGAGGTCCGGAAGGACTCAGCTATCCATGTGTCCTCCTGGATGGTAAACCTTTGCTCTCCAAGTCCATGCCACAGGGAAGCCCCCGACAGAGCATCACAGGAAAACGGACCCACCAATCTCCATCTCTGAAAGAGATGTGCATTCCCCAGCACAATTACACCCCTTTCCAAAATGGTACCATATTGATTTTAAATGTTAGGAATCAAGTCTTTGAATTTGTATTCCGCAATCAAAGATGCTGAGTAAGTTTGAACTCTAGAATTTAGCCAAACCAAGTGATTTTAAAGCATAGTAAATAAATGATGTGTACTTGATGAAATGCATCCCAAGAACAATTTCAAGGAAATCATAATCATTATTATCAATAATTATTATTTTTGTTATTGATATTTATCTTGAAATCATGAGATGATACATATATAAATTAATGAGAGAGGATACACAAAAAACTTCATGCTGAAGATTTTCAGTAGGAGGGCTGGAGATATAGTGCAACAGTGCCTACCTGGTAAGCTTGAAGTCCTAAGTTTGCCTGTTACCAAAACAAACAAGCAACAGATTTTCAGTAGAAATAAAACTAGCTCCAGTTAAAATACTATATTTTTAAGCTTGAACTAGAAATCAATAAAAATACTATATCCATTACTTTAAAATTCTGATTTCTGGAAAAGTCCAGAAGCAATGCTCAATCCAGCAGCAGGGGCATGGAGTGGTTTATCAGAAAAGAACACTGAAGCGCAGATAATTCACATATTGTTCTGAGGTTCAGCCAGCTGAGCTTGTTTTAAATCTCCACCTACACTTTCATTTCCAAATCAATAATGATAAATTATCTTGGATGTTATAGTCAGCATAAATAATACATTTTTTGGCACAAACTATTATGCTTTTGGACCATCCTCAATCCATTCTTTGTTTTATGTTAATATTTACTAATCCATTTCAATGAGGTCAAATGAACAGTTCTTGACTTATAAGAGTGCAAAAGACAAGTTGCTGCTTTGGAGTTTAGCTCATTTTTGCTTGCATTTTATCGATTAGATACACCTGGGCTGTACAATAGTAATTGCCTTCAATATCAATAATGCCTCATGCACAGAACTTACCTTGGGCATTTAAAAAAATAAAACTAAATACAAAGTGTATAATAAGCAAGAAGTACTCTTACATTTTATTCTAAGTAACAAATTTGATATCTATCAAGATAAGTCTAATACTAGTTTGCATTTTAAATAATCATTGTCATAAAGCCATACATTTATTCAAGTATGTTGTGTAACAACATTTTTGCTGTTAAATGTTTGACCCTAAGGCTACTATACGATTGAAAATCAGTGCCATCTCATTGAACACACACACACACACACACACACACACACACACGCACACCTTGCTGTTAATCAGAGGTACTGTCTTGCTTTGAAACAGAAAAAAAACTTTTTTAAAATAATAGAGGATTTATTACATCTAGCAATAGATTTCTCAGCATCACAGTTATACATCATATAAGCTCATGCTCTGTTTATTTAAATGAAGCTCCAAAGATATCTTGAAAATTAATTCTCCCGGGTCAACAACATGAAAGACTTTAGAAAATTATGGTAATTTAGAGAAGTTACAGAACAAGTGTTTGGCAAATATCAGAGTGCACTGATAGCTAACTTTCCTTGGACGAGGAAGGTAAGCAGTCTGTGCCTGCTGCATTTTGGTGTTAAAATGTCCTCCAGCATTCTCGTGTGTTCCTGGGATGCCATGTCCATCAGTGCCATTTCCTCTGCTTGGTCCTTCCACCTCATGCTTCCGCCTTGGAGCCTGCTGACATGGCCCAGAATCCACTGGAAAATAAAAGCAAACTAAATCCCCTAGAGCTGCCTACCTGGGGAGAATTGGAAAAACTGAACAAACTAAAATGAATTTAGACACAAATTATCCCACCTGGAAAAAAACTTCCTGTCTCTCACCTCTCCTTTGATTTTCTTAGTTATCTAGTTACTTGTTTTCCTACATTCAGTGTTATATAAGTGTTAGTTATGGGATTTTCTAAGTGGAATACTTTCTAATGAAAGTTGGAAACTCAACTGAAAAATCATGTTATAGCTGGCTTTTAACTTTTATTCCAGAGAAACGCCTGCCTGGAGTACCTGGTTGTGTTGTTGGACGCTCTTGATTTTCACAGCCTGGAGCTATTCCCCCAGCTTTGCTCAGACTCAGGTCTCCATAGCCACTTTAGCATGCAATACGTGTCACTGCAGACATTGGTGGCACCTTTGGACACCAGTGTTCCTGACCTGCTTGCAGGCAGCACTGATGCACTCCTATGGATTATCAGGATAGAGCCGCCTGGCAGCCGAAGTGCAGGGTCACTGCCACAGGTCTCTAAGCTCTGTGCCACTCTCCTTCTTCCTGACCTACTTCTAAATATATCTCCGACCTTTACAAATACTGCAGATGACTACTTTTTCTTTCACAGTGTAATAGCATTTAAAGCTATGCTTTTACAAAGCAATTCTAAGGTTCCCTTTTCAGTTTTAAGGGAGCTTTGTATTGTAATAGATTTATCTTCTTTTATTATTTTGTTTTATAAGCTTGCTCATCCATCTTATCTTATTCTTAGACTTGGGATTGTCTTCAAAATTTTTATAGATTTCATTATGGATTTAATGATTCTTTTTTATTTAGCAAACTATGATTAAATAAATCTAGAATGGAGAAGTATTATTCATTTTCTACCAACTTAATGAATTTTATTTTTAAAATTTATTATATTCTGCTATATTAAGTGCTTCATATACTGAATTTTGTAAATCTATATGTTAGTTTCAATACACACTTAGCTTTTAAACTGTTTAAATCAATACAAGATTCATCTACTAGTTTAAATTATTACGTATACTCTTGAAATGTGGTTTCATATATGAGTGCTATGTTAAGTCCAATCCTGTAAAAAAAATGTTTTCTTATCTTCTGTAGCATAGCATTAAACAATAAATCAGTGGATGAACAATAGGGCCAGAGTGAATGATTTGGCAGTTAGATGTTTCATTGAACCGATTAATGTATCGTTTTTAGGAGAAATAGTGCTGTTCAAGAAAAAAACAGTTCAGCGGGGTGAGACACACTGAAAAGCCTCTGAAGTGGTAGGGTGGCTGTCACCACTCTCCCAATTTTAATGGACAGGGGCTTTGCCACAGCATGCGATGGAGCCATGCTGATTATTTGTCTGAAATATTCTTCTATGGGTCTAAGGAAGTAAAAAGCCTTTTAATCCCAGTCTTTTAAAGGGCTGTCCTGCAAGTACTTTGCAGCCCCTGGCATGCTGATGGGTGGATGGCTGAGTTTCCAGAGGTTAGGAGGAAGTTCCTCTTGGAATTCTACCTTCCAATGTTTTCCAGATATTCTTGATCCACTGGTTTCCCAGGGATATTGTGGAAGGGTACCACAAGCTGGATGACTGAAAACAGTAGAGGTTTACTTCCTCAAATTCTGGAGGCCTGAACTCCAAAATCAAGGTGTTAGCACACTCTTCACCGTCCTCCTCAGAGCTCCACCCCTGGCTTTTGCAGCATTTGGTGGCCTCAGGCTCTCTCCTCTGGGGACTGTGTAACTTACTCCATCTCCTCATAACTGTCTACTGTCTATGTCAATCTCTCTTGGCTTCATGTGATACCTGAGTGGACTGCACAGGGCCCAGTTTAATGAACAAAACGAGACAACAACTGGCAAGGCTCCATTTCCAAATATGCCCGATTCCGCATCTACTAGGAGTGAGGAGTTCACCATGTTTTGCAGGCAGATACAGCTGAATCAATGATGCCACATATATCTAAGGATTTTACGTGTAGGGTGATGTGAACGTTTCACAACTTAGAACCTGCTGGCTGTATATGATTGGCAATTGGTTGTATGACTTTGTCATAATTGTAAGAGGGGGACATTCGCTGGTTCAGATGGTATGTATTCATCACTTATATGCGAGCTGAGCTGATCAGCCACGACTAAAAATATGAGTTAGACATGACCTTCTTTGGGAAGAACTTAGCAGCATAGAAACCAAATAAACATACAGTGCCACTAATTTAGATAGAGAATCCGTAGTCCCTTGAAAGACTCAGGATCAAGTTCGAAGAGCAAGGAGAGCATCCATGGAAGACTTGCCAAGGAACAGCTGTGGACAGCCCAGATGGCTTTGCTCTTTCCTCTTACATGCCTGAGCTCTCAGAATAATGTCCTTGTACACCTCAAAGACATCAGCACTCAAGTCCTGCGTTTGTCCGTGACTCAAAGCTGTCCTGATGCAAGTGACATTCAAGAACCGGGGAGGTTCTGTGAACGGTTTAGCTCTATGGCAGGATCAATTCCAAAACTGGCAATAAGAATTTTAAAAGTTTTAAAAGAATTTTGTTGATTTCTGGAATGGTAAGTGGCATAATAACTTTTAAAATTGATCTTATGTTTTGCATGACACTTTTCCATTTTTTATATTAATTCATTTTCATGATGGACTGTAGAAATATTATTCCATGACATTTGCAAATTTTAAAAATTAGACTAACTCTGTGGCTCAAATATTTGAAATTCTATGAAATAAGACTCTACAAAAAAATTACATGGTACCAAGAACCTCTGTCCAAATCTCCTTCCCTCCCACCCTGTAGAGCTGTAGTTAATGAGAGTTCAGGTGATTAGCAAGACGTTTGATTACCTTCTTTCACATTCAGACCTTCAGACCTGTTCAGACCAGCTAGGAAGGCTTCCTAGGTATACAGAAAATTACTTTTTAAAGAGAGAAAACTTTGATGGCAACATGTTTAGTTTCTGCCACTGCAGTTATATACTCAAAGTAGCACAGCATAGTCCATGCCTTTGTTCCACTTTCATCTCTCCCTTGTCCTAGTGAAATGACCTTGAATGTTTCTGAAACTAGTCATTAAAACATTTTCCCCATCTGCAACAGAGAAATTCTTATAAAAGCAAGAGGAGATTTCATATATGAATTTATTTTTTGCGGTGTCCCAAGTTGTTTGGACAGGAATGGTATGAATACTTAGCGGCAGATACATTATTTTTCTTCAGAGAAATGCCAATTAAGAATGTTTTCCTTAGGTTACATTCAGGCAAAAGCAAAGACATGAATCTTTCTTGATTCTTTTTGTAAGTGTAACTGAACTAAGGTACACTGGAGAGTCTGCAAAGTAACTATTTTCACTGCTGTGATTTCTTATTTCTTCAATGTAATAAACTTGGTTTGCTTAATCAACAGGTTGTTATGCTGATCTTTGAGAAAAAGGACTGTTAGAAATGTATATCATAGTAATTTAATTAATATAGAATTCTAGGTCCACACATATAAATGGATTTTTCTGCAAACGATTCCCATTTTTCTTCATTCTTCTCTGAAAATCAATATTATAAATATTATTTTAGCTGTGTCCTTGAACTGGCTAGCTTTTTCCACATGTGTGTAAATTGAAGTCCCCTAATTTGGGGGTTAGCCTCAATGTAAATATACTCATACTGGTGTTCCAGTAAGATCTTCCCCTGTCTTGGTGCCTTTCTCCTCTTCTGAAAAACAAAGAATAAAACAAAGGATACATTATATAAGTCTCCTAAGGGGACACAACTGTAGCATGGGAAAGCTGTGCTCTAGCATGAGTCTCCCATAGAAAATGAACTTAGAAGATTGTTATTGGAGGTCTGAATTAGTGACAGCTATGCACTGTGATAAGACCACAGCCCAGGGATTTATATAACCGGGATGAAAGTACCACAATTCTGCAGATACTGCCACTGAATGAGGAATTACAGGAGTCATAAATGACTTTGCTATGAAAGGGTTAGGTATATCTGTGACCTTAGAATAATTATGAGGTTTCAGAGCTTAGAAGCCAGTGGTCCCAAGGAGCAATGATTTTACAAGTGTTTCAGATCCAAACGGTGTTTTCCTAAAGACTCTTGGCCTATGAATCAAATCCCCAAGGACACCTTTATTAGTCACAGAAGGAGAACGTGATACCAAACCAATTTCCCAACACAGCAACAAAACTTTACAGGAGCGGAGGTAACCGGGTGTTCCACCTAAGACAAATTTCTGAGTAGTACAGGTTTGCAGGACTCAAGGGTTGCAATCAATCAACTTCACTTTGCTTCTTTCTTATGGCTCCATGAGCAGCATCCTGTGTTACTTAAACATAGACATCAACCTTCACAATTTTAATTGTTAGCACTGCCAATCCTAGGTTGAAAAGCAAAAGAAAAAATATCTAGCTACATGAGCTAATGTTGACTAGGGGATAAAACTACCAAAAGTCCCCCTAATTCTGAATCTTCCTTTTGACATCCAGGAATTTGCTAACCAAACACTAAAAAGCAATATCTTCTGTAATTATGTGTCCTTTCAGCTTTAGAATCCATGCCTAAGGAAAAAAAAATTGCAAAACCAAAAATATAAAGGATTAAGTCTTCAAGCTACTAACAGAAAAATCAATAGATACTTTTAAAATTTACTAAAGAATTATAAATTTATACATTTTACATTTTAATTAAATACATATTTGAATTAAACTAAAATGTACTGTATTTTAGACCTAAAATGTACTTTATGTTTATACACTACATGATTCATATTTCATCAATGTATAATTAAATAATATAAACTTTTTAAAGTCAATACATGTAAAGTGCTACATTTCATAAATAGATGTATACACTAATAGTAAACCTTTCATTTAATGTAATTTTACATGTCTTGTCAATTGATTGTATTTTACAACTTTATTATTTTAAAGATGTAAAAACCAGCTTTCTTAAGGAAGCCAGTCAAATTACATACTCTAAAACATCTGACCATTAATGAAAATAATGGCCTACTATATATTTCCAATCAAAATTCATTTAAACTTACCATTAAAAAAGAATCCAAATTCTTGCCAAAGTATTCATTATCATGAACTCAGTAAGTGTAGTGTTGACCATGTTAATTGATTAATTAATTCATTTAGCATTCTCTGAAGCTTATTTATTATCTATCTGGTAGCTCTTTCTATCAGAATGCATGGTCCCAAAGACAGATCTACCATCATGAACACCCAAAGTATGATGAACTTTCTGAGGTTGTGACTGATTGTGACTTTTTCATGTCAAGTTTGACTGACCCAAAAGGTAGCCAGAAGTTTCTCAAATACTTCTCTGAGTGTCTTTGGGAATGGGTATCTTTCCAGGTGAGGTTAACATTTGGGGATATAGGAGATATAAAGTAGATGGCCCTTCCCGATGGTTTTGCCTGTCTCTCTCTTTCCCACTCTCTAGGCCCCGACAAACATACAAATACCACACACACACACACACACACACACACACACTATTCTGCTTACCTTGGGATCCCTAACTAATGCAGAGGTTTACGTATACTATTATGAGTTGTAGATTTTAGAGAATCATATAATTAACCACACACTAATTATAAACAGTTCCTCAGTGGATTCAAAGCCTAATATGAACCTTAAAGTAAATATTTCAAGTTGTATGCAAAATACATTCTTTTTTTTTAAATTTTATTTAAGGAGAAAAAAGAAAAAAAACAGAAAAAAGGGTACAAGTTATACAGAATTTCAGAAAAAATAAACAGTAGGGAATCACTAGTTAATTACATATTGTCATCTTAGAAATAGTTGTTCAGTTGTTCAAGTTACAAAATTAAAGCATATAGAGGGGACTTTCAAACAGTGAGACTGCAAACAGTTTTGTTCAATGATCCAACAAAACTCAGTAATATGGTTATCTATCTTATACACTTAAATATATATGCAGTTATAACCTTTAGAGCACTTTCTTTTCCTTTCTTTTGTACAATGACAATTACACAATTTGGGTTTTATTAAGAATATAGTTTATTTCTGTATGCTTTAAAGCAATTTAGCCTCATACATTTCTTTCAAATATAATTTTATTTTTTAAAAAGAACTGGATTGAATGAAGTAGATGTATTGCTAGCTGCTTTCAATATAGAAAGACCAGCTGGGCACACAGTGTATATACAAATTCCAATGGCTCTTCTCCTCCTGCTGCGAATTCTGTTACAGTGACTTCAAGATAAAAATCAGAGCTGGACTCCATCAGCAAAAGAAGGAGGGCCCCACAGTTTTATTTGATTAAATATCATTATAGGATTTCAACCATCTCACTTTCCAACAAATTATAACACCAGTGATTTATAAGATAACATTTTTTTATGAGGAGAAAGAATCCTCAAGTATAATTATTCCACTTGGCTTTATTACTGTATCAATTCCATATGTGACAGAACAATTAGATAAAGCAATTAATCATACTTCACTTTTCTCCCAGCTGACAAGGAAGAATGAAAGGTATTCTACCCATCACAGGGAGGATAAGTAGGAATTCCTGTCTAGAGGATCTGGTATTTCTCTCGTCCTGGAGGTGAGTCAAGAAATACTATGGAGGAAAAGCGTAACAAAAACAAAAACTAGGTCATGGAGGAAAAAGCAAAGTTGTATAAATAGAAGGATTTTTGAGCTAAAAGAAAGGAAATTTTCAGAATATAATAAAGGTGTCATTACTTTCATAAGTGAAAAGAAAAAGATGAAACACTACCAAGAAAAACAGACTACCAAATGAGGATCAAAGAAAAGAAAATGCAAAACATTCTTATGACTGTAGCATGCTGATAAGAACACACATTTTTGTAACCACTCTTAAAGATGTTCTGCACAGTAACTGTCAAAGTATAAATGAGCATGCCTTGAGAGCTAGTTATTCCTTTGCTTGGAAATTTATCTCATACGATTGTTAAATGTTATATGGAGAAAGACAATCATTACAACCCCAGTGTGTTGTCATACAGTCCCTACATTCTTATCCATGTGGAATAAGGTTAGCAGTTTGTGCTGAACCATTGAAATAAATACTTTGTAATTAAATGATTCATGAAGAAATTTCATATCAAAGAGAGCATGTTTAGATATACTGGTATTTAAAAAATTAAATCACATATTATGTCTTTATTTTTGTAGGGGAAGAGGATACACACATGCATAAGCACACCCACCGCAAAAGATGCCACCTGAGAGGACCCCTAAGGACACTGAATCAATACAGAAGAGGAGCTGGATTTTCACTCTACTTTTTAATGTGATTTTCAAACTGTCATATTTTTTAACTAGTTGATAGTAAGTGAATAAGCAAAGCATTTAAAGTTCCAAAGTATTTGAAAATAGCTCACACCAAAATTGTTCTTAATGATATGTACTAAAAGGTAATGTCAATTCAAAATATTTAAAACACTTGTAATCAAGTGATAGCAAAGCAACTTATTCAGTTTGGTCACAAACTGCTACACTTAGCCTTAAATAAAATTTGAAAGCTTGTGTGATACAGATAAAAATGTCCTCCAAAAGTCTCACTTGCTCTGGGATGGGGTCCAGTCTGAGGGGCAGGTCACAGGGTTGTGACCTGAAACATATTCTTGTCCTCTCCTCTACCACCCTTCTTTTTTTCTTTTCTTTCTTTCTTTCTTTCTTTCTTTCTTTCTTTCTTTCTTTCTTTCTTTCTTTCTTTCTTTCTTTCTCCTTCTTCCTTCCTTCCTTCCTTCCTTCCTTCTTTCTGTCTTCTCTCTCTCTCTCTCTCTCTCTCTCTCTCTCTCTCTCTCTTTCTCTCTCCTCCCCAGCTGCCATGAGATTAACAATTTCTCTCTGGGGGCTGGGGATTTAGCTCAGCGGCATAAGGGCCTGCCTTGCAAGCAGACAGTCGTGAGTTCAATCCCCGGTACCAATAAAAAAAAGAAAAATACAAAAAAAAAAAAAAAAAAAAAAAAAAAAAGAAATTTCTCTCTGATATGCCACTGTACCATGGGATTGTTGCCTCGGAGCCAGGCAACTCAGGACTGACCTCCCTGAAACTATGATCCAAAGTTAAACTCCTACTTGAATTTTTGGATGCCAAATATGACAAGGAAGTGACTAATACTAACCTGAAGTGTGTCTGTAGTATAAGAAATACTGAAATTACTAAAACAGTTCTTACCTTGTAGAGATAGGAGAAAAAAAAATCATGAAAAACAAGTGAAATAACCATATCTATCTATCTATCTATCTATTTTTCCATTTATCCATTTATATTTAGAGAAGCAGTTTAAAAAGCCAAATAAAAAAGACAGAAAATAATCGAAACAAAAAAAATGTGGTTTCCTAAGAAAACAGGTGAGTAAAATTCTATGAGAACTCCGATAAAGCTGCCTGCCATGTATATAAGTTAAATGGGCAGATATCAAGGCAACACCAGCAAAGCTAATATAAAATTAATTTAAAACCTTTAGTAGTCCAAAACAAATTAAGTGAAATTCATGTATAAATAATCTGCCCCCTCCCGCTCTTACAAAAAATTTAGAGGCTCAATCCCTTAAGCACTCATTTTGCAATGTAATAGTCAATGATCAGGAACAACAATCTTGTGCAAAACGTACTGAAAAATGAAAGAAGGAAGATTACCCGACTTATTGTTCAAGATTTCAATACTATGGGAAGCAAAATCTCTAACCCTAACTAACTACACTGAAGTCAGAGGTGCACACTAAGTACACACTAAGTAATCATGGCCTAAGAGTAGCGTGATTCTTCACTTTAGAAAATTTAATAACATAATGCATATCATTGCTAGATAGAAGGAAAAGGAGAAATCTTTATATAATTATGTTTTATAAAATTAAAACTTCACTTAGAACACTTACCTGAATAGAACTACACATTTTAGTCACTAAGTTGACAGTGATGTTGAGTAATAAAGATATAAATTTTGAAACTTTAGATGCAGTCTTTCATATTCAGAGAAAAAGCAAGAATGTCTGCTAATATTACTACCATTCAGCATTATACTATCTACCCTAGTCAATGAAAGAAATTAAAAGAATATAAAATGTCTGAAATAAGGTGACAAAATCACCATTAAATGATATGATTGTCTACAGTAAAACTCAAGAGAATCTGTTAATTATGGTTTACTAGACCAGAACTATATTTTAAAATAGTACAAAGTTTTACTAATAATAACCAAATTGAAAAAATGTAATAGAAAAAGAGTTCCATTCAAAAAAGGAACACAAGTGCTAATATCAGCAGAAGAGTACATCATTCAAATGTATAGTGACATTCTTAATAAAGGTTAATGAAGGTCACACACACAGAGAGAAAGAGAGAGAGAGAGAGAGAGAGAGAGAGAGAGACCTTATATAACTCAAATTAGCTTCCAAAGGCCTAATTCTGAATACCATCATGTTGGTTTGTAAGCTATCAGTGGATCAATTTTGAGGTAACAATCATTCAGTTCATAATGAGAAACATAAAACTTGCTGATCCATTTTTGACTAGTGTTCCAAAGGTAATTGGTGTAAGTTAGGGTAGAGTGTCAATGTGATTGGCTTTGAGATTGGTGAAGCACACTTATCGGTAGGTCTGGTGGCTCGGGGATGGTGGACCTTGAGTCTATGTTTGGCCCTTCACTCCTTCCTCTCTAGCACTCGTTTTCTGCTCTGCTTCCCAGCCACAGTGCAGTAAGTAGCTTTGCACTAGAACCAGGTTAACTCTATTTAGGAGCCACCCAATCATGGGCTAAACCCACAAACAAAGACAAAGCCCTCTCTTCCTTTAGATTCTGCCTTTTGGCATATTGGTTCTCAGCAAAGAGAAAACTAGCCAGTGCAGACGCTCAGGCTCACACTTGCATTTTAGGTGCTTCATGTAAGCATAAGTCTTGGCTACAATACCACCTCTCAATGTTTAGCCTTATTTGGTCTTCAAGACCTGAACCGCTGATGATTGAAGACAACACCAATTAACCTGGTCCTGCATAATCCCTAGTCGGTAATTCTCTATCATCCTTGTTCACATTATTGAATCATTCTTCTTTTTAGGAAATTCATGGGAAAAAATGAAGGGATATATACTTTATTTAGAATTATCCCAGTGTTCCTGTTTCTCTCTGTTCAATATTTAGAAAATATACCTATTTAGAAGCAATTCATACGTAAATAAAATGGTGTACTGTCTTAGGCATTTTCTTCTCATTGAAACATAATTCTCAACCAACACAACTAAAGGAGAAGAGGCTTACTTCTGCTCACAGTCATGGTCCTTTTCAGGATTGCTTCAAAGCAGTAAATAGTATGGCAGAGGGGCACAGCAGAAGGAAAGCTGCTCAGTTTATGGGGGTCAAGAAGCAGAGAGAGGAAGGAGGTGAACGCTGCTGGCTCGTGCCCTCTTCTGGCCTGCTTCTTCAGAGCAGGCTATGCCTGCTACTGCAAATCTGCTATAGTCACTTTCCAAAACCCTCCCTGTGATCACCTGGGCCCTGCAGAGGACATTCACAGCCCAAGCCATACTACAAACTCACTCACTGAGGTTTTTTAACTAATTATTTATTATTTGACCTAGTAGACTATCACTGAGTCCTGACCATGTATCCCTCTAATTCATACCTGTTGTACCACATCCTGACTGTGTTTTTCCAAAGGCCAGGCTGTGCATGCAGTCTTCAATTTACAGATGAAAATTAAACCAGCCTCATAAATCTAAATAAGTTGAAAATATCTTGTTTCTTCACAAAGGTATTGTTTTTCCCTTGTGGAAAACCACATGACAGATTAAGAACTCTATAGCTATTTAGGGTCTTCTCCACCCACACCTGCTAGATATTTGTGCTAACGGCTTGAACAGTGGGGCTGGTTTCATGGTAATGCTCCAACAGTCAGACTTCCTCAAGGGTGGGTGATTGTCATTCTGTTCATTCTCTGGCTGCTTTGGAAATTTGAATCTTGTCACTCTGCCCTCCAGAAGAGATGGATTGGGAGGACTCCAGCATGTTAGATAATGGATCACAGCCTACTAATCTTTGATAAGACTATAATCCTATAGATCTTGGTGTCTATTCTTTTTTTATTCTTTCATTTTTAACCTGATGAAAAATGTCTCAGCACACTTAATTGATCAGAAAATATACATGTTCTTTTGAAATCATATTGCTTGGGTGATAAATATCATAGTTTAACCCATCTATTTGGACAAGGAACAATGATGTCCATTTTCTTCTTGTACAAAAATTTTGCTCAATCCAGCATACACAGACTACCCCCCTCATCTCAGACTACCCCCCTCATCTATCCTTCCCACTGATGGGGAGATGGTGACCTATTATTTGTATGTCTAGCTATGGTGTATTACCCTGAACACTGAATGTTACTGCTACACGTAGCTGGGCCTCTCTTTTAAACTTGATGTTTGAAGGCAAGTGTTCAGTAATGCATTCCAGTTTCAACAACAGAAAAGTTTTCTCCAACTTGTGACACCAAAGAGCACCCTGAACATGTAATTCCTAATCCAAATAGATCAGCACAGCTCTTTATCTCAATGGCTCCCTGATATCCTATAATGATTTATGGTTGAGATCTCTCTTTCCCAGTGGAAACAGAGAAAAAGAGACACAGTATGCTTCTTGTCTACCCACCCTGATCCCAGCCCTGTTCTACTGGACACTTAGCAAAGCTCCTCTCAACCTAGAATAAATTTCAGTTTCTTCCATATAAGCTACAGGAGTTTGAATAAAATACAGATATGTGCCCTGCTGTATACCTGCTCTACAAAAGGATTAACTTCCATCTTCTAGGTCTCTCTGTGGATTTGAGACTCTATTTAAGAGCTGCTATCACATTTCTACCTTAGACCAAAAGAGGGAAATTGGAGGTGATGGAACATTGTAAAAAAAAAAAAAAGAGAGAGAGAGAGAGATTCTCAAGTGTGATCTACTGCTCCACAAAGACTGGTATAATCAATTCCCAGCTCTAACTCATTTGTAAAGGGAAGGAGGATGGAATTTTTGAGCCAGGGAAGCCGAGCAGTGCTTATGGAAATTACAGGAAGTCAGTGCAGAGACAACTGCCCCATGGGTAGGCTGTGCATTTGGAAAAATACACCCATCTTTTTCTCCATCTTTAATCTAATAGTATTTAGGTCATGAATTTGAATAACTTTTCTGTCTAGGAGAACATGATTCCAAATTCTGTTTGCCCCTTTGAAAGTTATTTTCTTATAATTTGCATTATACTCTTTGCACCAAGGGCCAAGGAGATAGGCGGGTCAATATCAGTGGCTTTTCATCAATACTGAGAGGGGCTTGGACTCATTCTGGTGGCTGTGTGGAGAACTGAATGGCAGGTAATGAAATAGAAGCAAAGAGAATGGGGTGTAATTGGAGCCCTGGCTGGTTCTCTGGGTGGATGGTAATGGATTAAGTTAAGGTGGTGAGAGAGATACAAAGAAGAGACTGGATTCCTGCTGTATTTTGAAGGTGACCTTTGAGAGTTTTTGCAAGCAATGATTAGCCTCTCTATGTATGCTTTCATGAAAGGAAGGCTCCTGATTCTCCTGAGTCAATGGATCTCATCTTTCCCTAAAATGAAGAAGAGTGGGGAGAGGGATAGAGTTAGAAGTGTGGTAGAAAAGTCCCTTAGAACAAGTGGACTCAAGGATTCCTACATGACCTCAAGCAAAGGCTGTGAGCAGACAGTGAGACCCTGAAGCTCAATGACTGCACACAGAGGGACAGGAGGACAGGAGAAAGGAGGAGGACATGGGCTTAGGGCAGGGTTATGCTCAAGCAGGCAACCTGCAGAAAACCCAACTTAACATTTTCAAGCACAGTGGGAAGGTTCTGAGAAATGAAAGGTCATTTTTATACTCCTGTTTTCTTTGGAGTACTTTGAGTGCAAACACCTCTAACCTATGTGACTTCTCCTTTCAACTCTCAGTCAGTGGAGGGAGGAGCAGAGGTGGCACCCCATGGAATTCTAGGCATTTCTTCCTTGTGCAAGGGCGGGACATCTTCCCATTGAATAACTTCAATGCTTTCAGTGCTTCCTGAAACAGCTCTCACTAGCCCTATCTTTTTGTATTTTGGAAACACTCAGAACACCCCAGAGTGCCATAACATCACTCTCACACACAAACACAGTGTGGAAATGACCAAAATATCAATTAAAGGTGATGCTAGGGTTATTTTCAAAAGATGAAAAATATTAACAAAAGATGAGAAATATAAAATAAAAAGCAGCCTTTATTCTGAGAACACAGAGAGAGATGACCGGCACCCCCATCGCTGGCATCCGGTGATCTCTCCGGTGGACATGTGGCGTGGGGGCCTGTAAATAGCCTCGGTTTAGGGTGGAACCTAAGGCGGCATTAGGGATACACAGGTAGCCCATTGGTCCTAGGTTTGGCGCCATATGTAAATTTCCAGGGGTGGGAAGATGGCATCACAGGTAACTTCCTAGGGGCAGGGGAGATGGGGCTTCCTGCTTCCGGTTGTGGCTTTCCTGGCTACAGGGTCCTATCTGGGCCAAAACCCTTTCAGGTGACAAATAGCAATTGATAATCTAAGCTCCAATTACTGCATTACAAAATTTTGCCACAAAGCAAAGCCTGTGTGCCTAGAAGCAAATATACATTGTAGATTCTGGAACTAAATTTTCTCAACCAGCTGCAGGAAGTGATTGTTCCTTAGTGGAGGGGAGGACAGGATAAGAGTGAAGGGATGGAGCCTTAGATCTGTGAGCCCTTGGGCCTTGTTTCTCCTGTGCCAGCAAGCCCTGCATTGACTAAAACCCATTGATTCCCTGAGAGGTCTCTACAAGGTTAATCTCAAAGGCAAAGACATCAGGACAGTGTCCAGCAGAGATGCCTGTGTTCTAATCTCAGCTGTACCACATGTTTGCAGTTTGTGCTTAAACAGAAAACCTCACTCCTTTCTTTTCCAAATTGCCTACTGTCACAGAAGCTACAATACTTAGCGCCCAGGCCCTTGTGCTCCTGGGTGAACCCTGGCTGTGGATAGGACCCTGCTCCCACTTACTCTTGTCTGACTCAAGCTGGCCACTGAGGCATCATTTCTCAAGAGAAGCCTTTCCCGAGTAGCCACATTTTTCTCCTTTAGGGAGAATTCTGAGATGGGAGACTATAAACCTCGGCGAAGACTGGAGTGCATCCAGCAAGCCAAATCAAGGAGGAAATTGCACCTAAGCAATTTGTAGCTTGCAGAACAATTTTTCCCCAATGTAGTCCCTCTTTATTTATGAAAACAATACCGAATATAGCATTTAGTATGTGCCAAACTCTGTTAAGCCCTTTATAAACTTTCTTTTTTTTTTTTTTGTTTTTTTTTGTTTTCCTGGCTATGCCATGAGAAGGCTTGTGTTTAATGAGTTGGCATCTCTCTCTCTCTCTCTCTCTCTCTCTCTCTCTCTCTCTCTCTCTCTCACTCTTGCTCTTGCTCTTGCTGTCACTCTCTCTCTTTGCAGTATGAGGGCTGAATCCAAGACCTTTCCAATGAGTAACATCTTCAGCCCTTTTGTATTTATTGTTAAAATTCTGAGACAGGGTCTTGCTATATTGCCCAGGCTGGGTTTAAATTTGTGATTTCCTGCATCAGCCTCCCAGAATGCTGGGATGATAGGTGTGTGTGCCAACAAGCCTGGCTACTTGGTCAAAGAAAATGTGCAACCTATTTGGTCTACAAACCACTCAAGAAAATTGGATGAAATGATACAACTCTCATCTTGATGCTAGTTAAGGTGCTAGTGATCACAAGGTGTCATAAAGTAAAGAAATCAAATTTTAAGAAGCTAATGTTTCCTAAAATGGTCACAAACCAATTAAATGTATTAGCGGATTTGCTTACAACATAACAACATATTTCTCCCCGTTTAAGTAAGAATGAGCTGTGGGACAGCCATGCAGAAGGCCCTCACAGTAAGATGGTCACTTGTTTTACATGCCCCATGTTTTCCCCCAAAAGATTTTTTTGCATACACACAGTTGTGCACATACATATACACAAGCACACACACACCCTAAAACATCGGTTGCCTCTGACCCCCTCCCCTTGCACACCGTAGGGTCCCAATATGTGCACAGGACCCCATCTCTGTCCAGGGACCAACCCTAAAGACCCTCCTTTTCCTAGTAGTTCCACTACTGGGACCCAGGCTTCTCCCTCCACTGCCTCCGAGAAGCTGAAGATCTTGCCTATATGGTGTTGATATTTATGATAGAAGGATAGTTTGCTTTTTAGAGTGAGCTGTTATTCAAATAAGAAAACATCTGTGTGTCCTAATGAGAGGAGATATTCTACCATCCGTGCTCACGACGCCTGGAAGTTAAACCACTTGAAATAGAGACTTTATGATGATACAATTAATTTTCTCTCCACAAGAATCGGGCTAGTTATTGTATAGCTATTACCTTATTGAGTCCTCACGACACCCTTCTGAAATAAGAAGTATGTACTTTCATCACTGCATAAAAAGCTAGCAAATTCAGGATCCGTGAGGGTAAATGGGGCTCGCACAATATGTGGCTGAGAAATGATTTGTGACCAAGCTGTTCTCATCCAGAGACCAGGTCCAGAAGCACTGACCCCTCCAGGGTCACTGCTCAGGGCAGGCTTCCCTCTGTGATAGCTGCCTCCCCATAGAGGAAGGCGGGCTATAGATACCATATCACTCTTCAATACGTAGTAAACAATTCTAGTCATCTTATATTAATTTTATGGGGTAAAGAAAACACCCCTGAAAATGCAGATGCACCTGAGGGCCCACCCAGCTAGCACAGTGTGATTTCCTGAAAGCGGTCAAAGAGGTGACCATGATAAGATTGTGTGCAGCTGTGGTTGGCGAGCAGCCGAACGGAGACTTGTCTGTGTCCATCTCAGTGAAGGACCTAGAGAATGAATTGTCTTTTTCTTTTGCTCATTTAATTTGTTTCCTAGTTCTCAGTGCATAGTTCCCAACTGCTAGGGATGTCACATTTCACATATTCGCCTTCTGCTGGCTCTTGTGAAGGGAGGAGTTTGAGCGCAAAGGCTTCTCAGAGCTGTGATATTTGCTGTCACCTGCACACTCATGCAAACACCTCCAGTCATGGGGTGCCTTTTATGGTAATCATAACAACAGCATAGGCTAAGGTTTCCTATCCTTATGGTATATAAAAGACACAGGAAGAGACAAAATTATAAATAATCAGCTAGCAAGTCTTCCAGTAGAGTCCAGTAGCAAATCAATGCCTCTGTATCCTCTCTTTCTCCTTTTTTTTTTTCACTTCCTTCTTCTCCTCCTCTCCTTAAGCTCCTTTACCTCCTTGTCCATTTCCTTCATCTTTTCTGCACTTGCTTCCAGCAAGATCAACTTGAACTTCCATGGCATGGAATTCACGGCCATAGAAATTCTGTACCCTTTAAAGATAATTAAAAGCTTCCTGCCTAAAAGAGATCATAAGAAACTTCATTATACAACCCTACTGATGTCATCTGTGAAAGTGATGGGGTTAGTGGGACGTCAACCACTTCTCTAGCTACACAGGATCTGGAGTAAATTGCTGTGTCATTAGATGGAGCAGAGATTCAGGGACAGAGTGCTGCCATGCCTTATTGTGGTGGCACAGTACAACCAACAGGTCGTAAACCTTTACCTAAAGTTCTGTGAGAGCTGCTTGGATTTATGGACTCTCTAAAAGAAAGGATCCAGTTGCTGCTGGAAGGAAGAAAGTCATTTTTTGGGTAATCAAATTTGAAGCTATCTTTAATGTTTAAAGGGCCTATTGATGTCAGAGACGTAAATCTCAGATAGCAGATGTGCCAAGTTAGTGTCTCTTAAAATCGAAGGACAAATTCCAAAGGACAAAAGAGGTTTAAGAGTAGGAAAGGTTTATTGGGGAATGGAAGTAGCTCATGTGAGGCAGGGTAGGGTTCTGAGTAGGTTATAATCAGGGTAATTTATACAGCAAGGTCAAAATATGGGTGCAACATAGGTCAAGCGACAATCAACCTATAGGATATGGTACAGCTGCTTAGCTAATATCCATCCAATAGAGAAGCAGAGCACATAGCAGCACACAGCAGTGTGTGGCTGACATAGCAAAGCTCAGCTTATCCACCACTACTAAAATAGGACATTTGGGGACAGGTTGGGTCCAGGTGTTCTGTTCACCCATTTGGGTGTCTGATGGGTATGTGGGCTCACTGGAACTGGGCACTAATAACAACATATTCTCACGCTCTGATCATCCCTGAGGAGGCACATAGGCCTGGTCCTTGTGTCTTTATCTTGAGGCTTGGCCTTCTTCAGTTGCAACTCCAGCCACAATTCTGATGTCTTTCTGTTTCCACTGACTTCCTTTAGAGCCCAGACCCTCTCTGTCTCACTGAGCTGTGTGGGACACTGTAACCCAGAAAGACGGGCACCATCTGATGCAGGAGAACCATGTTAGTCACCATCTGCTATCAAGAACTAGAGTAAAATATGCCTAGGTGGCAGAGCACACGCTTATCATCAGAGCCAGGCACTGAGGGAGAGGATCTGTGGGTGGACCCGAGAGGGCAGCTTCTCCTGTCAATTCCAGTGCTGCCCTTACGCTCTTAGCAGCTTTGCTCCCACTTAGCTCTTGCTGTGTCTTCCTCTGCAGCTGGAAGGGAAAGATGGCCTTGAGGAGTGGCCATTTGAAAGAAGCTCTCACGGCCCAAAGTCCCAGGGTGGATGATCAGGGAGAGTTCTGTGGACAGCATGGAAATTCTCCATGTATCTTTGGATTCCTATCTATCTATCTATCTATCTATCTATCTATCTATCTATCTCTGATTATCTTCCAAGAGAATAATTACTAAGATTAGCATGTGAAGCTAAGAAAATTGGGGCAATTTACAGGCAAGTCAAGTTCTCATTTTTTACACTAGTTTCAACCTCATGTGCTAAAGTCAGAAGTTCAATGGCAGAGCTTGGCAACAAGTCCTCTGTGTCTATAGAAGATGTGACTCAATGGCGGCATTGGCCCCTGGAAACAAGTTCAGGATCCCAAGGTTCTTGGCACTGCCATCTTTCTGCTACTGAGACCAGAGGAGTAATGATGAGACCAAACAGCTTAGTGAATCTGGTGATGTTAGTATCCACTGTCAGGTAGGTGGTGACCATCTGGAAGGAAAGCTTGATCTGTACTTAGGACAGAGAGCATCACTCAGGATGTTAGATACTAACACAAGAAAAAGACTACAGTCACTCTCTGTGTCCTTCTAAAAGTATATTGAGCAAAGCCTTAGAACTTCCAGGAATAAACACAGGAGATTCATGTAATGTATTCTGAATTTCAAGAGTCATGGTAAGAATAGTTATTAGACCTGCCACAGGTTTCTCATTGGTGGCATTAGCTGTTGGCCTCTGGAGGTAGCAAAGCAGCAAAGTTAAACCATGATCAGTAGCTTCAACAGAAGAACAGTCAAGACCCAAGGCCACATTGCCCAGGAGATTGTTGCCACTGAGAAAGGAACAAAGAGAAATCACAAGTAGCCAAGCCTAACGCATCTGTGATTAAGATGACCAAGTTCTGGAGACCTAACATGAAGTGTGGTAACTAGTTAATGGCCATTTTTCATTTTCTTGAAAGATACTGCGAAACTAAAGCCTAAGTACTTTTGTTTCATGAAGGTAAGATGATAGATATGCTTATTACTTTAATCATTTCTTAATGTATAATTCTATTAAGATATAACATTGTACAGCTTGAATAAATATAGAATTTTTATTTGCCCATTACACCTCAGTAGAACTGATAAAACACAGCCATTGGTAGTTCTCAGTATGTTGAATTGCTATGAAAATTGTACAGGCAGGCACGAAATAAGTCTTTGTTTACATAGTCAGTTGGAAGGAGATTAGGCAAGTTGATCTAAGAGAAGAAGATTATACACAAAAACTGTTTCCAACAATTTCTTTTCAAAAATATTGCAGAAATAGCAACCTTTGGGTACTGTTTTATTCAACAGAAATAATTTGAGGGAAGAAACAGAAGAGGTTTAATTTTTTATACTTAATGTGAATCTCAGCAGCACACTTCTTCTGGGTAATAATTTATATGCAATGGGAAGTTGCAGAAGGATTTTGGTTCTGTGAATTGGAGTTTGAAAGTAAAGGTCACATCTTCCTGAGTGCTCAGAACCACAGAAGTGAAGAAGCCTGGTCATCACCCGAGTGAAGAGAACCGACAGCAATAAGCCAAAACGCAGCAGCTACCAATTTCTGATGTCACATACCACGTGTGCTCTTACATCTCTGACCTGAGCCAGGTTGCTTGGAGTTTTAAGTCCATGTTGTTCTTACCCTAACTCAGGCCCACTGCAAACAACCCCCATGTTACACGATTATATCGAAGAGAATTCGAGATATTGTGTGTAGAATGCTCAGCACGGTATTTGGCACTAGCTAAGTGTGCCCTCAAGTCAATGGCTGTGCTAAAGGCTGCCAGCTGCCAGTCAGCTGTACCTGGCCCTTTTCTCTGGAACTGAGGATCGCAGTTCTGTTGGGAGTTGCATTGCACCCCTTGAAAACCACGTCCCAGCCTTTCCACAGGTAGAGGCTAGCGTGGGAGAGAGATGCAGCCTCAAATACAGTTTTGAAAGCAGGGACACTTTCGACTTCAGGAGTGTATTTATTTCGACTTTTTCTTCCCACCTGGAATCACAGCTGTATTGTTTGAACTTTAGCAGCTGCCGTCTTGGGAACTTGCAACCTGGGTGATGAAAGCTACACACTAAATGGGATGCAGCGAAAATGCTGAGGGGACTGAGAGGTCCCTGGTGATAGCATGCCACGGCCCTCATAGCCTCACATTGCTCACCTGTCATTGTTAACTTTATGGTCACTGTGGCCAGGCCAGAGTGCCCAGGGATTTGCTCACCCAACATGTTCCTATAAAGAAGCACTTTCAGATGAGACTGTCACGTAGATTAGAGGACTTTGAGTAAAGCAGGATTTTCCATCACGTGGAGAGCCTTGTGAGGTACACTGAAATTGAAGACCAACTTTTCCAGATTTAAGAGAATTTTGCCAGGAGACTTACAGTTTTGATCTTGCAGGTATCCATTTAGCACAAAGTGAGTCTATTTGAATTTTCTCCCTGTCTCTGTCTCCCCTACTCCCCACATTTGTATATAATCTTGTTGGTTTTGTTTCTCTGGAGAACCCTAATTCATTACCCTAAGCAATTTAATTTCCTTGACTAAAATAAAGTTAATGTATTTAAAACTATTTTCTAAGTTTCTGATACTCACTGTTGAACACAATCCCTAGCTGCCCATTATCCATTACAGTATCAGATGTTGAAATGTCATCATGATCATCATTTTCCTTCCAAAGACACAATTTATTCTACTCATGAAGTCTTTCGGACATAAATATTCTCCAACCTTTAGTCACAGAACAAAGGAGGAAAAAAATTCAAAATAACAGGAAGTAAACTTCATATTTAATTTCCAAAGGGCATCTATTGTCTATTAACTTTGCTAAGTCACTGCTGCTCTGAAGCGCTGGACTTGTGCTTTGTGTTCCTTTCTTTGAGTGACATAATAGTAAAAAGATGTTATTGCTCTGCTGGTATCAAAGGTTAAATCTCTGTCCTCCTGATCCTTCCATCTCCTTGAATCATGACTCTTGAGGAGTCACAGGGGACCCCAAGAGCTCTGGATAGTGAAGATAAAAGCCCACAACCTTTATCTTTGGAATCCATTGCATAGCTGTGTTCCTTTTCACTATCTGAGCACTACAAGGATTAGATTCCTGCCTCTTATCTTGATCCCAATTCAATTTCCAGTTGACCACCTGCTTCATTCTATGCATTTATTATTGTCTCGAGAGTCTATGCACGAGTTGTGCTGTGGTCTCATAAATTGTCCTTTATTGCAGCTTAAAATATTCATTCAGGGTTTTTTTTCATAATAGGAAAACTATTTGCCATATGAAATGATACCCATCGTACACGTGCGTTGAACTAATATCTGTTGAAAATACATGCATCTCGCTCTGTGGGAAAAAAATAAATATCAAAATCCATCGCAAGCTCCATCTGTGCAGGGACATGGTGGCCAAAAATAGATAGAAAACAGTGACCGCATCTCTACAATCAATTTTACCTTTAGCTCTTTAAAGATGAGAGTATGAAAGATGGCTCATTTGAAAGCTTGTGATGCTTTTTTCGAGTATCATTAAAGAATGCATAGTAGTTAAGTTTTCTGATTGAATATTTTATTGACTATCAAAACATCTAATGCACGTCCATGCAGCATTGCAAGGATGCCTTGCTTGAAGCCTGCAGGTTCATTCATATCATCGTATTACTCTGGGACAGCATATGGGGTCAACACCTGAGAATATTAAGAATAGACTTCATATGCAAAGTACTGCATACAATTAACATGTATTGCTAAATCTTAAGATATTTCTAAAAGGCAAGATCAGAAATCACTTGCTAAATTTACTTAAGAAATTCAAAGGAGTCACTTCCAATTCGAATGTGAAGGCAAAAATTCAATTTTCTACCAATCTTGGAGGTCATTTGAAAGAAACATACGTCAAAAAGAAAAATTGATTTTGAGAACTAAAAGGTGACATCTGTGAATCCAGACACCAAAACAGATGGAGTGGCTACCAGGAAAAATCTAAAATGAAAGCAGCACACCAGGAAAGGAACAGGAAGCTCGTACACCAGTAGAGAAGATTCTGCTCTTTGGCTCCCAAATGAAGACAGAGGAAGCAAAATTCTAGTGATGAGAAGGGCACACACATTTGCAAAACCACAAGATTGCTGTTTGAGGGAAGCAGGGGAGGAAGTGAGCATTAACTGCAGGGCAGGACAAGAAAACTAGTTTCATGGGATATACTGTATACTGTCTATATGTCAGTCCAAGAGAATCCTTGTATTGTGGTTTATTGTAATGAGCTGTTTATCTCATTTAACTAGGAAGAGGAAATGTATGATCAAACGGCAAAAAAGAAAATAAATATATCTGAGAAAACAAACATTTAACAGTCAAAACTCCAATTAGATTGGAACATGTCCAGGCAACGCACCAAAAACAAATCACTTGCGAGCAGCAGCTGGAGGAGGGGCTTTGCTTTTGCTCCTTGATATGAAATCCAAACAGCAGAAAGGTGGACTTTGGAAGTTTGGGGTTTAAAGAGGGGGTGGGCAGAGACATCAGTGCCTTCAGCACCGTCCTCCCACAGGCCCATTAGCATGAGTTTACTTTTTTAGCCAGAGAAGGAACAGAAAGCAGGATGGTGAATACATCACAGGACAACTGGGGGACCTGACAGAGAAGCTAACGGAATGAAAGATGTGACACATAAAATGGGACAATTCTAAAAACCAAGGGAAACGCTGAACTGAAAACCAAGGAACACCGCTTCTGAAACCCTAACCTGGAGCACAAGAGGTGAAAGTGAGGAAGGAAAGTAGGGAAAGCAGAGGTAAAGAGATAAAATGATATTAAAGAGAAAATATTCCCTAGCATGAAGACTCAGTGGTCTGGCTGGGACAGGTCCCGGCCAGTAGCATGGCTCTAGTGCTGGTATATTTTCTTCCTCAAGAGAAGGAGGGCCCCAACCCAGATACCACTGGAGAGAAAATCAACCTGTGAGACAGGCATGTACTATTGGATTTTATTTGTATTACTCACTCCATAAATAATATAAATAAATGCAATCAAAGAATGGGTGAGTTTATAAAATTACATAAAACTCTACACCTAAAAAAATAAATTTCTTGTGTGGAAAATGTCATGAGAAGTAACACGAATGAACAAAACCTCTGGAAATAACTTTTCACACATACAGATATGCAAATCATGAAGAGTATACCCTACTATGCACAGAAAAGAAAATATTCTTGAATATTTTAACACACACTATATTTAAGTCCCACTCTGTTAAATATTCATTACAATTACACGTATATAGCATTTTGCCTATTTGTGGTCAAAATATCTACAATCGAGACATCTCTTACTTGATTAACAGTGTAAAAGATATAAATCTCTTATTTGGTAAATGGTACAGACATTCCCAGTGAATGGTCACATGTAGGAATTTTCACTATAGATACAATTGTACAATTGCATTGTCATTAGTGCCCAGCTAATGTTTCATTTTAAAAGTTTTGTTTATTTTTATTTCTAATATCAACTTTTTGAACAATCCAATTGTCTGATAATAGGTAGAGGAGTCATTAAGGGGCATTAAGAGGGAAACCATATATGTGTGTGTGTGTATATGTATATATATATATATATATATATATATATATATTTTTTTTTTTTTTGAAGAAAGTATTCGTGTACATGATGTATGATACCTGGCTGCGGAAGGGTAGATGAATGGAAATATGAGTGGGTGGATACACAGATGGACTGTTGGATAGATAAATGGATGGATAGATAGGCAATGAGTAGAAGGAAAGAAGGACAGAAGGTGGATAAAATCATTTCTTGTTAATACATGAGATATTTGGGGAAATTACACAAGGAAGTTCTAAAGTTTATTCTTCACTGGAGGTGAATCCAACGACTGGCAGGGATTTTGAGGCATACTGTTAATTACATGAGATTCAAAATGTGTTTTGAATTATGAACTATACAAATATAATACTGAAAACCTAAAGAAGTCTAGAGTGGTGGTGCTTATCTGTATTGCCAGCATGGGGGAGGCTGAACCAAGAGGATCATGAATTTGGGCTACTCAGTAAATCCCAGTCTAGATAATGGTGTCAAGGGTGCAGTCCATGGTTAGCTATCTCCAACAAATGCATCCATGGGAGAAAGACTCAGTGGAGGAAAGCTGCTGGACAGATGGCAACCGGAAGCAAGAAAGGCAAGAAAAGACAGAAAGAGTACTGCTCCCTGCAGAGGAAGGTCCTCAGTGCCCTACCTCCTCCAAACAGGCCATTGTATTAGCAGTACATTCAGCTGTGAACCACTCACAGATGGCTGAATCCACTGACGAGTGCAGCACTCTTTAATAGAATAAGCTTCCAAAATCATGCACCCTTGAGCCCTTGAGACTTTAGGGACACATTTCAAATCTAAACCATAACATGTTGCTTGCAAATTTTAACAGCTCCTTTCATCTGTTCTGTTTGCTGTTTCAGGATGCACAAGGCTTGGTGTGCAAGTTTAATAAACATCCTAGAATTTTGAACCAAGTCCTGGACAAGGCAAATGACCACTATTCTGCATTGTCTGTCTGCCATTTCTGATTCTCTGTTCTGATTTTCCAGTTTCCAAAAGTTGTTTTGTTCTCTGTGTTCCAAAGAGCCTCAATGCATTCAGGATCCCTGTTAATTGTTTTCTTGCCTATTCCATATCTTTTTCCCCGACCTTCCAGAGTCACCATGAAAGGGCCACATTTTGACTGCAGTCGTGTTGTGAGTTTCCAATATGAAGAGATTGCCAAGGTCACAGAAGTGTGAAATATGTGTCTTAAATCTTATCCTCAATATCCTCTATTTCTGCTTCTGTATCTTTTTTATTTTAAAAAAATGATTCAAGTTTCATCTGAAAGGAGTTATCGTTACTAAGATGAATCTTTCATTGCATCAACTCAGAGACCAATAAAAGCAAGTTCCAAACACAATCCAAATACTTTTTGCTCCTTATCACTGGAAGACATATTTTTGCTATGTATTAAACATTATTTTAAAGATTCCAACAGTTTCACACATTACTTTGCTTGGGGGAGATCAAGAAAACACATCTCTTTCAATCATACTTCACTCAGACTTTTTTCCACCTCTGTCAGCAATTTGATAAAAACCACATGCTTACTTTGTTTTATTGCCTTTAAAAAAACCTACTTATTCCCTAAACATGTCACAATTTGCCCACTTCCAAAATTCACATCACAATTCTTTACTCCCACAATGTGAATTCATGAAAATACAACTTATAGTGGAGCTATCTTTAAATGTACTTGTTATTCACAGTCTACCATAAACCTTGTTATAATTACAGTTTCTTTCCTAAATTTTGTTTTTAAGGTAAAAGAAAAGGTACAGTTTATCAGAGCCACAAGTAATCTCTCCTCAGGGCATGTTTGCAATCCATTTGCCCTTCTCCTCTGGTCTGTAGCCTACTCAGAGATTAAGGAGGGCCAGAGCTCATCTCTGTCTTAGTGCAGGCCGCGGGGACGGCATCTCATAAACTGGGCAGGTCATAAACAACAAGTTTTAATTCTTGCAGTTCTGGAGACTGAAGTTAAGATCAGGACTTGGGCTGCTCATTGCCTGATGAGAGCTCGATTCTGGTTCACTGATGGACCTTCCTGCTGTGTCCTCAAGGCTGAAGAGAAGCTTTCTAAAGTCTCACTTTTAGGTCAGCTAATTCTGCCCTTGTGATTGAATCAGCTCCACAAAGGCTCCATTGTCTAATATCACCATCTCAGGGGGGTAGATTTCAACCTATGAATTTTGAAGTAACATGAAATTCAGACTCCAACATCATTCAATAATCTCGTTTCTTTAGTTCTGTTGATCTCATTATCTGTTTGCCCTCAATCAGAAATTCATATAATGGATCCAAAACTCAAATTTAATTTTTTTTTCTTTCTTTCTTTCTTTCTTTCTTTCTTTCTTTCTTTCTTTCTTTCTTTTCTCTCTTTCTTTCTCTTTCTTTTTCTATCCAAAGCTTAATATTGATCAATAACATGCATTACAACAAGATTTCCTTGAAACAGAAATTGTGATTTTAAATTTTTATTATTTATCCTTTCATTTTTCCCTCCTTTGTGCTCAATGCTTTGTCTAACAGCTTATCTCTTTATCTTACTGTTCTTCCTATATAGTTGGTCTAAACATGTAACAATACTTATATTTGTATTTTTGGTTTCATTTCTGTTCTTAGGGAAGTAATGCTGTACATTTATGACAACTTTTATTTTTCTAAGCTTCAGTATCAGAAATCATTTCTAGGCTGCATACTACATACTATGAGTGATCAGAAACATTAATATGTCACATCTCCACTCTTAGGAGCTCACACTTTAATTGTAGCAATACCGACGTATAAAAGTAGCCCCAAGACAAAGACAATAATTTTTCAAAGATTTACTATAATTACAAGCAACTCCCAAGGGATGGCTCGGTTCCTTGCTTTCAGGGGAATGTCTGAAGGGTTGGAGACTGTGAGATTTCAACTGTCTCAGCCCTGATAGCACTTTACCAGAAGAAACATGGGAGACAGAATATATAGCACAAGTTCATTCCAACCCTGAGTGATAATTTGAGTTAAGAGAAGTGTAAGGAATTACGAATGAAGCAAAGTGACAAGAACATATTTCAGGGTAAATAAATGTCTGCTATGAAGATTATTCTAGAAGTATATACCTTTGAAATTTGGAGACTGACAAGCAATATAAAGATATTTAAGTTCAATCATCTCATGCAATGAAGAAATAAAGGATCGCAAAACTGTTATTGGGATGCAATCACAAACATAATCAAAATCAAGATTAGAAATTACACATGTACTTCCCAACGAGGAATCATTCCACACTGCCACCTACAGGCCAATAGTAGTACAGCAGGAGGATTTTTGCCTTGGTTCTAGAACATTCCTTGAAATAGATGGAAATGACTTACAAAAGTTCTTGAAACCATTTAGTATTCTACGCAGAGATTTGGGGAGAATCCAACTCTTTGTGAGGGGTGTTTTGATAAAATCAGAAGAGATTCAATGGGAGATGTGGCAGAATCTGAGACAGGAAGTCATTCCTGTGGAATAAACAAGGCAGCCACAGGGCAGGTTGGTCAGTGGTTATCAGGCCAAAGACTGGGGGAGAGAAGCACGGAGAAAAGTCAGACTATTAATGGACTCACTTTCTACTTGGAACGTTTGCCTCAGTCTAATGCTAGCAAATATTTATCATTCTTAAGGTTGTTATCTAATGTACCAGTGGCTGCCAGTGCTACACCCAGACCTTTTTTTACAATATCAATTTATAACATGAAGGCTTTCATCTTAAGGCTTCCAATTTGCGAGTTGGAAAAAAAAAAAAGGTTCAAGATTTATTTGTTTGCACATTTGTTTTGAGGTATGTTGGAAAATGGATATTTTGCATGAATTTTATAAACACACATAGTTATTGAACTATTCAGATAACTTTACAAGAATGACTGTCTCTGTGTTTCTGTACTCTTTTGAAGGCACTATAGAATACTCCTGAAGATCAGTAGATTTTGTAGCCTGGCTGCTGGGGTATTGTTTAAATAATTTAGCCATTTACTTGCTAGATAATTTGCTTATTATTAGTTGAAGAGTTCCTCATCCATTCAGCATGAAGGTCTCTCACAAGCTATGTTTCTAGAAATATATTCTTAATATTTAAATGCCTAACATGCCTGTGCACAGAAGCTAGTCAATAGATACCAGGAGAATTTTATATTAGTGATATCAGAAGATAAAAGAAACAGACCCCATAGAAAGTCCAATGTACCTTACAATAAAAATATATGAAGATATAACTGATTACCTCATTATTGTTTAATGCATTCAGATATGAAATAATTCCACTTGCACAATCAAATCTATTAAATTGTCATTATTTTCAATAGAATTTCATGACCATAGTTTGCCTTACTTGTTAAGATTGAGGGTGCAGCAAAATTTGCGAGTGCCCTTATTTAATTCATAGCATTATTTTATGAAAAGAGAAACAAAGCCATGGAACATTTCACAGCCCGCCTGTAAGCATTGGGTGGACCTGACACCACCGCTATAAGCTTTGTGACTGGCAATTTACCTAACCTTGCAAACCTTCAGAACCTTCATCTTGAAGATGAAAAGGCAAATACTTCTTACCTCACAGGACTGTTGGGAAGATGAGAGAGACAGCATTTGTAAAGCACACAGTGCATGCATAAGACGGTTTAGCTGATTATTTTGATAATTATTTTCAGGTTCAATGAAAATGTGAAATTTAAGCACTCATATTAGTTATTTGTAGTCCTGAGGAAGGACACAAGAAAATACAAATGCAGCCCTCGTTTGTATGACGATTTTAATATCCTAGATATATCTGAGATGTTACTGTTTCATGACACATATATTAGCTTATTTCAATCTTCTTCCCTGTCACATTGCAAATTAATCACTAGAACTCCACATGTATTTGGTCAGTGGCCCTAATAACTCACCGAACCTCCTCCTGTTGTCTTTGTGTGCAGTGTCACTCACACCATTTTTCTACTCCACAAAGGAAAAGCAAAATAGGAAAGGAATGAAGAGGAGAGGAAGGGATGGGAAGGGAGGAGAGAAACAAATGTCATTTTCTAATATTTCCTCTGTTCTTCCAGACTTCTGCGTCACAGAGAGTGAAGGGAATTCCTTCTCAGGGATTAATGATTTACACACAAAATGCTCAAACATCATTTTCTAATAATTCTCCACTCCTGTAGATCTCTCCTAGCTCAAGTGATGTGGAAGGCATTCCTCTCAGAGATAACTATTTTCCCACACAAAGCTCAGAGCAAAGACTTTGGGCAGGTTTCTAGTATCAGTGCTGGGTTTGATGGGGTCCCAGGGAGGCTCCTAGAGCTGGTGCTAAAGATCCTGCGAAGCCAGGCATGGGGGCCTGTGCAGAGAGCAGGCACTGTGGCCAACACTTTGCAAGGACCAAGTTTATCTGTGCTCCATACTTTGGCCTTTGAAAAAGGATCACAGATAGGAGTCAGGAGCCACCCGTTTAAAGCTACCCAGGAAAGTTGTTTAATCCATATTTATTTAAAGAAGATAATGTAATTCATGAAGCATGAGTTTTAGTTTAGGCCTGAGGGTATAGGTCAGTGGTTGGACATTCCACAACCCACTGCCAAAAAAAATATTAACTGTACATGTGTTCACATGTAAATACGTGAGAACATAAAACATACAAAGTAGTAAGATACAATATTAGGGTACATATTATATAAGTAGCATGTGTACTTTTATGGTACTGGTACTGAGGGAATTCTTAGCTATATTCAGTTTATTTTTTATTTTAATTTTGTGACAGAGTTATGCTAAGCTGCCTAGCATGGCCTTGAACTTTTAGTCCTCTTGTTTCAGTTTGTGGAGAACTGGGATTACAGGCATGTACCATTGCATACAACTAACATATAGGAGACGGGATCAAAAAATACCATGAATATTCTAATATAAACAACATTGTTATAAAGATGCCATTAACTTCTACCCATTCCCTCTCTTGCTTGGAACACAATTGTCCCCTTTGTCTTGACACTTTCTGGAGCTGCTCTAGAAGTCCTTGCAGGAATATTTTTAGAGAAGCTGTGTGGCTGGCTTGATGTCCTGGACTGATTCAAAACATGTTCCTTTCATGGTCACTCTGACTTTGAGGAACAGCCTAAGCCTCAAGGTATCAGAGGTGGGACTGGATGGACAATGGATCACATAATGCTTCTATGAGCCTGTCTGTCTGCAGATGCTGTAATCACAGGTTGCAAAGACACACAGAAGACTTCCGGAACTGCTTCAGACAGTGCAAGGAGGAGGGATGAAGTGTCTTCCTAGGGAGAGGGAGGATTGTGAGAAGGATTAAGGGCAATGTGTTATTTGCTGCAATAACATTTTTAAATTTTTTCATTGGTCTCCAATCACATTATGTATCTAATTCTTAGTAACACACAATTCATCTATACAGCCACTTTGTCTTACATTAAGTATCAACACCATCATTGTAGAAAGTTGATAGACTCTTCAGCTTTCGTGAATGAAGATTTGATTCCCTCCACCTCCTCTCTTGTCTTCCTGTTTCTGTTCTTAGCCACACTGATCTGCTTCTGTATCCTTCACTGACTTCATCTCCCGTAACACCTGCCTTTTTCTCAGCTCAGAGATAATGCATTAGTGTAAGAGTTCTCACATTCAGTAATAAAAACATTTCCAAGTTAAATTCTGAAGGCTCACAGACCTCATCAACAGAATTTTGAGTGTGTAGTGTATTTATTTCTCTTTCCTTTTGCAGGAGTGTCTTTAAATGGGGCCACTGCTGGAGATGCATTGTAGATGCCCTCAGGAAAAATGTCTGGCTCAAAATTTCCATGAATTCCTGTCTGCAGCTGATGTGGCAGAATTTTTTAGAGCTCTATAGCCTTAGGCAAGTGAAGAAAAACTTCCAAACTAATTCCTTCTTTCAGTGGTCTATCTGAATAAGTGTTAGCAGTTTATTTATTTTTTTTTAAATGAGTGTGCTCTGGTTCTCCTTTCTGTTTCACCCTGCCCAAGCACTACAGATAGTTAAAACTTTCATATCCCTATGTGCATAGCCCATCCAAACTTTGGAAGTGTTTCCTGAGCTTGGAGTTGTCAGAGAACATGGCTCTGCTCTTTTTCCAGTTTTTCTCGTTGTTATGGTCTTAGCTTTTGGTTTGGGGGCTTTCTCTTGTCAGTGTTGAATGGGAGAGGAAAACTCTGCAGTCTTCTGTCCTAATATCTGCCAACAATCACATTACTGAACGATTTTATTGGCCCATACATATGTGGATTCCTGCTGGGTACCTCCTTGGGTTTTTCATCAGCCTTTTCCTCTTTCAATTATTTGGAAAGACTGAATGAATGCTTGGGTGAAGACGCTAAAATGGGAAATGTTCAAAACCAAGCAAACAAATAAACTGGGATTTGGCCAAGTGTAAGTGACAGCCTGATATAAATCATAAAGCACGAATAATTTGAATTTATTTTCTTCTCTCCAGTAGTTTATTTTTCTGGTGTACAAGAAAACATTCAAAATAAATGAATGCAGCTAAGATATCAGTGAATTTTTGACAGTAAAACCAGGGCATTTTGCCTTTACTTTTAAAAATCTAGAGCAATTTTTGAAAATTAACAGTTGAAAATCCTAATCAGGCAAAGATCTCAACCAAGGCAAGTTCTCGTGATCGGTGTTGAACCAGTTGGTCTGGCCCCACTGTGGCGTGTCTTAAGAATAACAGCACCATTGACTTAATCCCTTTCCGGCAGGCCTTGAACGGAAACTTAATTATATTGCCTTTTGTCTGTAGCCTTCCCCCAAGGTTTCTGTGATATTAGAATGTCTCCTTTAAGCATTACGAAAAGAGCATTAGAGGATTTTCCCTCTGATTATTTCACAACATAACATAGCAGCTCCTGCTGCCAGCAAGCCCACACAACTGTTTTCAATAAATGAAGCAGTTTTTAATGTTTTCCATTTTATAAAGTGTAGATTAAACATTAATTAGTTGTACCTAAGTTTCAACATTTTCCTTCGACAGCAATCATTTTGCAGCTAGTCCTCCAACAACACAAATCAGGTCCTACAATGCACGAACAATGACACAGCGTCTCCTTAATAAAGGATGAGGGTGCTTAGCTTAGTCAATCTTAAACTGCTTTGCAATGATTTCATGCTGGGCAATTATTTCTATATTCCCTAAAAGGTGGAAACATTGCAGACATGAGGGAGTCTGTATTTTTACAGCCAGAAAAATCGTATTAAATGGGTATGGCTTTCTGGATTTCTCTCCTTCCTCTTCTCCAAACTCATAAAATTGAAAGTTGGTCAAATCGAATGTGTACTAACCACAGTAGCCTCTACATCTTATGGTCACTCGTGTCAATTCTTGTCATTTTTGTTTACTATTATTGGCTTGTCACAGGCTTCATATCTCCAAAAATAATTGAAAATGAAAACAAACTTTTGTGTGAGTTCTTTTTCTCCCCAGCAATGTGTCAACCTGGGAAAATGCTCTCTTTGAAAAGAAAGCAGAGCTGACATATAATTGTTGCCTTTACCCCAGCTGTTACTGACATTACATGCTGAGCTTTCCTTGGAGACACAAAACCAATTTTGATGTGACACTCTGAAAAGTCACCACTGGTACTTTACAAATAGTTCAAGGTCACAGAAATCTTGCCCTAGACACTTCCAGGTAAACCTCTGGAGGACTTTTCTTCCTTGGGGAAAGCTGTGTTTTTATTGATTTTGCAAATTGTAGACTTAAAGTCTAACAAAGGAAAAGCTATCAAGGAAAAAAAAAAAACTAAGTAAAAAATCAATGTTTTTGCAATGAAATTTTGAAAAAGCAATTCCAGAGAGCTATATTGCAGTAAAAGGAAGACACAATTTCCACGTTCAACTTTTGAAACTTGTATACAGAATAAACAAATTTGGTGTGATATTTATTAATGGAATATTTGGTGAAAATTTTTACTTTTATTACTTAAATATAAATCCAGTTCTTCATGAAAATATTGTCATTTGGAGTATCCTATCCACTATATGGGCATTTTAATTTATTACTATTTTTTGTTGCAGTAGCCTTTCTTATTCAATCAGCAGCAAAGTACTTTAAAATACTCTAATAAAAATATATTCTGTAGTGTCCCCAGTAAGTTAGTAAGGAAGGAAACTGCTGTGTAAGTTTCCTTGCTGGACAGTAACTTCTGAGATAAGAGAATCTGCTCTTGTTTCATTCTTTGAATCCTCTTATCAAGGGTAAAATATCCTTTTAGTTGCTATGGAGTTAAGTTGGCCAGTCCTCCAAGGAAACACAGCATCATTATCAGAGCAAAGGATCAACACTCCAGTGGTCTGATTTTGTTCCCAAACCTGCTGACCACTGAGAGATACTTGTCAATAGGGAAAATGGTTGATCTGACCCAGATCTTCAACTGGGCTCGAGCTTATCCCACCAATGGAACTTTTGTCCCCTGTTCTTTCATTTCAGCAGAAAAGGAAATTCACTTATGTGCAAGGATTGAACTGAGGAAGATCAATTTCTGAATTAAATGCCATTAGGAAAAAGTATTCACTAAGAAAAGTGGACTCATACATACTCTTTTCATAGTTATTTTTAAATAATATTCAAGAGTTTTAGGTCAACAAACAACAAATTTAACTTTATAAAGTGCATGTGGTACAATTACTGCTATTCCAGAAGCAGAGCCATTTTTAGACTGTGAGACATTTTGTTTATTTTCAACTATTGTAGATAAATGGATGGATGGGTATGTATATGGATGGATGAATGTATGGATACATGGATTTTCTACTAATGACACCAAAAAAGTCTTCAAAATGAATTTATGATATGATTGAGTCCATAAAGAAAATATAACAAACACTATTAAATTTAACAAGTGTTGACAATACGTAAGAAACAAAATGATGTTATATTTTCAGTGCAATGAAGAAGACAATAGTTATGTATATATTTAATTATGTATATTTTTATAAACATATTTTATTCTAAATATTTCTACCTGAATTCTGAGCATACCAATAATTTATTGAGTATGGCCTGTGTGTTGTAGACAACTGTACTCCACCAGAAGCGTGAAGAGACAGACAGGGATGGGGCTCAGTGGAGAGAACGGGCCTGGCACACACACCCTGCTTCTAGGTCCCTCATGGCCAAAATACACTAAGGTGAGGTAGAAGTGTGCAAAGAAACAATTGAAATCTTAATCTTTAATAATAAACAAATACAGTGAATGCAATTGTAGAAAACAAATCCTAGAGATCATTATTTTTGACTAATAGATTAGCATTTCATGGAGTTAGATTAGAGGTTGTCCTATTACATTAAAATGAAATATAGGTTTCATGATGTACCTCAGGAGTAAAACACTCAACTAGTAACCAGAGCCCAGGGTTCAATCTCCACCATTTAAAAAAAAAAAAAAAAAAAAAAAAAAAAAAAAAAAAAAAAACGAAAAATATGAGGAAAAATGAAAGAAAGAAAAAATAAATAGAAAAAAAGAAAAATAGAGAAAAAAGGAAGAAAGCCCCAGAAAACGATGTTGGCATTATTGGAATGGTCTTATAATAGAAGATTGGATCTTTAAATAACAATATTTGTATCACATTTCTATTTTGAGTAACAATAGAAGTGATTAATAAAATTAATCTTTCTTTTAGAAAGTAAAGATTGTCATGACAGAAAGATTGAAAAACCTGTTGTCAATGTTGGGGTAATATACAAGATGGATCTGAATAAACATACCAGGTTTCATAAGGTCAGAAAAAGAGATAGGCATAATAACAACCATAGTGATAGCTACCAAAATTGAACATCAGATGTGGATTTGCACAACACTGTATTCACTTATTGTTTCAAGTTTCTCAGAAAATTCAGAATTTGGTTTGTGCTCCACATGCATCTCAATATATAAAATTAATTTACTTGAATAAGTAATGTAAATAAGCTTCTATATTACAGAATACTAAAAATGAAATGACAGTGAAAACATTTTTAAGTTTTAGCTGGTTAGAAGTTTCAAACTCAAATCTAACTAAATGATGTGGAGAAGTTTTCCCTAATTCAGCCATGATTTATTTATGTTGAAAGTGAATAAAATATACAGGATATGCTGGTTCTGAGACTTGTAAAAAATTGAGAAGATAAATAATAAAACATGATTCTTGGTAGCAAAGTTGTTTTGCAGTATTAAATTCCCTCCTTGCAGTGATGGGGCGGACATCTTTTTGTTTAGATTAGGGGTTCACAAACTTTCTGTGGGTGACCTCAGAGGCAGAGATATGCTTGTCTGTCATCCTGAGAATACCTGATAATTAAATCACCATTGTCATTGTAACTTAATTTTGTTCATTTTCAATTCCAGGTTGTACCAGTTTGCTAAGAATGTCATAACCAAATCCCGTGGGCTAAGTGGCTGAAGCAACAAAATTTTATTTTCCTATAGTTTTGGAAACTGAAAACTCAAGGTTAAGATGTCACTGAGTCTGGTTTCCCCTGAGACCCCTTCTCCACTCTCAATTGTGTGCCTGTATTTCCTTTTGTCATAAATTTATGTAATGAAATGTCACAGAGCCAATGGAGAAGCAATGTAGTGAGGCAGGAAGAAATCAGGTATCATCTGATTAATCTACTTCATCATCATTTCCTATCAAAATACAAGCCTGCCCTGATTATATTGGGTTAGAGGTCCCTGTTCCATGCTGTGATGTTATAAAGAATAGCAAAGACTGGGGCACTTTTGAAAGAATAGAAATCATTTTCATACATCATTTGGGGAGCTGAGAAGAACTAGATAAAAATGGTGGCCTCTGATGAGGACCCTCATTGCTGTGGCCTCACATGGTGGAAGGTGAGAGAAGGTGAACGTTTTACCGGCACAGGAAAGAAGAATCAAAACAACTCCTGGAAACTTTTTGGAGGATACCCTGGAGGACACAACACTCATGACCTACACACCCTCATTCCCCCTGAGTTTTCAAAATCGCTGCACTGGCAATTCAGTTTCCAGCACAGGATTTCTGGGAGAAGGATTCAGACCACAGCCAGGGCTCAATCTAACAGGTGACTTTAACAATATCTTCTTTAATGACCTCTCTCCAAAGACAGTCACTGTCTGAGGCATTGGGCGTTAGACCTTCAGGATTTGTGTTTAGGGAAGGCACAATTCAGCCTCTAAAATAAATTTTCTTCTGCCTCCATAAAAGGTTAAGTGATTCCTATCTAAAATTTGTCTATATTAACAGAGAAACTTTCAACAAATTTAAATTATACCAGATTCAAGTCTAGTCTTCAGTTGCTTTCAAACAATACCCAGGTAACTTAGTATTAAATCTTTTATTCAATTTATGGGGAAAAAACCCTATACTCTATTGGTAGAAAAAATTATCAGGAAAATTAAAATGAAATGATGAAGCTGTAGTACATTAAAATATAAGAAGGAAATTTATTTTGTATTGTTTAAAAATTAGTGCATGTTTTTAGCACAGAACACGGATGTTCACAGTGGGGAATTAGTACATGTGTGTAACCTATGTAGACCCTTTCAATCTCTTTACATCCACCTTTATATTCATTTGATGCTAAAATTATCAGCATAAAGACTCTTCTGAATGTTTATGGAGACAAAGAAAATGAAAAACATCCTTTTAAATAATATGTGTAGCATCATTATGAAATAAGTTACCCAGGTGAGAACAGTCAGGATTTTTACTTAGGCACACAAGCAGCAACACAGCTTGATGGTGATGAGACCAGAAATGTTGATTGGGCATAAGTTTGTGAACATTTAAGGATGATGTTTATAACCCCACACTTTAACAAGATAGAAGCAGCATGTGTGGCGGTCATCAGTAGGAATTACCAAGTGTTTCTGGTTCTTCCTTGAAGCAGAGGAAATACTGCAGCTTCCTGAATTTGGTGTGGTCCCGTGAGTTATTTTGGCCAAAAAAAAAGAGGGAAGAAATGGCAGGTGTCTCCGCTGGACGCTGGACAAGAACTTCGAGAAGCCAGGTGTGTGCCATCCTGGGAACATAAAGGGAGTGGCGTCTCTCATAATTGGAGTCCCTAAGTGGGCAAGATATAAAGCAGAAACCCACCCAAGTCCATCTGTATTCTGGATATTTGCTAGGAGAAAAAAGTCTTCCAGTGTTTCAAGCTCCTGGGCTCCCCTGATTGTTTACTTTTCTTGGTTTGTTTTATACTATAGTATGGTTTATCCTATTCTCATTACTGTAAGTGTCTCTAAGCAACACAGTAATTGTCCAAACAATCACTTCATTAAAATGTGTAAAAGAACCAAAATATTTTCAAATTAATTGGTCAGTTTAAAAATAAGAGTGAAATTAGCTGGCTGATGACAAACTGAAATCCTGATCGGATGATGTACCCAGTAAGCTGACTTTGGCCGACATATGATATCATGTACATCTATATCCTAGTATAAAGAAGCAGTGAATCAGAGATTATTTAGTTTATACTTCACCAAAAGTGAAAAATAACATTATTCTGTATCTTTCTTTGTTTATTCACTTAAGAATCCTTACATTTCAGTTACAGTATGTTATGTAAAAAAATTTAAAACACTTGTTTTTGCTGTTTATATAATGATATAATATACAAGAGATATCAATTTACAGTGATGAACATCTATAGTACCAAAAAATGAGATAATCTACCATTTGCTCAGCAAGGGAAATTATCAAGCGTATTTGTCCTAGCAGCAAAATGAGAGGTGCTTAAAAATGGCAGGCATAGAAAAGATGGTTGTTTTATTTTATTTTAATATAGCTTGAAAAGAAATGAAGAGCCACAAATTTTATATTCTGTCACTCTAACTTCCTCATGTTTGTTTTAAAGGTTCAGTAACTAAGGAGAAAAAAAACTAGATAGCAAATTAAGTCGTATTCACACTGAGTGACATGGGAGCAGATGCAATTCTATTCTTCCCTCCTCCCAGTGGCACTGCAGGTCACATCTCAGGGGAAAATGGAAATCTCCACGCCTCAACCTGACACATTCCATTTGGTTCCCCAACATGATTTACCTAAGTAGTTGTGAGTATGACACAGTTAATTTTGCAGGCACAATGGTTTGTTTGATAGCATTAGCCTTGTATGAAAATATCCTCACCTGTTTCCTAAAATAAACATTGGAAAACATAGGTATAATTAAAATTTCAGGTTGTATTCAACTTTGCAAAATAAGGAAGCATCCCATAAGTAAAGCAAAGTAAATACTTTTATTAGACATAATGAATAAAAACATTAGAAAGTATGTACAATATTTTAAGGATACATTTTGCAGAAATAGACTTTCATGGTCAAATGCAAGGTGGACATCATTCCTGGCTAAAGAAGGCATTCGGTCTTAATAAAATCTTGAATGAAATGGAAACTCTTGAACACGGTCTACACGACTATGAGAACTTATCCCTTTTCAATTCAATTTCATAACCTTTTCCCCTCATTTATTTTTATTAAGCCACATTGCCCTTCTTTCCATTTCCTTTAGATATCTGCTTTCACTCTCATGTGAGAGCCTCTATACCACTTAGGAGCCCCTCATGACTGACTCTCTCTGGGCCTCCACTCTCAGCTCCAAGGTCACCCAAAACAGGTTGTATTTCAGCTTCCAATTGGAGGAAATCTTTCTGTCTCCTTTGACCTTCATATGAAGTTATTGTATTTCTCCCTCATCAATTACTACTGTCATAGGTTGTTATATTTATTTTTAACAGTTTATAAATTGCCACCCTCACCAACACAATGGAAGTTTCAAAGCCCAGGTTTTCTCTGTCAAATTAGCTAGCTTATTGTGTTCCCCTTAGGTTGGTTGAATAAAACAGAGAAAAATCTCTTTTTTTCCTATTCTTATTATTTTCATGAATATGTTTTATTAGCAATTCAGAATTATTTATACCCCCTTACTTTTTACACAGAATCTGCTCATATTAAGTTCATAATATTACTTGTATTCAATAAACATGATTATATAAATTTACAGAAAGCTCATTTGGCAAATAGTGGTATCCTATACTCCGCGTAACTGGTATGGAATCCAAAGTTCTATAGTAAGCCTCACTGATGACTTTGCTCCTAATTTAAAATTAAGATCACTATCTTTCTTTCTGTGTTATGTGAGAAAATAAAATAATTTTGGTTACTTCTTTGTCCTATTGAGATCATCATGATAAGCTGCTCCATACACATTTGACTTCTGATAGTGGGTATTTTTATGTGTACTTCTTACCTTTATGCTGATTATTTCTATTTTAGAATACTGGAAAAGAATGTAAACATTATATACTACACTCATGTACTAATGGAAAAGCAATAAAACACTAAAAAAGAATAAATCTGAATGGTGTATATATGATGTATAAATAGATGTATTTAATGGATTATAAAAGAATTTCAGTGTTTAACTGATATATTATTTGTTGGTATCATTTGTTCCAAATGTTTAGACTATTTTGAAGGACATTAAGCACAATTAAATTATATTATGTGCTTATTATGCTTAAGTAGTAAAAGATGACATCTGTTTGAACTAATATAATAATATTATTTAATCATCCTTCATTTGTAATAAACATGTAATGACTTCATATTAGTTTTTTATTTTGTGAGATATTAAGGAAGATTAAAAACAGAGAAATAAAATCAGTAGAAAGTGAATACGTTCTCTTACACTCATATCTGGCAATTTTTTCTCTTGAAATTATATTTCAACTGAAAAGATACAGGATAGGTCTTTGGTAAAGGGGAAGATGGAAACACCACCTCCATAAAATGTGAAGAATCACTATGGAAAGATGAGAACTCTACCTTATCTGAAATATGGGTACTACATAAAGACAGTAATGTGGCTAAGATAATTTGAAATAACAACCTGGGGAAAATTAAACATTAAGGAAATGGATTTTGAATTGGATTTTCAAGAAGAAAGATTTTCAAGAAGATTGTTTCACTGAAGGTCACTGAGAGAAAGTAGTATGCTCAGTTAATATTGTGAAATTAATAATGTATAGAATTTCTGGGTGAGGTGGTGCACACCCATAAATACATCTGTCTTGGAGACTGAGGCAAGAGGTTTGCAAGATCTCAGGCTGAAAATCATTGTGGCTTATGAAGAACATGTGTCACAATAAAAAACAAAATGAGCTGGTGTGTAATTCAGTGTGAGGCATTGGGATTAATCTCCAGTACCAAATAAATAAATAAACCAATGAATAAATGTTTAATTAATATGCGAATCAATGTGTTGAATAGACAGACTAACAAAAGAAAATAATAGTTTACATAAATGACATCTTGGTTATTTTTTTCCTCATTGCTAATACAAACAATCCAACACCCAAAGTTAAAGGATGAAATGTTTATTTAGTTTACAGTTTGTAGAGGTTTCAGTCCATAATAAACTGGCTCCAAAGCAGAGTGACATGGAAGAGGGTCAACAGTTCATGGTAGCAAAGGACAGCAAAAGCAACAAGAGAAAAAAAAAATGGGATGAGGAACTATGCTGTATGCAAGTTACCCACCTTAGGGTGGGTGTAGCTCTCTCATCAGCTCCATGCCCTCTTCTCTCTTAGGATGAGGATGTTTACAAAGTAAGATCCTGACCTATTGCTGAGTCTGTTTAGTTAAACTTTTAAACCTTTCAAGTTGACACAGTGAATCAACCATTTCAACTTCCGAAGGTATAAACAGCCATCCCAGGGCACAGCCTCCACATCCTAGCATGTAGAACTTCTGAGTCATTTCATTAAGCTTCTAAAGTCATTTTGACACAATGTATCAACCGTCATAAGTGAGTACACTCCAATCATAAAAAACTCATCGGACAGTGAATGCAGGGAGAATCAGAGCAGGAATTGTAAGCCACTACAAATATTATTAACTGATGATTGCTGTTGGAAAGACTAAAGAAGTACTGGGGATCTGAATCAGGACAGTGGCATAAGTACCTGGACTATGGGGGTACAAAAATGGGCTCAGTGTGAAAGGAAAATATCTGAAACCTTTTTCAGATTGGACATTGCTAAGGCAAAGGGCGAACAAGAAGTAATCCGACTATAAAGTTTATTCTCAGAGGAAACTAACAGGGGTAGTATGTAGAAAAGCAGTAACCACAGCTAGGACTATGAAAACTTCTAGTACTGAGCACCTGAAGCAGTTCCTTACTGTAGAAAGCACGCCCAGGCCAGATGAGTATCTGCTTGTTCAGAGATTATTACCCGGCCGCAGTATAACTTTCTCCATTGGGTGAGGATAAGTTAGAAACCCACTATGTACCTAAGGGGCAGAATAAAGAAGTTCCCAGAGTGGGACTGATTTAGGTGAGGGGGAGCACGCCCGGCTGCAGAATGCTACCCTGGATAATCAACTAGGATTATGAATGAAATTAGAAACTAAGCACAGAAGATTGAGTGGGTATAGGGTGTACTCAATGTGCTGAATTTGTAGCATCAGTGGGTATCTGTGTTGTATATTTTTGCTAGAAAAATGGAAAGTATGGTAATGCAGAGAGGAGCAAGGCTGGCTTCCAGACCTAGCATCTGTCAGGAATTAAGGGCTTCATCAAATATGCCCAAGCCCTGACGTATTTTGGGTATGAAACTATTTTGAAATATATCCTAACTCAGTGGGGAAGGCTTTGACTAACAGGACTGAATGAGGAATATTTGTGAATGATTAAAGTAGATAAAAATGTAGAAACTAAAAGCAGAGCTAGAGAATAATGGAAAAGAACTGCGAAGTCATGAACAATTGTAACGGTCACATAGATGAAGGTTGGGCACGAGAACAGCATGAGAAGATGACTTAAGTCTTCAGCTTAGATGAAGGGAAAAATCTAGCAGAAACAATTGGTCATCAGGAGAAACTGATTTGGTGCTGAAATGTAGTAAGTGGTGTAATCAGTAAGATAAATTGAGGAAGAGAGTTTTAGTCTTAAATATAAGATTGTAACAATAAAGACAGATCATAAGTTAAGCTAAAGCTATGCAAAATGAATGAAACTGCCCAAAAGCAGAAAATAGAGAAGAAATAGGGTTGGTGAAAACACATATGGAGGAAAACTTACCAACTAGCATCATGCAAAGTTCAAGTAAAGAGAGCAAAGAATGGGTACAAGAACAGTTATGCCTGGACAGTGAGAAGACAGTGATTGATAGAGGATAAAAAGACAGCTTTATTCAGGGGTATTGGTACACACTGTAAATGCAGGGACAAAATGAGGACAAAATGGAAAAAGTATTTTATGTGATACAAGGTTGCTAAGTAAGTTGAAGCTTTAAGAAATTACGGAACATGCCATTGCTAGTGTAATGTGAAGAAGGCAAGACACTCGTGCCGAAAGCTGCCTGCTGACCTGATGTTTAGAGAGACCCAGGACAGCTGAGATTAAACCGATCATACTCCTATAAGACCCCTCCTCAGATGAACAGACCTAGCTATCAGAGCATCAGAGGAGAAAGCAGATTAGTGATGCTGAGTATGTTGGTTTTTCAAGTGAGAATGAGAAAATCTGAAGGATTTTCTCTTGAGGTCATCTACCTCCTTATTTAAATTAGGGACAAGGAAATGTTTCTCCTAGGAGGTGAAGTGAACAGTTCTAGGTACTGACGTGAAGTTCAGATGTTTGGTCTTTAAAGAAGCCACTTAGAGAATTTGATAGGAAACTAATGAAGGACGTGTGTGACTCCAGAAGAGCGCTGGTAAATGTCTGAAACAACTTCTTAAGCAGTTGGATGTGCTGCAAATCATTCCTCACAGGCAATTTTCCCCTTCTAATTATTCTATAATTCAATGGAGTAACATATGCACATGTAGTTTTAAATAGCAAGTGGCACCAAAAACATTAGCAAAGACCAGGAGCCCCCAATGACACACACCGAGTCCCACACACAACCCAAATGTTTATAACTAACTGTGAAATAATATTTTTACCACTTTTTGTTAACATACTGATATGTAACATTACTCTTTTTCATATCTCTCTGCTCTTTCTAATTTAGTTACATCAAAATTTGAAGTTCTCTCAGGTGGGAGAATGCAAAAATCATACTTATGTGGTTGTGTCTCATTTGTGCAGAGGTGTGACCGATATTTCACCCCAGCTTTACAGATGAAGTTTCCAGTGCTTCCCTTGAGCTCTCTCTTTTTTGTTCTCTAAATCTTTGTAAAATGTTTGTGTAGAGTTTCACGGACAAAATTTCTAATATTTATGTTCTTTGACCTTAGTAAATAATCTGTGATACGTCCATTTAGTTTCTACAAAAGAGTAAATATTTTTTCAGGAATTTAAATAAATATAGATTGATATAAACTCCAATTTGCATCCTTGGAGTTATGATTCTTGATGGTAACTTTTGGATATTATGATCACAATTTTTTAAATGTCACTCAAAGATAATGTTATTTGGATCAAGTTATATTCAGTCCTCATAATGATATTAATTGACTTTCTTAAAATTAATGTTTAAATTTGCTTTATTTTTACAATTTTTAGTGTTGTTACTTTGCCTTTCCTAGCATATATGGGAAGCTATTTATTTAACATTATGTATGATTCATTTACTTTGTTTGTTTATGTGGTTTATCTGCTTTTAAGCTTCTATTATTTAGTTTTCCAGGCACTATAAATTTCCCCTGGAAAAATACTCTACTTTTCTAGACCACACTAGAAAAAATTGCTTGGAAAGCTACTGCCAATGTTCTCCTAAGTCACTTGAATTTCTCCTGTTACTTTTATTCTATAATGATACTAGAGTATAACTTCACTGACTTTCTAAAATAAAGGCAAATGGGAAACACTTTCTGCATCATTAATTTGTTAATTTTAATTCATAATTTGAGACACATAGACTTTTTGATAAAATTACTTCTTTATGACATAGAGAGCATTACCTTTCTATGAATATTTTGTCCCACTAATTTAACTGTGTTTGTAGCAAAGAAAATGAAAATTCTAGAAAATATCTGCACTAAGAGGTAACCATAAGCAACTTTACTAGAACGCTTACTGAAGCTTTCTGGTTTACTTATTTTTAAATTTCAAGTCAACAGTTGATTGGTGCATTTTTGCTCCTTCACAAATATATTCTACTTCCTGGTGATTGCTTTTTTTGGTTTTGTATAGCTTTCACATGGATGAGTCCTCCTCCTGCTATAATATAGATTTTGGTTATTTACCACATGTTTTCCAAAAGCTTTTCATCAAAAGAAATCATTTTGTATATCAAACTAATACACTGTGTGTTCTTAGGTTGTAGGATTTCACTAGAAACTAAAGAGCCAATCACTGGGATATAGTGGACATTAACTGTATTAGAAATAATGAATATTAAAAGCATTTACCAAGTAGCTTAGAACAACTTACATGTAGGCTTATGTAATGCATGGAGTATGATCAAGCAATGTGGTGAATGCTGCTGCCAAGTTCCATGGAGCTGAAAGGCAGTGATCTTCAGTCTGCCAAGAAGTAGTTGGATCCTTCGCAACCATGTGTGGCAAGTTCAGTTTGTTCACTGCGGTGGGTCGTGAGCTACAGAGAGCGGTTGAGGGAAGGGGTATTTAAAGTGTGCTGTAAGACATATATCACAAGGAGCACATTAACATGAAGCACTGTTTTAACTTGCCACTTAAGTGGTGAAGAAACAAGTGAAATGTTAACCCTTCATAGGAATGCTGCAGTGACTCAAAAAAATTGATTACAAGTGGCTCGCGTGATCTTTGCTCATTGTGAATTAGTTGGAGTTGAGGAAAAAACTGGGCATCTTTTCAAGTCAAAACAAAAGAGAAAATCAAAAGAGTAATTAAAATGATTCAACAAATCAAGTGATTTGACATTAGGTATATCCCTTGAGGATCTGAAAATCTGTAGTGATTCCATAAAAAACATTTTAACAACAGATTTGGACATGAGAGAGGTGAGTGAGTGTGAAAATCCAACCACACGTTTGACTTTTGAACAAAAACACCTACATTTGTCAATTTTATTACAGTTGCACAATCAGAGCCTTTCAGATTTCAGCTTTTTAAGAAATTTCGTGGGTAATGAAATGTGTCTATGGCTATGATCTCAAGATCAAGGCTTAGTGTTCTTGATGGGAAGCACAAAGTTTTCACTTGAAAACTGTCAATCAAGACCCAATGCCAAGGAAATGTTGATTGTATTTTTTGATCTTGAAGGAATTTTGAGTTGAGTTTGCACCCAGAAATACTACAGTGAATACAGAAAGCTCTCAGTAGTATGAGGACTCATTAGAATATTTAACAAAAGATGTGAGTTTAAAAGTGCCTGATAAATGAAAAAAAATTGCATCTTCCATCATGATAACATGCACGTCATACATCTCTTCTAGTATGGCAACTGCTATCCAATAAAAACATTGCTGTGTGTTCCTACACGTTTTTCAGTAGATCTACTGCCATGTGACTTATGAATCTTCACTAAAGTCAAAATAACTATGAAAGATAAGTATTCTGCAATGTTTCAAAATAGTAATGCAAGCATGAAAAGACACCGAGGAAAGAGTACTTACAGAACTGTTTCAGAAAGCATCAAGAATGGTGGCTAAGTGTGGTCAAAGAGGAAGAGCATTTTGAGCAGGAAAATTTCTACCTTTCTTTTGCTGTGATACATTTTTTTAAATTTAAACATTCACTGTGCCTGATTACACTGCATACATTTTGTGTTAGAAAATGTGTACATTTGCAACAATAATTATTTTTAAAATATTTTCTTCAATTCTTTTTAAAAAAGGTTTTCCTCAATAACACATTTCTATGCTTAAATAAATATGCATAACAATGCTCACTAAGAGTTTCTGGCTGAGATATTGCTAAAGGTATTGGTGTTACAGCTTAGGGAAAATTTCCAAATAGACTATAAGAGGAAATTTTTTTTTCCGCCTGGCACAAGGTGAATTATGGGTGCACCAGTCTTAATGTGATATGGCTTATAGGACTGGAGACATTTGACAAGACACCAAAAGAAAGCCACTGGGAGTGAAGGTTCACGGATTTGTTTAAAGGTAATTTATTTTTGGCTTCATTCCAACTTTGAAAATCTTTCCCCAGGCAATAAACATTAGAAAGTTTATTATCATTGTGCAGGCTTCTGCCTCTCAGGGAATAGTAGAGTTTGTCTCATTGTAGCCTCGGGCAGCCTTCATGACTTCCTTGGGGAAATGTGACCCTGGTTTGCAAGAAAAGTCATAAGGTTAATCTGGTACTTGGAGCTCCTTTCCCCACGGATACTAATTCTTGCACTAAATTATACCTTTTCCATTATCTAGCCTCCTCATTAACATTCTTTGCATTAAAGTCTTTCAAACCACTGTTGTATTCAACAATGATTCTGCCATTTGTGTTGGGAGCATTCTCTGCATCAGCCCCTCTGTATTTTAATTGGAGTGGTTTCATTTCTCATTTTATTACAAGCCCTTGGGATGATACCTGCACAGGGATAGTCAGAGAGCAGGGCTGCTGCGTGATGTGTACCTAATACAGTTTTATGAATGAGAATTTTTCTCCTATTTATTTATATATTTCACTGGGATTGCTTGGCAAGTGATATCATTGCAGGAGTATTTCTTAAAATACTCTTTTCACCAGTGCACTACAAAGAAAGAAATGCCAACAATAACATAAAATTCAGGAGCATTTTACTCAAAAATGTCTGTTTTCTTACAGACACATCTGTAACCATAAAAGGCTCATATAATTACAATATAAATAATAAAATACTACTCTCAAAATCCCTTTTTGCTTATGCTTTGTTTCCCACATTATTTCACTATGTTTTAGAGAGATAGCACAAAAGAAAAATGCATAATAATTCAGATGCAAAATGATATCTTTTTCCAGGAGGCAAGAAAGCAGAAAGAGAAAAACATCGAACATGTGTGTATTTTCTCATATAATTGGACCCTCTGCATCATGTGCGAACCTCTGAGCATGTGTGAACCAGGGGAAGATCAGAAATCTCAGTCATTAGAGATATTTTTGCTTGACATATTTTATGTAGGAAGTCAAAGATGGCTCAGCAAATGGAAGAGAAGCCAGGTTGAGTGTGTAGGGAAGTAAAAATTTCAAGAATTATAAGGAGCTGTGTCTCCTGACCCCAAGAGACCTTCACACCATCATGGTTCAGGAAGAACTGGGAGCTCAACGAGGTTGTCACTGACGACTTAAGCTTCTGACTGGAGCCTCTTCATCCAGGGCCATTCTCCACAGGTCCTGAGGTGTTAAGAGATTACAGAGAGCTGCAGCTCAGGCCTCCCGTCTTCATGCCTAAAGCTTCATTTAAGTGACAGTGCTGCTGTGCTGACAAGAGACAGTCTTGCAGAAGATCATCACAGTGTGCCAGAGATGGGGGAGCCACAGAGTACTCTGTCTATTCTAAATATGTGATTGGTTCACAAAGGTTTGGTGACTTCTAGTGGTCAATGTGAGTTTGTGTATACATGAATATAAGTTATCACACATAAGACTATAGACAGGTATATGTGTTTAGACATATGGAGAAAGAATCAAAGAGAACTTATAAGATTCTATAATATGCTTATACTGTGTTATTCCACATCATGTAGTCATTACTGCAATATTTATATTACATATCAAGTAACTAGCACTCAAAATACAGATCTGTTCCCCAGTCATGAAGCTGGGATTTTAACTCAGTTCTCCTTAATTCCAAAATGTATCCTTCTGGCCAGTGACATGTATAGATAGGTACATTTTAAAAAGTGAGCAAATGACCTCTTAGATGAAAGGAAATAAATACCATTATTGCTATTCTATTAATTTTTACCTTTAAACATGAGAAAATTCTTTATTTACAATTAATATGCAGATTTCAAGAAAGGCTTACAACTGTTCAACAGATACCCAAGGAAAGAATAGATGTTCTAAAACTCAGCAACGACTCTGTCCACTTCTAGTATTTGTTGATATATCTAGTTTAAATTACCACATATAAGAACACTGTAGCAAAAAAAATAAGATTTTTAAATATTGAATTTTTACAATACTTTGAAATCCAATGTGAATATTTTTATGATTACTGGGCAATTCTTTGTAAACAATTTAGACTTCAAATTTAAGAATGAATTCCATGAATGTGTAGGATTGTCTGAAATAGAGGAAGCTCACTACAATTAAAAGTGCTGACTAAAATAGGGAAAATCATTTCCAGAAGATTTTGAAAAGTATTCAAAATAGTAGAGTTAAAGCCTGAGAAGCGACTTGCATTGGGTGAGACCCAAGAGTTTAAAAATATTCTTCTTCTTCTTTTTGCTGTCTGTCCTAATGCTGACATGCAGATAAGAGCCCTGCAGGTGTTGTGGGCAGCAACATCCCTAAAGGGAGTCTCGTTTTTCCAGTGAAAGGAATCCACATTGGAGCCTCTGTGAGAAAGATGGTGTCGACAGTGTGTTTTCCTCTTTCTTCCCATGCTCTTCTCTGGATATCCTATTCAAAATTTCAAATCCTCAGGGCCAAAGTCAGCCCCAGAAATGAATTGCAGGAGCCAGGGCAAATAAAACTCAATCTATGTAGATTGATGGGGAGAAGATGAAGATTTATTATTATAAGAAGAAGGATAGTGAAAGAAGCATCGTGGTGGGTAACAGAAGGACTGGTTCTATCCACGCATTAGTTAGTCAAAGTGCTGAACTGACACCTTAGCTGTAATTCCTCAAAATCTCGAGAAATTAAAAAAAAAAAAATCTTAAAAGTGTAAACACACTATACCTAGAAATTTTCTTGTTTAAAAACCTCCTCACCAAGATTTAAAGTGGGTTTTCATTATCTTTTTGCATGCATTCACTCATTCATTCATTCATTCATTCATTCATTCATTCATGCCTTCACTCATTCTACAAGCATGTGTGGAGCATTTGTAATATTTCAGACACTGGGCAACAAGAGAAAACAGGAGAAGGAGGAAGTAGAGTAAAAAACAGGAAGAGAAAGAAGAAACAGAAAGAGAGGCAATAAGGAGAGAAAAGTCAGAATGGAGGAAATGAGAAAAAAAGAATATCAAATGTTGACTGTAACAAATCTTATAACCCAACGAACCAGGATGATGATGAAAAATAAGTAAATTATATATTTAAATGCTTTATGTAAAGCATTTGAGTACTAAAAAGAAAACATAAAGGTTATGTAAAAGGAGCACAAAGTCTTACAATGCAGCTCAAATTTCATTGTGCAGCAAGGAAAGCCTGACAGACAATAGAAGATATACTGGAATAATCCTAGGAGCAGGCTGGATGAGAAGGAAGGCTCTGAGTTCTCTGCAGCAAGTGTGGTCAATAGAGAAACCACAGAGGGCAAAGGACTAGAAAGGGGACAAGGGCAGAGGGAGACAGGGTGTAGGTCACCTAAACTCATTGCTTCTAAAGGACTCTGAGAAACAAGACCTCATGGTACCACTAGTTTAGTAGAAGCAGTCTGGAAACTGTGAAAAATGGATTAATCAGTGATAAGAGATGTCGAGAACAGGTAACGAGTAATATTTAAAATATTTCAGATGAGAATAAAAGCAGGCTGGTAGGAGTAGCATGGCAGATAAAACAGTCAAATTCTGAAAATAATTCGAATTGAGCCTATTCAGTTGGAATGTGAAGTAAAGGAAAAAAAAGCCCAAGCTGACTCAGCGTTTCTCGACCTGAATACCTAGACAACTAGAGTTGAGAAAGGTTGCAGATACAGGGCAGGATCATGCAGGAGGGTGGTAGGAACACAAGTCTGGGCAATGTAAGCTTGAGAAAGCATTCATTGCAGAAGTGGTTATGGTAAGCACACTTGTCTGAGAGTGTGAAACTCAAAGGAGACATCTGTACTAGCACATGTGCACACATGCCCCATGTACACGCAAACACATTTGGGAGTCTTCTGCCAATTGACCAACTGAGTATCCTCTCAGTGTGACCCGTTTCAAGTTGCCAGTGTAAAACATCAGACAGAATTGGATGGAATAACACAAATAGGTTCCTCAAGCTGCTAGTAGTTTGCAGCGTGTCACTAGTAATTATAGAATAACATGAAGTGTGATCAGAAAACGTAGATAATGCTGAAATTAAAAAAAAAAAAAAACACTAAACCAAGAGACATGTTGCCCTTAGTCCTCAAACAAACATTCCCTGTCTTTTTTGGCACACTTATCCCACCATTCTTCTCTTTCTGAAGCAGTTCTGGAAGATCTTTGTCTTGTTTTTAGCTGGGCTCTCATGACTGCCTTTACTTTGCAACTCAATTCAAAACATTTCCATTTCACAGTCATTTCAATTTGGGTGAAGAGCCAGAAGTTACACAGTACCAAATCTGATGAATAAAATAGAAGGAGGCACTCTGTCATGCTTTCCTACCCTGTGTTTCCATGATATGATACTAAATTTTGATATCCCACTAAAGTCACTCACGAAAGATGACTTCTGGAACTATTTGAGAAAGCGACAATACAAGGGGACAAGTGTATTCAAAGAGAAGAGGAACATTTTGGAAGACATTAATGATGTCTTTTAGTGTAATAATTTAAGCATCCACTGTGTATTTTGATTATTCCTTGTGGAGCTTAGAGATTATTAATTGCAAAAAGAGGCTTAGACACTGAGCTTCAAAGAACTAAAATACTAAGGAGCTAGAGGTATAGCGATGCTTCCATTCACGAACAACTCAGTTCTCAAACCAGAGCACAGAAGATTTTGTTTCCATTTTCCAGCTCCACTTCAAGTGACAAACAAAACTGTGGTTCTCTTCCCCACACAAACACAAATGCAACCGTCTTCTCCCAAGTTGTAAAACAAATTAAGTTTGTGAGCAAGCGTACCACTGAATATGGAAGACCAGTAGAAACGAAGCAGTACCTAGCATGGCAGGATGAAATGCAAGCAAATCAAGCAGTTCTGGGGAACCATAGGGAGAAAATATTTCAGGAGAATTCAACCATCAGTTTTGTCTAATGCAGATGACATGCGAGGCTGTGTGAGAACTACACGTATAGCAAGGTAAAGTAATTGATTGGCAAATAAGGGTCCAAAGGGCTGGAATGCAAACCTGAATGGAGGAGCTTCAAGGGAAATCCAAAAAGAATTTGCACACAGCAGGTCTAGACACGCATACAGACAATTCCTTTGACATGTTTGATATCCCATCAAGGAGATTAGGGCAAATAAGGGAGAGGAGAATAGAATTGAGAAGATATTGATTGTGTTTGCTAACAAGAAAATAAATGAATGGATGAAACCTCAAATAAAGAGCAATACTTCCACATAGTAAGAAAAGATCACAAATTTCAGATAAACTAAATCATTACAAGACAAATCTAGTAAACAATAGTTTGGGGAGATAAGTTTGAAAATCAAGCAAGATGGGTTTAGCAAATGAAGTCTTCACATAACACTTCTAGAAAACTTTTGATTGTCCTAGTTTTGACAGTTTTAACAAACATTGAAACAAACTAGACAAATAAGCTGAAATTAGGTGTAAACTTTGTAATCCTGTACTCAGATAGTACAAACAATAATTCTATTTACTTGATTACACTGTAATCAATAAATAGCAATATTATTAGTATGGTATAATATTTATTTTAAAAATCCCATAAAAAAGAAGGCAAAATCATTTCAAAGCAATGTTTATTTTATAGAAATTTGTCATTTGAATTGATGGAATGCAGGTTATTAATGAAAATGCAAAATAAAATGGTAAAAAATGAATAGATGACAGAGACAGATAGTAGACAGACAGACAGATTTACCGAGTGTGTTATGGCCTGAAGGCGTGTGTCTTGCCTGTGTATTCATGTCTAATGCCCAGAGTGTCCATATTAAGCTGTGGTCCCTCTGCTGGATTGTTGATTGGAATTAGTATCCGGTAAAAGCGGGACTAGAGAATCCTTCAGCTGCTTCCCTAACCCAAGGCACATCAAAGATACCATTAATAGGAATATGTCCTCAGTAGACACTGAATTTGCTTTTATATTTGCTTTTATATTTCACAGTCTCCAGAACTGTCAGAAATAAATTTCTGTTTTTTATAAATATCTAGTATAAGGTGTTTTATTACAGTATCCTGATATAATAAGACACTGTTTGACTGGATATGAAGTTGGTCCAAATAAGTTTTGCTTATAAGGACGTACAATCAAACTTATGGGAGAACACTCATTGCTATGTCATTCTCTCTCTACACACAGTATGACTTTTTATTAGAAGGAAACTGAAAATGGTGACTGAAGAAGGGAAAGAGCTAAAGCACTGTTGAAGGCATTCAAACAATGAAGAATAAGCAGAGCGTGGTGGCTGGTACCTGGGAGACTGAACCAGGAAAACTGCAACTTCAAACCCCACCTGGGCAACATAGCAAGTTAATGAGACCCTGTTTTAAAATCTGAAACATGAAAAACACTGGGATACAGCTCACCAGAGAAAAACAACCATGGAATAATATGCTTGAAACAATCTCATGGTATACTTTCCTGAACAGAGAAAGTAATGTTTAAGGGTCACTACAAGCATCGTGTCTACTCAGATTCCTCTTCAACTGACACACATGGGGATGTTTCGCTGCTGTGGATTTTTATGTGTGGGAAGTGATATGGATAAAGTTATGGGGAAACCACAACTTCCTCACCCATTTCTCACATCATTTTCCCTTACACAAGTTCTTCCACCTCTGTGGAGTTGTTCCAGGGTCAGCCTGCAGAGACATGGCCACTCCTAAAAGTTTTACTTCTCAGCCTCTTACAATGGACTTGTGCATATTTGTACCGTGAGGAATGGCTGTGGACCTACTAGTATTTCTATATGTCTCACATGCAAATTTAAGAGCAATGGTAGATTTTTTTTTCTTTTTGGAAAGACGTACAGAATTAAGGGAGAAAGAAGAAGAAAAAGGAGAAAGAATAGCAACTGCTTGTACGTAAAATTATGTGAAGAAAAGTACGGACAAATTTGTGGATGTGTAAACATAATGTTTTATTTATTTCAGGGAAAAGTTAGAAAGAGGGAAGAAAAGAAAAGAAAAGAAAAGGGATAAGACAAAATTATGTTCTTCAAAGAGAATGAAAGTAATAAAAGCACTTATTTGCTACTATATAATCTACTATCCCACATTATATTACCATAAAATCCAGCCATTAGTAATCATAATTCAGCTAGTATTTGCTGAGGTTCGCTGCATTCCATATTTTTTCATTGGCAGTGAGTATCCAGGGGTGATCAGAAGAGTCATGATCCTGACCTTTAATCTAATGTTAGGAATTGACACTAAATGCACAACAGTAAATATGAATTTTCATGTGTAATATAAAAGAAAGAACAGGCTAAAGCAAAGACAATGGGATAATAATGGAGGAAATACTAATGAAGGAAAAATTTAAATTCTATGATGTAGCATGGGTAAGATGTTATCTACACCAAGCCCAGTAACAGGAAAGTACTAGAGTATGAGGTTACTTCAATAAAACCAGTAACTAAGCAAAAAGATGTAGTTTGTATCTTGGTGTAAAGAGTGGTACAAAATAAAGCTGGAGAGAAAAGCAGAGGTAGAATCATGCAAGATTTGCTAAGTCAACACAGTGACTATGCTTATATCCTGTACCTGAGACACATCATACTTGTTTATGATTTCTTAAAGCATCACTTGTAAGAAATGTATTTTAACCTTTAACAACCCCATTCTATGTATAAGCAAAATAAAGAGCAAAGAAATTATACTGTGTGGGGTCAATCTTACACAAGGGGAAGTTGGGTAGAGCTAGGAATACACCTCTACCATCAGTCTTCACTGCACCCACACTGAACTCCTGTGTTTAGAGTCCCCATGGACAGTTTTGGTCTGTGTTCTCAGTATAACACAAGATGATTACACAGTTCTAGGCAGTGGAGTAGCTAAGTGTGCTTTAGCTTCTCAAAATATTTTGCTGGTTTTTATAAAGCAAGTAGATTGAAGCCAGGCAAGAATGAATTGGGAAGTGGAAAAAACCAGATAATAGATGTCAGTAGTTCAAAACAGAACATCAATTTTAAAAATAGAAACAGATGATCTAGGGAATATCTCTAGGTAAAATCAACCCAACTTGCTAGTGGATTAGATGAGGGAAGATCCCAGGACAGTTCCTTATGTCTTGCTGGAACAATTAGATGTACACTTTCCTGATATGGGACATAGATTAAATGCAATCTCACTGTTCAATTTATGACATTTCATGAACAATGACTAATATTTTCCTGTATTATTCAAATAGGCCATTGTACGTATTGCTGAAAACAAATTGGAGATGGAGATATAAATTTAACATGTCAAAAAATATTGATGGCAGACATCAATGAGAAGGAATTTAATGTCCTAGAAGAAGGTATAGGATGAAAAGGAAAAGAAAACAAAACATTGAGCTTCTGCTAAAACCAACACTGAGGAGCCCGTGAAGGAGGTGTTTCTATCCACACAAGATTCTGCTTTTTCTTCTTGAACACTTTCCCCACTCATTCTCTGGTTTTTAATATGGTACTGTGGTGCTCTTGGGCAATCCCTGAACTTATAAATCAGTCCTGAAGAACAATGGTCATGGTTGATCAATGTTCCTTAGAAGTTAAATGAAACATTTAAGCAAGCGGTGAATAATATCTCCCTAGAAGACCTCCAGAGTTCCTTCTTCCATGACCTTGGCCCTGTACTTCTCCCTCACAAGAGCGTTTCTTGCAGTAAAGAGCCTCACTAAAAGATTGTTAAATCAAAGAGCCATCTCTGGCTGGCTCTGGTGTTTATAGATACTTTGTTGTGGAAATGCTGGGACTTTCTGTCTTTAATCTTAGTCTGCCAGCCTGACAGCTTTGAAATTGCTGCAGAAAAGTTCACGGAAAGAGATAAATCAGTATATCATCTGCATAAAAAAAGACAATGAATCATCATGGTAAATAAGATAACCAAATGAAGCATGAATGCAGGAGAAAAGCTCTCCTAGGAGTCTCCATAATAAAAGAAAGGAGTTAGGAAATTTAATGAAACAAAAGCCATATAATCATGAAATATTGTAAAATTTCATCATGAAAATAATGCACATACACAAATCTATTCATATGCATCAACATTTCCTGAAATTCTCAGGACACCTTGAAGTACTGTAAGGAAATTTAAAAAAGTAAAAATTCCGTGTGTTCATTCTAATAAAATAATAAGCTTCTCCTCCAGATAATACTCTTTAAAGGATCAAATTCATTTTGGCATTTAGATCATGATTTGGTCTATTTGGTCCCAATGTTTAAATGAATCTAACAAAAATAAAAAGATGTGACACATTAATTGGAGGGAAGTTATCAAAACATGCAGCAAAATTTTTGTTTAAAAGCAAGGTGGAATGGAAAGAAACCTGAAATCTGAGCACTTGTTTACAGTTGGGAAGCTCTTGTAGTGTAGAAATCATAACTAACTACAATCAATTTGCACAGTGACCTATCTATCTGGATGCTGTGGAGAGCCACAGAATCATTTAGGAGTGTGACACAAGCCACTCTGTGGGTGAAACTTGATAGTGGTTTTGCAATGCCCCTTATGCCCTTTTAGTGATGAGAAGCACTGTGAAATTTTCAAGATACACTGTAGAACCTGAAATAGGCAGGTCAGAATCAACAGATGGTTCCACATCAGGGGAAAAGATGACACAGGTCAAGGTGGTCAGCAGCAAACGCCCTCAATTTATTCAACTGAAACAAGAAACAGAGCAAACCTTTCATGAAAAGCTAATGTTTATTTGGATATTATCACAATGCAACAGCCAGCAATAGAACTACAAAGCCAGAACAAAATAGAAGTGTTTATTGGACAGGGGTGCTCACCACAATGACAACTTGGCCTTAAAACCACATGTTAATTGGACAATGAACATGAATCATACAGACAAATGCCACTATTAAACACTGCTAATACAATGCTGAAACAGCTAGCACAGGAGGGGAAAATTAAACTTAAAGAAAACGGTCCGTGTCCTTAAAGAAGCTGAGTGAACCTATGAGTGGGTTTGTCACCGTACCAGACACCTGCAATTTAAAGGAGGAAAGTTGGCTCATAATTTCCAAGGATTCAGTTCACTGTCAGGTGGCCCCACGGCAAGAACTTGTGGCAGATTTGTATGGCAAATCTGCTTAGTTAACTGCGAAGAGGAAGTGGAGTAATGGAAGAGTGCTACAGAGGCAAGGCTGGGGACCAGAAAAGGCAACCCAGTTACACCTCCGCGACCCGCCAAGACTCATGGAGAAGTGGGCTTTACTTAACACGCAGGCAGCTTCAAGCTAGTCCAGATGACAATTCAACTAAACTGTTACAAAAGGTTCAAGAAATAGCAGTCAGAAATTATCCATGATGGAGTTTATAAAGTTATCTCCTTTACCTCATGTATGACATAAGTTTTAATTGTAGACATAAGTTATTTTGTAGACATAAGTTATAATTCGAATTTCTGATGAAGTATCTGCAGTTCACTTCACACTACGTCATTATAGCTCTCTCAGGCACCAATGTCTATCTGCTCTGGCTCCCTATATTGCATTTCCTCAAAATCTACCCTTTTATCTAGTAATAATGCAAATTTGCAATTTAGTATGTTAGCCATATATGTTCAAACCAAATGGTTAGACTTAGTTCTCAGCTATGCTATGCAAAAAGAATCAACTTTGAGTGAGTCACACAGTCTGTATTTATTTCTTGTTTGTTAAATAAAAATCACAAGAACATGATCATTAAGAGTTTGGTAAGAATGCACTGAGAAAGTGAATCTGAGGAAGAATCCCATGGTTCTCTGTGCGCCACCTCACCCAGGAATGGATGATAAGTGATAAGAAATGGAGCACATCAGGCATAAAAACTAGTAAATAAATGAAATGCCTTGGAAAATCTGGAACTTACACACAGGATTTGAGCGAGTTGCTTTATAAGATTTTCAGTAGGACTCCTGATGAGAATGAGATTGTGAATATCATTTACTCTCCATGCAGTGAACTGTTTATAAATCTTTGTTGTGTCTTGATAATTTCCTGCCTAGGAATTGACTCCCTGAAGGTAGAACCCTCAAAATATTTCAGGAACATTTCAAAAGTGAAAAAGCTCAGGAAACAAATGTACCTAAAATATATTTTTGTTCCTAAGAGCTTTCGTGGCCAGGACATCATATCATGAGGGCAAAATGATTGCAGTTCCCACAGGCAGAGCTGGCTTCAGCCAGGCACCTACCAGCCATGCTCCAAGGGGGTAACAGGATCAGAGAAGCCTCATCAGGTGAATTCTGCAGGAAAGCCTTTGGCCTTCTTCCTGGAAACTTAACCCGAAGCTTGATTCTGTCACGCTGCAAACTGTGAGTACCAGAGTTCTTTTAATAGACACCATTTCTGCTTAACTGGCTACATTCGGTTTTCCTCTGCAGCAACACAGAGCCTTGACGAATGCATCCATTGCCTGCTCACAGTCATGGAAATGGTGATCAGAGTGATGCACAAGCTGCAAAGAATAAACCCACAAACAGAGTCTGAGTAACTGTAAAATCAAGAGTGAAGTAGCCACTAATCCTTCAGCTCCACAATACGTTTCAGAAACAAGGAGTTCTCTCTATGTTTGTCTCTGCCTCTACCTCTATCTCTGCTTCTGTCTCTCTGTCCTGGTAATCTCAGCTATGTACAATTAAATAGAGAGAAAAAGAGAGAGGGGGAGAGAGAGGCAAATACAGGGAGAGGAGTCATAGAGGCAAGAATGTTCATAGATACAGCAAGCATGTAAATTTTGTCTAGAATGCAAATACAAATATGTCCACTGTTCTATGTAACTTGATAGGAATCAAGTCAATAAACTGGCTTAGTTTGGAGGGCGCTTCACTGTGAGAGCCACAGCTTACTAAGCCTAAAACAAAACTGAGACATGAAAATAACTCTTAGCTTCCCAGAAGTTGACAAACAAGAAACAGACCCAGAAAGTGCCCATATCCTCCAACTATAGATGTGGTCAAGAGAGTGGAGAAAGTAGAGACTTCAAAACCTTGGATGGGAATCCCTGACAAAGAGCAGTCAGGGCTCTCACAGAGCACCCGGCTCTGTCCCCATTCAGTGAGATTCTGCATTGCTGTGGGCTGTTAACCATGATTAACCTGCCATTCTTCCTGCCTCAGTCCAGGAGAACTTGCTGTGGTCACATCATGTATTTAGAATACAAAGGACAGGAGAGGACAGCACAGTTACTTTTGGTTCATGCAGAGGACACTTCTGTGAATTGATTATAATCTAGACCACTTACATATGGTGCTGGACCCAGTGGCCAGGCAAGACTTTATGACTTTTTCCTTTGGAAAATACTTTCATGCAACCTGCATGCAGGAAAAAGAGCAAACGTAAAATTTAATGACTTGCTACTCACAATACCTGCTGTAGGTTTAGGTTTTTTTGAAACATTTGTCTTCTCACACCAGAGAAACAATGTGGTATAACAGACATTGTGAAATAGAAAGAATATGGTGAAATAGGAAGAGAGACTGGGGATGGGAAGAGGAGAAGGGAAGAAGGGAAAAGAAAAATAAAATATAAGAAAAGAAGGAAAAGATGGAAACAATGCTTTGTAAATAAGGACAAAAGGGGTTGCCGAGAATATAGGGTTTGGGTAAAAAGAATCAAGTTATATCATGTACAGGCCCAAATTCCCTGTAAAGAATGCAATCATTACGTATATCTAAAATGTACCACTACACTTGATTAATTAAAAATATTTAATGACCTGAAAAGAAAAGGGTGATAGCCAATATTGCATTGGTGTTGCCTGGATTATTATCAACTTTCCAACAGGTTCAGGATAGAGTTCCGCCCTCTGTGCTCTATAAGTAAGTGGTCACTTAACTTGTTTAGCCAGTGAAATGAAGTGGTGGTGATTTCAGAGTCACTTTCAATAGAAAAGTTAATGAGCCACTGCACAATTAATTTATTGATCCATCTTCCTCTATCGTAGAGAATGTTCGGGTAATAGTTCTTCCACCAGCGCAGAATCTGGAGTCAGGCAGGACTAGACACCCAGTAAGATCAAAAAGAAAGCCTGGGTCCTGTAAGTTGCTGAGGTGTGCAGGATGTTTGCACACAGCATAAGCGTGACCACCTGATACCACCATCAGCCCCGCCCGCAGTCATGCTGTAGTGTGTTGTAGAACTGATAGAGAGGAACCAAAGAAGAACAAAGGTCCACTCAAAGTTTTACAAAAACAAAAACAAAAAAAGAAATGTACTTCAGTGGCTTTGGATCAAATATAAGGGCCAATGATGCACAGCAGCAGAAAAAACTTCACAAATACAAGGAAATACCTAAGTACAATCTTTACAAGCCTCTGAGGTGAAATCATAATATTGGTTAAAATTTAAGTTTTCATTACAAATATAATACACAACGGAGTGGGAACTAACCCAGCAATGAAGTCACTCTACCTCTCTCTGTGCACATTTGTAAGAAACCCACAGCCACGTGAGGCAAAGCCAGGATCCAGGTTTACTAGGCAAGAGGCCAGGGATATAGCTCAATGGTGCAAGCATCTGGGTGCCAAGTGCAAGGCTGTGCGTTTGATCCCTGGTACAAAAAAAAAGCAAGAGAGAGAGAGAGAGAGAGAGAGAGAGAGAGAGAGAGAGAGAGAGAGAGAATGAGAAACGAGGAAAGAAAAAGACATTTACTGGACAAAAGTCTCTCTGAGTCAGAAATGTTAAATATTATCAAAATATTTTACATTTTAAATTGACTTATAAAGCTATTTTTAACAGTCAATTGATGTCATATTGACAAACTGGAACCATCTAAAACCACAGCCCAGATTTACCTGATCATGAAAACACGTATCACCGTTGTTACTCTAGTCATGCTCCTTTTATTTTCCTTACTAAAATACATACACAATGTATTCTAATGTACACTATTGGATTTTTAAATTTTTTTTATTATAATAGAAAGGTCAATTTATATCCAGACTTTCTTGAAATGATACAGATTTCTATTTCCCTGAAATGGCTGATATGATTAAATGACTAATGTCATTTTTCTAAAGAGATAGTTTACCTAACATACCAAAAATGTAAATAGACATAACAAAAGGTAAATCAAAAGACATTAATATGAATTTTTAAAAACAGAAAAAAAATTAAAAATGATCATGGAATTATGGTATAAAGATGCTTTTTCAACTTTACAGAGTAAGACTAAATGTCTGTATCTCTAAATGAAGAAAAACTCCATGCACAATCTCATTTATCATTTGGATACAAAATTTCAAGGCACCAAGAGAATGTTCCAACTTCAGGAACCAACTTGTGAACTACTTTCCTCCTTTAAATGCATGGCTTTTATTCCTTCTCCCTAACTTTGCTACTTAAGTTTGATGTTAAAAGCTTAACCTGCAGGAACATTGTATTTACTTTCCATCTTACATAAAGAAATAAAATCATTAAGGTCCAAATGCATGTGAAAGTTGCTCATTTCTGTGCTTATTCTTGGGGACACTGACTCTTTCGTTTCAGATGACATCAGTCTCTCTCATTAGGCATAGAGAGAATTGAGCTCAATATAACTCTGAGCAAAAGGAAAAGATGGCAGCAAACAAAAGCAAATGCAAACAAAAGTAAGCAGGTGTGTGTGGAGACAAAAGTTACTTTGTAAAGCAACATGGGAATAATGTGTGGATTCTGCTGTACCAGGCATTGAGTCTGTATCTTCTGAGTGGTTATCAAATGTAGGACGTGAACAGCCTTTTGCTATATCCCATATGAGGCTGGTACAAATGACCTCTTGGGTTAATCTGGCAAGATTAGGGTACATCCCCAGCCAGTCCAGGGAAGTCTGCTTTGCCAAACCAAAGCTTTGTCCTCATGTAGTTACCTCATCAGATCATAAACATCAGTCTGAGTATCTGAGAAATAAAATACATGATATTATTAAATGGCGAGTTAGGACAAAACCATTGGTACTGAATAGGAATAAATGAAAAAATGGCAGACCTTATGTCACTTTAGAGAAGTACAATCATTTAAAATCTTCATTAGGAGAAGGATTCAAACTTTAGATTTAAAGGAAATTCACAGCAGACTAGAGGTTTTCAGTTGAGAGAGATTTAGACAACTCTCCACAAATGTCTCTCCAAGACATCTGGCAATTTCTGGAGCTATTTTTGCTATCACACCTGAAAAGAGGCCAAAGGCAGACTACAGTGTCTTACAATCCATAAAAAAAAAAAACCCTAAACAAAAAGTTATCTGTTCAAAGTGTTAGAAATAAAGAAGGTTAAGCAACCCTGCCATAGAAATTTCCAGAATTCTAGACTTCAATCTATATTCATTTTGCTCCCCTCCAAAGGAAAAAAGAAAAAAGAAAATTAGATTTTCATACATTTTGAAAGTTTCTTTAAATAGAAAAGCAAAGCAAATTTCCTCAGAAATATTTATATCACCTTAAATCCCATCAAAATTTCTGGGAACAGTACGAGTGTTTTGATTTCAGGTAAAAACTTCCTTTTAGGTCATTATTAGCTTTTTAATTTGGGCACATGCATCAAACTCTAACCCTAGTTTTCTCATTTTGGAAAAAAGTACTGGAATTTTTCCCATTCCATATTCCCGTAAAGAATAGATGGAAGGGTTCAGAAGGACAATACAGGGCAAATCATACCAAGTGGTATTATTATTGTGATCATTCTCACCACTGTATTAATATGGTGATCCCAGCATTCAAACCCTATGCAGCTAAATTGAAATTCTAAAGAATCATAACAATGTTCTAGTGGTGACTGCTGATATGAAGTTATGGACCAAATATGTGTTATTTTTCTCAAGTCCAACATTTCCAGTTGACTTGGCTCTTTTCAGAAAGTGTCTTTGTGACAATCCTGGAACACTGAACCACAGGCATCCTGTCTCCCAAATGCAACACCAAAAGATGTTGAGAAAGGAGGAACTGGATAGACTGCTTCATACAGTGGAGTGAAGGACTGTGTGTGCACGCCACAGACAGCCCTAGAGAGTCTGCCTTGCATAAACCCTGCTCCTTGAATGAGGGTAAAACTGTGACTTACTTTGAACCAGAGGAGCATGGCAAAAATGGTACTGAACATAACTACAGTGACTCTGTCACATTCAGGACTCACTTCTGACTAGCTGGAGAGACTGGGTTTGGAGAAGCAAACAGTCATGTTGTGATCTGCCTCAGGCAAAGGCCACAGCCTGGAGCTATAGGCAGTGTCCAGGACCTCGGGATGAGCAGAGCTGGGAGATGGAGAGAAACACAGACCTTCATTCAGCCAGTCACAAAGAACTGTATTCTGCCAACACCAGAGGGACTTTGGAAGAAAAGTCTTCCCCAGTCAAACCACCAAAGGAGACCACAGCCGGACAACTCCTTGATTTTCATTTGGAGAAACCCTGAGCAGAGGACTCTGCTAAGCTTTGCCCAGACTCCTGACCCAGGCAATCTGCTTAATGATCAGACCACACTGTTTGAGGCCAAGTGTGTGTGCTGAAATGGCACCCTGCCACAGAGCTTTGACAGCAGAAGGTCAGCCAATGACACCAACAATGTCCCTAAGATAGAAGTATTATATTTTCTGTTTTAAGGCCTGTTGAATAAGACCAGAATACAAGTGGTTCCTGTGAGCTATTCATCCCTATCAGTTTAGCAACTAGACTTTTGCCATAATGTGAGACTAGCAAAAAAATGTACACACTTGTCAGCACTTCACCATAGTAATCAACGTCAGGAGCTAATGGACACCAGTTTGAACATCTGTTATGATCACAGAGGCTAAAGGTAACTTCTACTAAGATCATGATATCTCAACTAATTTAGTATTAAAATATTTATAAATGTTTTTGTTTTGCTGATGTATATTTTTGACAGACTCTGTATACATACACACACACATTTTGATTCATGGGAGAAAATTAACCACAACTATAAAAATATTCTACACTTGTTTTACAAGGAGGTCTTGAATTTACAAGGAGGTCTAGAATATCTATGTGTTCAGGCAAGAATTCTATATCCTGTGGAGATAAATGAGAACCAATTAAACCATTTTACTATGCAGGAACTCCTTTAATTGGCAAATCTCCTACCAGATACAATCACTGCCAGTAACCTGGGCACAATGTATAAATATTTGAAAGCTATGGAATATTTACTGAATATTGCAAGTGCATGAAAGTAAACATGAAAAATCAGAATGTGGATATTCCTTGGCTATGTTTAACATCAAGTTAAGCAGGCTAAGGGAATCCTTCTAGTCATGGACCAAGGTTAAGTCTGAAGAGAGTCTGTAGCTCAATTACACTTTACAGCTTTCATTAGCATCCTGTATAGAACATACTAATTGAATAAGAAAATATGTCAGCTATGAAATCACATACAGATGTGACAGAAAGATGGTTAAACTGGTGTCAGCAGTGGGGAATCAAAGCAGCATCACATTCCTATAGGGAGTAACACATAGGCAGCATTCACACTAATTACCTTGTTTTATACAAATTGCAAGGTTGGCGTCATAGTGGTCATAGTGAATATTCCACATAAGCAAGCATGCAAGTAGATTGGCAAGTAGAAAGGCCTCATTAATAACTTTTGCCAAAGTGCAATATTAGCAGTAGTAGAGATTTGGTCTAGGAACAGGCTGGAAAAATGTGAAAGAAGAATTGGTTAGTCTGGTAAATTTTCATTTCTCTGTCTATAGAGCAGAACAGTGATGCATATTGTTGTAAAAATTAAGTTAGATTTACTATGAAAAATAATGTCCTACAAAGGGAATGGCAACCCATTTCCTCAAATGTTGCTGTTTGCAAGTGCTAATATCTCTAATAGAGTCAGCTTCATTTCCTTTTATCTAAATGCCAGCTACTGGAGAAATTTCCAAACAGTAGATTTCCATTTTGAAAGGTTCTCAGACAAAAGTTGTTTTAAAGGAATGGTCCTTTTTCATTTAAAATGCCCAGACTGTAGCTGGGCACAGAAGGTCATACATCTGCTACCAAGTTAGTGCTATCAGTGATGTGAAAGCCCTTTAGGCAACAAATCATAGCAAGGTAGTATCAAAAGAAAGAAAAATAACACAAGGTTATACTGCTCTGAAGGTCTCTCTGGACTGGAAGATTCATGATGAAGTGAGACAGTGAAAAGCAAACTCCAGTATCAATGACATTCACAAACCACCGAGGTATTTCTGTCACAGGACGCCAGCCGATTCTGTCAGGCAGGGTGCCATTCTAGGGAAGAGTTGTTTTCTGTTTTATCTACATAACAGGAAGAAAGGGCTGGTTCAGAGGATGGAGCAATCTTTCTTTCATTATTGCCTCATAATCATGGAAATGCAAAACTATGACAACAACTAACTAAGGTCAGTTGGCCTTCCTTGTACCAAATTCAAGTGGCAGTGGAATTTGTGGCACCGTTAATTCCATCTCCACACAACTTTAAAAGAGTCAAAGAGCTGCATAAACAAATTCAGATTTTCCTACAAGGCGAGTGCCTCCTGCAGCTCTCTGGCCCTTGTGAAGCTGCAGTGTGACATAGCATAATTCACTGGCTCTCTGGAGTGTCATAGTTTAAAGTCTTGCACAGCCACGGTGCATCACGTTACATTATGCTCAGTGTCACCACGTAAGCCCTAGCACCACAAAGCAATAACACCGCATAATGAGACACACAAACTCAATGTAATGTGACATACAAGAAAATCAACGCAACATATCACCAAAATACCCCAGTTTGGAAGGGGGTGTACCTATGGGCATTTCAAATGAATTTATAGATCATTCATTCCCCACATAATTTTCCTGTATTTAATTTCTGTGCATCTACAGGCTTCCACAGAGAAATCTCATGTTGAATTTGCAAGCTGTGCAATCGCACGACCGTATTTCTTTTCCAGAGGAATCCATGTAGTAAAAATGTAAGTCTGCAGCATAAAATATTTGAAGGAATTTTTTAAAAGGGCAAGTATTTCTTTCTTAAAGGAATGTGCTCTTTGCAAATATTGTATAAAGGGCCACACGTGTCTTAAACAAACTTGCACAATTCTGACTTTCAACTTGAATTTTTTTTTAAAAAAGGGCTCTTTCAGTAGAAAGAAATAGCAATTATAAAAATTAAGAAGCAGGATTTATCTGGGATTATTTCCTGTCTGAGAAGTTCTGAGTGGAATTAGATACTAAAGCAGGAAACAGTCGCCAAACCATATAGACTTTTACTCCGGGGGAAACATCTTCAGCTAAAATACTCCCAGACAGCAAGTTACTGAGGGAACTAGTAATGAGCACCAAACAAGCCTTTAATACCAAACCCCTGACAGCACTGCCTTTAAGGTCGGAGCAGAAGGACAGTGACAATGTTCACGCAAACATGATAATGACTGAAATCCCACGTCAGTTATAGCAAGTCCAAGGAGAACTGTGTGTCACATTGGGAAGAGACACTGCGAGCATCTGATGCTGGGTCCGGGTGAGGGTGTTTGTAAACAGGAGCCTGAGAAATGCAGTGGGAAAAACAAGACTACCCAGACTTTGCTAGGCTTCATTAAGTTCTTAAAAAGTTTTTGGCTTATTAGTTGAATCATTTTTTTAACCTATATGGTATCTATGTCAAGACTGAGTCCCAGTGGTTTAGAGAACTACATTTAAGCTAATATTAAAATATAACGGAAGGGGGAAAATAAAGGCTACAATTTGCACTGCTGTGAGTCCAAAGCCCTTCCGAGTGTGTTCATGGTGGAAATGCTCTTTGTAGTGTTCTACTTTAGACTCCCTCTGACTTGAAGTGCAAAGAAGCCACTGCCTGCACACATCCTCTCATCTCTAATAGCATGGATGTCGCAGCTCCTATCGATTCCTTTTCCCTCTAATTCTAAAGCCATCTCCTTGTTTATTATGCTGTGTCTGTTGTAGTATTTTAGGCTTGAAATAGGCACACTCCCAAATTATTAGGGTTTACTGGAAAGCTATGCAAACAGAAAAGACTGGAAAATAACAATTATCTTCTCAATTTTAAGAGTGCCTGTTTTCCATTGCTCTTTATATTTCAGAAAAACAGTCACAGAAGATGAGATTTGCCCTCATAATAAATTCCTCGTGACCAGCAGAGAACTATGAATGATAAGCAAAATGTTATAAAGCAAACCTTTAGACTCTCATCTTTCAGGAGTAGAACTGTATCGACAGTGAGCAGTACTCTCCACAGCGTCTGGCACCTGGAATCAGCCACTTGACCACTGTGATAGCTCGCACAGGGGAATCATTCAGTATTTGTCTTCCATGAGGAGTTTAATTCACATAGAATAACTCACATAGAACTCTCACCCATGCTACAGCATCTGACCAATCTCTTTCTTTAATGATATAATAGTCCCTTCATAGATATTAGCAACATGTCGGATAACTCATGGGACAAGACAAGATATAGACATCTCATCTCTCCTCTTCGGTATCTGGTAACACATTTTATGGTCTTTCATTGCCATTAAAATGAAAAAGAAGATTTATTAAAGATAATGTAAGCAAATTACATTTTATTTGAAAATCATTTGCCTACACTGAAACTTACTGAGTCCTCCAATATTTAGACTGTCTTGTCCATGTACTATTCAATCTTACCTGCTAATCAAGTCATGTTCATTTATGTTTAGTATATTAGTTAAATACTTTCAGGATGTTTCTCTGTATGGCAAGAATCATTAAAATGAAATGAGGTCTGAGTTGCAAACATGTCTGCTCAACATAGCAAACATATCAGATACATGAATTAGCTTTGGGCAAAACATAGGTTTATATAGAAGCATGCCTTTCATTCAGCAGCACTTACCTTAAAAGGGTATGTTCAAAGGGTGGTCATCACACACACACACACACATACACACACCCGCGTGCACACACACATGCACACACATACATGCACAAACACACACATACAAATGTACACACACACACACAAATTGGATTTTATAGGTTATCATAATTGATAATTTTAGGAAAAATACCTGATTTTTCTCAGCATGGTTAATATTAGTTCACTGTTTTTTAAATTAACCCTCTCTGTTTTATTTATTATTAATTCACTGTGTTCTAAATTCCACTACTTATTTCAGCTTACTTGATATTTTCCTTCTTTTTTTGAAAAAATAGTCATAAATTGAATTTCAAAGGAAGCAAATTTAAGAGATTTATTAATAACCGAGATCACCTATGAATTCCATGGTGTGAAATTCACACGCACGTTCTCCATTTGTTTAACAAACCAAATCAGATTTTAACCAACATTCAAACTGCATGTATGTACCATATATTCCAAAAACTTAGATTATATAAGTAATTCAAACACAGTGGAGGGAAAAAGCTTTCAAAGAAGAATCAGCTAATCAGATAGAGAAAAAATGGGTTAAAATATTGTAATAATTGTCTTAGGTGCTTTTATATTTTGCCTATTAATTTTTATATATAACAATTTGATTATGTCATATAAAATAAGTAGATGAATAAGATCCTGGAAAACTAAAACAGAGGTAGAAGAATGGGAAAGAATGAATTTAAATGTGTTATGTACCTGTACTGATTCCCTGCAATGAATATAATCCTTTGTGTTGCAAAAGTAATAAAAGTAAAAAAAAGTAACAGTCTTATTCTTGTCTTAATAAATGGACAAAGCTACTTTGAGTAAAAAGCTCTGCATAAAGCATTTTTTTCATGAAAAATGAAATTATCTGCTTTCCACCAGAAGCTGCTCACTCCCTGTTACCTATGGTGAGTGACCTTTTAGCAAGCGCTGTGTGGATGCGGCTACTCATCTATCACTGCATTCAACACACTCGACCTCATTCAAAAGAAAACCATCCTATGCGTTTAGGTAATGTTTCTTTTTCTAAATTGAATTCCAGGCCAAATAAGCAAGATGAAAATAAAAATTCCACAACTTTCTGTTATAAACATATATAGCTGACTTTGAGGAGATAAATGTATCCTATACGTATTTAATTGTCATAAAAATTGTAGTTTCACTCCTACTCACTAGGGTTCAAGCCACTGAATGTAGCTTTCGGATTCCCCATAGATTCTACTTAAGGTTGCCTCAGAGAAGGCCTTTTTCTGCTTGCTAAAAGGACGAAGCATAACTGTATGCTCCTTAAACAGAATGAATAAAGAATAGAAAAATCGGATCACAGGACACAAACATATTCTGAACTCACATCTTTAAAGCAGATGTGGAGGGCCCTTCATTACTAAAAAGAAAACATTTACATAAAGCATTGAACTGAAAAGAAAAATCCAGTGCCATATTTGGGACCATGCTGGACTACGTAATAAACCTTCCCCTCTGATGTTTAAAACTATGTTTTTATATGATGACAGTGACATTTTATATATTTAGCCCACAGTTTTCACAGCTCCTAAATATTCATAATGCTAATTTTAAGTCACAGCATGATTTGTTAATTCTTATAACTCTGCCAAACCTTGATAAATTGGGCTAAATTTGAACCAGATTTTCTAAGCCTTGCAGAGACATATTAATTCAATATTATTACTGTCAAGCATAAAATATGCTCAGAAGCTCCCAGAATCACATGATACCACTTCACAGCTGAGCTGGCTCTCCATTCCCTTAACTGACGGGCTTATCTGCCATTGAAATTACCAATAATACTGTCTACTGTTCTCGTATTTAATAAAGTTCATTCTTTTCACCAAAATTGCAGAGAAGAGAACAGAAATAAAGAAAATGTTTTGGAGAAAAGAAGTAGCCTAGGTAGTTAATATACATAAACTACCATGTCTCACAAAATTTAAAGCTGTCAAGATCAAAAAAGAAGGTAATTGTTGTTCATTTGGTTTACCAAATGTTAAATATGGCAAATGTCTCTAAATGAGCACAATATAGAAATGCCTGTTGTTTTGTTTAGCTTTGTTTTGTTTAAGGGGGAAGGATTTCCCCCTTAGGGGCATTTCAAAGGAAATAAACTGAATGTATTAGTTTTCTGTCATTTACAAAGCCTTGTAAATATGCCAGTGTTTATTTTTATTATCCAAGATCTTATTTCCTGGATAGGAAACTGTATTTTTATGAACTGTCCCATGTTCACAACAAACCTGAACTTGATTTAAATCTTGAATTTGTCAGGACGCATTTCCCTTGTTTTCTTGTATCAGATTTCCCAAGGCAAGTTTTTAGTGTCCATGATTTTGAAAATATAATAGCAAAGTGATGCTGAGCATCCACCACATAAATGAAAAATGGCACAGATATTTTTTGAGAAGACTCTTGTCTTGTTTTATCACTGTTTTGACCCCATGTAAGTCACTGACGTTATCTCCCTGTTGAAGTGTTTTAGCCAACCTGAGATTTCCACCCTTATGCATGTGGATCTCATTCCGTTTCATTCACTTGAGGCCTCTTGGAAATTATGTTCGCTCTTCTGCACTTCCCCTTTTCCCCTCTCTGTCACGTTCCGCTGTAATAGATGCTATCTTCAGGGAAAAAATGAAATCTCTGATTACCCCTCTTTTCTCTCTGGCTACCATTTCATTTTATCCTCCTGTTTAAAGCCAAACTTCATTGAGGATATCTATTGGTCTCTACTCAAACTCCTTAATAACCTGTAATTTTTCCCCCGAAGATACTATACTTAACTTTTGCTTGCTTGTCTTTCCTCTACCCCCTCCCCAGCCCACCAAGTACTGGTGAGTGCACCCAGGGCCTTCACAGTGAGCTACACTTCCAGCCTTTTAGTATTTTTGATTTTTGAAACATTAAGTTGCTAAATTATCCAGGCAATGCTCAAACTTACAGTCTTCCTAGTTCAGTTTCCCAGAATACAAAGATTACAAATATGCACCACCACCACCACCTCTGGCTTTGCTTTTGCATCTTCTTTTTCTTCTTTTTTTAATAGACTTTATTGTTTGAGCAGCTTTGGGAAACCTAAACAGAATATGTAGAGTTCTCATATGCTTCTTCCCCTATACACACTCCCATCCTCCCCCACCCTAGGTACCCCACGGACTGGTCCTGACACAAAAATGTCATCCAAAGATCGTAGCCTGTAGTTCAATTTTGATGTGTAAATTCTATATATTTTTCCTACTCCATAAGGCATTTGTTCACCACCATAGTAGTAGGCAGCATAATTTCAAGTGCTCACAACTCCTCTCTGATCAGACAATGCATTCCTTTCTTTCCCTGGCCTCTACTAGGCTCTGACTTTTTCATTGTTTCCATAGACTTGCCTTCAAGATATTCTTTTTTGCAAATTTTAAAGGTATTGAAGTGAACTATTCCACCATTGCTTCTGCTAGAATCAAAATAGTTAAGCAATATGCAATGATCATCACTGAATATTTCAGCAGCATACAGTTAATGATTTCTACATTCTTGAAAAACACATGTACCTTGGCTTCCATGATATCGTACCCTTCTGTTTTACTGATGTCCTCTCTAGACATTCATGTTCATCTTTCTTCACTGATGCTTTCCTTTTCTGGTCAACGTTTAAATGTCAGGGCAAGCCTGGACTTGGATCTGGTCCTCTACTCTGCTCCTCTAATATATCATGTGCAGTTGGAAGATTTCCAAAAATAAGTGTTGCAATTGCATGTACTTATATCACTTTTATTCTATGGATAAGATAAAGTAGATACACTTACCCCTAACTAAAAACTATACAATGCATACCAAAAAATAAGAGAACTATGACAGACAGAGTAGAGAAGGTGAGTTATGTTTTAAGTATGAAAGGCCCCCCAAAGATCAATGCATTGAAAGTTTGACTTCCAAGGTATCATGTTCAGAGGTGGAGCCTGGAGAAGTGATCAGGTCATCAGGGCCATCACCTTACCAGGCTACTGAGAAGAAAAGCCCAATTGGAGGAAGTAGGTCAATAGGACTTGTGCCTTAGAAGGATGTGTCTGGTTCATGACCTTCCTCTGTATCTCTCCCTTTCTTTCTCTCATTCTCCCTCTCACTGTCTCTCTCCTTCACAGCTGCCATGTGGTAAACAGCTTCGCTGTACCCTGCCTCCACCGTGATGTTCTGCTCCACCTCAGGCTCCAAGTACTGGAGCCAGTTAACCATAGAGTGAAATCTACGAAACTGAAAGCCAAAATAAATCTTTACTCCATTAAGTTGATTTATCACAAGTATTTTGTCACAGTGATGAAAAGCTGACTAACGCAGCTGGCATTTTAAATACATAGGGTATTCCAGAAAGTATAAAGTGGTGAATTTTCTATGTTTGCTTTTTTGCCTAATGTTCTCCATACCAGTCCTGAAAAAAAAAGTCACAGAAACCTGAAAATGTGAATGTATATTTTTAAAAAGACAAAAAAAGGCAAGAGGCACTGCTATTGTATAGACATAGACATCCTAATGAGACAGAAAGCAAAGGCTTTAATTGACCTAAATACAAAAAACAAACAGGCTCAGCATTAAGGAAGGACACACAGACAACCCAGACTCATCACTTTTCCCAGCTATCATGAGGTGCCCTCTTTACTTAGGTTGTGGTGGTCTGAAAGAAATCTTAGTGAAAATCTGGTGATTTCCATTTCTTCCAGACCTTAGGATCAACTTGGAATCCAGGGGACACCACGTAGGATGCATCATGAGTTACCTTTCCAATTCTACCCATGGTGACCTCTGTAGAGATATTTAATCACACAGCAGTAACACAGCTGTGTTTCACTGCCAAGATGGCATTAATGAGAGCCCACTAAGAAATAATTTAAATAAGATCCAGAATCTGAAGGTGTAATATCCAAAATGGCCAGGACACTACAAAATTATTGAGCAAGCACAAAGCACAATAAAATCTCAAAATAGATTAGAAAAGACAATCTGCAAATTCCAACATCATCAAAGAAGTTCCAAGAGCTATTATACACATGCTTGGAGGAGATGAGAGCAAGGTTTCACCAAATCAATAGTGTCACCAGAGAAAAACATAAAGAAGAACCTGATGTAAAAATTAGGACTTTAATAAAATCTGAAATTTTAAAATCTTGTGGATAGGCCCAACAAGATAGCAAAGATGAGACTTGAAACAATTAATCAATTGGGAAACAGAAAACAAAAGATACCTAATCTGAATGACAGGGAGAAATTAGGCTGAAGGAAAATAATGGAAGTCCCAGCAAACATTGCCTTCTTTTAGTTTCCGCAGGAAAAAAGATGAGCAGGGTAAAAATGATTTGAAAAATTAATGACTGAAAACTTGCCTAATTGGGCAAAATATATAAATGTACAAATTCCATAATGTGTGTTCTGTAATGTGTCATAAATCCATGCCAAGACAAGAGAAGTCAACTTTTAAAAACTGAAAGCAAAGGAAAAAAATTTCAACAGCAAGAATCACCATTTTACCTCAGGGAACAGAATCACTCAAGAGAGAAGTTTCTCACCACCATCTAGCCAGGTCAAAAGGAAAATAAAATATGACAGAAGAAAATAAGATATAGCATTCCATATTATACTTTAAAAATATAAAATTTTATAGAAATGCAGATAATTTATTAAAAGTTTGATAGACATAATTATTTAGAAATGTAAAAGCAAAGAGATCCACCTCTATGTTTTATATAATAGTTATTTAGAGCATCACATAGGCCCTTAATAAAGGGCAAACGGATGAGGTACAATGTGTTTATGGGTGTACAAGCAAATTTCTATGAGAGCAGCAAGGGTTTTTTATTAATAAGCACATATTCCTGCCTCTGTCATTTATTAACTACGTATCATTGGATGGATTATTAATGTCCTCAAAATTGGGTTTTCTTGTTGACAAAATAGGATTGCAATGGTTCTGTCTGGTAAAATGTTATGAAGTTTGAATAAAGGTCATATATGTGAAGTATTCAGACAGCATCTTTCAGTGGGACAGAAAGTCATTATCATCATCAATCATGAGATCATTATCAGGAGGTCTGACGGGACATGAGGCAAGAGGCATTTTCCAGGAAAATGTACAGCAGATTCTAAGCTGCTGAAACACATTGTCCAAAACCAAAGAGCTGGAAATCTTCGGGACAAATTGAGTATTCTGATCAGAGTTGGAATCCAAACATAAATGACAGAAGGAGCTCACTGTGGTTTTACTTTAGACCACGTTACTGACCACACTGAGCTGCTGAGGGCACCAAGTGACAGACGTGCATGATAATCCCTGTATTTGGTGAAAGCGCTTCTGATAGCAAAAGGAATGGTATGTATGAAAACAGAGAGACTGGGGTCAGGCAAATCAATAATCATTCTGTGATAAAATCCTGAAGCACAGAGAAAAGATGGCGAAATATAAAGTCAGATCCGAGAAGCAGGAATAGGAGATCTTCGATTCACACCGGTGAGCTGATTCTTTGAAAACAGCCACAAAGAGCTGTAACAGAAAACACAGCAACAAAGAAAGGTTTTGTGTGAGGTTGACATTTTCCACGGCAAATCTTTGACCTCGAAGAGCCTTCAAATTGTGTCCAACTCCTAGATCATCTATCTCAGATATTCTTCACTTCACCCCTGTGTCAAACAATCTGCTCAATGTCAAGGGCAAAGGCAGTGCCTTATTGCTTGCCTGGGAAAACAATACCTTGCTCGCCTACCAACATGGGAAACCCATGCATCTTTCTTTTCCAGCGACTTGGTGGGTGAGATGCTCAGTAATGGAAGGAATTAATTTGTGATTTCACGCACCTTTCTCTGCAGCTAAAATTTTGTCTGCTGATGTCGCAGACTGCAGGGATCCCAGTCCACAGATGCTGTGTGCGGTCTCCCATTAGGAGCTCAGCACAATCAAAAATCTTCAACACTTGTCATTGGCAGTAACCTTGAAAATATTCTATGCCCTTCAGTTGTTTCTTTTCTAGCCCTGGTCATTCGTCAGAAGAACTTGCATAATAATGTTTGTGTTAATCTTAAAAGTAGCAAAAGGAATACAAGTAAAATATCCAGGTGATTATTTTTTCTGGCACTGTTAATTAAGTAAGAATTTTGCTGGAATAAACATTTCTCTATAAACTTATATGAACCTAAATGAATACCCATCTTTATACCCACTTAGGTTGCTATTGAGCAGATATTAGTTTAAGTCCTTTGCATGTGCTTTATTATTATAAACCATAAAAGGTGAGTAGTAACATTACCCTAATTGACACACGAATACAAGGAAGTTTCATGGCACTGATTAAAATAAGCATGGAAGAGCAGTTGCTAGGATTAAATGTCCTCTTCACATCCCCATGGAAACTCATTACCATTTGAGCAGGGTTGATAGGTAGCAGGTGCCTGGATCAAGGGGCCACCATAATTACAAATAAAGTCACCGAGTGGTCCCTACTGAAAGGGTACATTCAGCTGCCTTTCTCTCTGGCTCCAGGTATCCTAGGTGCTCTCTCCCCTCTCACCATCTAACATGAAGAACAAAGGACCTCACTGATGCTAGCACCCTGATCTTGGGCTTCCAAGCCTATGGAACATGAGCCAAATAAACTTCTACTGTTTGCAAGTTACTCAGTCTCGGGTATTCTGTTATAGCAACACCAGGCAAGCTAAACCTGGCAAATTTAGTGACTCTGACACAAGAATTCTTAGTCACTGTGATAAATCAAAGGGTATTCTGATGTGTGTATCTGCAGAAGTATGCACGTGTGCATAAGTACAGACACACACACACACACACACACAAAACTGTAACTACATGCACAAGGAATGGTTCAGTTCACAAACTGGCTGTCCCAAGGCCCTCTTTTGGAGAAATACCTTGGAACAAAGCAAACATACATAGGTTTAGTTTGTTATTTCTCTTTCTCTTGGTCTGTATATTCAAAATTCTAAGTTAAACTACATAGCCAATTCTACAATTCTACTTTCATCGAAAATCAAATTAAATTTCTAGAAACCTCCTAATGATTCTTAAAAATAGCAAGACTTAAAACTTCAATTTTCTGTAGAAATGACCTCACAAGACACTTATAATTAGGGTGATTTAAATGAACTTAGATAAGTATGAAAATGTAACTTACAGGTCACTCAAAATCTCAAAAAACAAAACAAAACAAAAAAAGAAATCCAAGTTACTCTGAATAGCAGCCTAAGGTATGACTACACATTAATGAGGGTGATTTAATAAGCAATTTTAAATAATCAATCTTATTATTGTATAGCAGAGGTCAGCACTTGTCAGGCTATAGGCCAAATTATGCCCTGAGATATGTTTGGTTTGCCTCACATAATTTTTGCCTGCACAGGGTTGTAAATCTTTTGGAATAATTGCCAACATTTAAAAATTGTGAGAGGCATGAAAATCTGGATTCCTGCTTCTTTTAAAAGTATCAGAGATCTGGCAGGCTAGGCATTCATTTTTTCATGACAGCGCAAATCTGTATCTGGTTAATCTCATGACATGCAGTCAACCATTATTCTATTCTGTCTATCCCTCTACTGTTATAATTTCTTAACACTCATAATCTCCACTGATTGACTTTACCACATCAATATTCACGTCTTGGAGTTCTGTTTGAAAATGATGACAACAATTTGGTGATCTCTGACTATGCATCTTAATTTCCTATCTATCTTGTAGTACTTTATTTACCCTAAAATTAGACCAGACTTTAAGTTTTGCTCCAGAAGATGCAATATTTTTTCATGTGCAACAATCTACATTCATTCTTGTATGAAAATATACAATTACTCGAGTACAATCATGTCAGCTCCTGGAGTATTATCATGACTCTCCCAACCCCAGATGCCTGCCTGAGTCTCTTGCAACTTCATCTCATAAAGAACACTGCCCCATCTCTCCTGTCTACCAGTGGTGCTGTCCTTAAATTGGTGCTTCTTGTCTATTGCTTGTAATTGCACTGGCTCCACAGCTGTCTGTGATTTTACCTTGTGAATTGTCCACCAAATCACGACCTCTTGCAGGCTGGGTGTCACCAACTTTCCATTAAATCATTGTGAACTGAAGATTTATGAGACAGGAGCAGGGACAGAAATGATGACAGCTGAGAATGATGGTCCACACAAAAAGCAGCCAAATATCACAGGCAGCAAACTTCAGAAAACGTTTCTTTATTTCACAGGAGTGCATGAAGTATGCTTGCTACCGCACACAATGTAATGAATTACGAAGACTCATACGAGGCACAACCACATCCGGTCATTACCAAGTAGTTGTAGTCCTACTTCAGCTGATCACTTGACAGGAAGTCTCTCCTCATATGTATACATGAGTGTTTGCTATCCTGCAAAGGATCCTGGGTGTGGATCTACAATCAATCGTAATTTATACTTTAAATATTGTCACTAATGTTATTTATATTTAATACTGTTATACCATTATTATTTTATAATAGTATTATTTCATAATTCAATATATCCATCGTGTGTTGCAACAAGTATACTAAATGCTTGTGTCTGGTTGACAATTTTAACTGGAGCTTGCTTTGAGGGCAGGACTTGTATTATGAGCATTCTGAAAAATCATGGGAGAGCTTGTGTTCTGGTTTAGCCTTTTTTTGGTGAAATACAGATTTAACACATGTTGGTAGGTTAGCTCCAAACTCATGATGCTCCTTCCTCAGCCTCCAAGATCTGGGATGCAATCACATCCAGATAGGAGATGAAATCGAAGGCTGATTACTATACTTCTGATACAGCTCTTTTATTCTTTTATTTAACTTATCCTTTTACTTGTTACACTTTCATTAACCTTTAATATTTTCTAACATTAATTTTACTGTAAGAAATCTTAGAAAAAGTATTTGTGCATTAGTTGTTTTTTTTTTAAATAAACTTTTCTGTGGTCCAAGACCTTCAACTGAGCTGTATTTCTTATTTCTCTTTGGAGCAGGGTGCAGCTGGATCTTGCAATCCTGCCACGGCAGCCTCACAGAGCACCGTGCTTATGGGTATGTGCTATTACACCCAGATTAAATGTGCTTTTTAGGCATGGTTTACTACAGTAAATGACTATATTTGAGGAATACTGATGAGTTTGGATTCATGTAAATATTCCTGTAATTCCTACCTCAACCAAACTATGAAACAGTCCCACATGTAGAGGGTCCTACTTGATCTCATCTCCCAGGATCCGTTAACCTCTTTCCTGTGCCCTTCCTCTATCCATTAGTTATGCCTGAAGCCAGGTGTGAAAATTTTAAATAATCAGGTTCCTTATCACAGAAAAACTGTTGTTATTTATTATGATGTGCATATATGAATCTGAGGTGGCTATACCTCATTAATTCATTCAATTAGTACAATGACTAAGTACAGGCTGACACCTGGGATGGGCTCTTGGAACAGAAAAAGATGTTAGGTAAAAATGAAGGAAATTTAAGCAAAGTGTGAATTTCAGCCAATAATCATGTATTCTCATTGGTTCATTAAATGTGCCAAATATACCATGCTAATGTAAGATATTGATACGGGAAACTGAGCACAGAGGACATAGGAATAAACACTCATTTAAAACTTTTCAAGAAATGCAAACTTTTTTCTTAAAACATAAAGTCTGTTAAAGAAAATCTCCACAAGTAACTTCAATAATACAACAAGTTTTAGAATCACTGCCTCTAAGAATTGTAGAAGTAAATTTAAAAATTTTTAGAAATGGAAAGTGGTATGAAAATGTAACTGAAAGTTTCCTAATTCTGCACAGAAAAATCAAGTGCTTGTAATTTCAAAGATTGCAAGTGACAAAACCATTAACTGAACTTACATTTGAAATTTGTTGTTCTTAACTTTAAATGAGCCTGTTTTCATATTTAGTTAAAATGTGAATTGACTATAAAGAAAAGAGTATTTTTGTTCCCAATTCCTTAAATTATTTATATTCTATTATTAAAACATGCATGAACATAAAATTGTGTATAATCCCAGTTAACAAATAACTATAAATCCAAAGCAAATTTGTGAATTAGAAATAAAACTGATGATAAGACCACTAAAATTAAAACAACATAATTAATGTAATTGTACACCGCAGTTGTTTATTTTTGCCAAGCTAGGTTGTTTATCACAACCCAATATGGTGGTTTTATAATAATTTACACTTCACGTGTCATACTTTAGTTTTCATATTTCTTTTTCTCTTCCTAGTCCCTCTAAACCACACTGAATTTTTCATTCACATTTCTGTAGGGCATTATTTGGCCTTCTCTTCTGGGATAAAGCATAACTTTCATAGCAAGGCTTCCTTTATTCCCAAGTTCACTGTTAAAGAAATTCTATGCATCACAGCTTTCTGCTGAGACCATAAATACACACATGAATTACACGTATGAAGTATGAATAAAAAGACATTGACTTCATCATTAACTTGTGTTTTAAATAGTTAATCACGTACTTAGATTTTTATTCGTAATGTATGAAGCACAGAATAACTGTAAAGCAAAAAAAGAATTTTAGTATTTAGAGGAAACCTAAAATGGATGAACATGTGTCCATGTGATCCAGGACTATAATCATTTTATGTTAAGCACCGTGCCTCTGGTAAATCTATTGTTTAGTAAGACATAGATCTGAAATGTGTCAATTGCCTAACTTTCCTTGTGCTGGGGTGCAGGATGTAGCCTCTCTAAGCCTACAAATGAACCATGTAGATTGATTATGAAGGATTGGAAGTGTCAGAACACAGTGAACTCACTTTTCAAATGAACCAATAAAAAGTCACAAGAAGTTTTTAAAAAGAGCTCTAAAAGTTTAAAGTCGAAAACTGTTGCATGCCAAGTATTCGTATGAGAAAAAAATAAATAAATGAATAAAACCAGAGGCAAAAAGCCAGGCAAAAGGCCAATTTAATTTCAGGTACCGGAGGATAAGGGCTCAAAGTAGGTCAGTGAAATCAAATCAGCACACCTTGACAACTAATTGGAAATTGAGATGTTAACGCTGATACTAAGGTTTTACATCAGGATTACCGGAAGAGTAGCTTCGTATGGCTGTCTTAAAAATTACCATAAATCTAGAGGCTTAAAACAACAAAAGTACTTTATCTCACAGCTTCTGTTGGTCAGCACCTGGGCACTGCACAGCTGAGCTCAATACTTAAGAGTCTGGGGACTGAAATCTCCTGTTCTCATTTGGGGGCAAGATTGTCTTCCAAGTTCACTGGCACTGGCAGAACTGCTTTTCTTGGGCTTACAGGATCAAGGCTTCTGTTGTTTGTTTGCTTGCTTTCCTTTAGCTATCTTGGAAGCTCCACTTTCTGCCTCCGAGAGCTTCCCATAATCCCATCGAAGTGAACTTTGTGGGTGGTTCATGGCAGAGATTCTTACTTTCTCCTATAACAGCCAGGACAAGTCTCTGTCCTAGAGTATTGTGGTCAAAAGAGCTCTGACCTGACATGTTAGCTCCTTATTTTAAAGCTAACGAATTGGGTATTTGATTACATCTGCAAAATTCCCTTGAAAGCAAGATCCCTATACCAGTGAGACATGGGATAACTAGAAAAAGCACTGGAATATTCCACTGCTTGGGTGTCTTGGAATTGAGATTAGTGGCATCTTCAAATTCTGCCAACATAGATGCTATATTTCCCCCAAAATAACACCCAACCAGAAAATAAGCCCTAGCATGATTTACAAGGGTGCTTGTAACATAAACCCTGTCTCTAAAACAAGCCCCAGTTAAGAACATCAGCCAGATGGCTGCCTATACTATATCCGCTGCAACATTTGATTGACATATTGAATTCTAAAATGATAACAGTAATATATGACTGAATGTAAATAAATGATACATTGATATTAATAATTAAAATCAATGATAATATCAATTATTATTAAATATTTGTAAACTGCCAAGTGAGTGCTTTCAGATGAAGGTGAGTGGCTATCCACACAGATTAGCAGCAGACTTACTGCAGAATGACAGCGAGATACAGAGACAGCTCTTGAGAACCATGCTTACATAATAAAGGGATGTGGTTGTATCCAATGCGAATCTCATAATTCAATATGCTGAGTGTTGTGATGTACGTGCTTAATACACTCATGTGACATAAACGCTTTCTGAGTTTTCAGGCCTGCAGTTTTGTGTCACTTTTGTGTTGATTGGCACTCTCAATTGTCATCATCTTGGTGCCACCCCTGTCTCTTAAATCTTCAGTTAACACTTGATTCAATGGAAAGTTTGTGAAGCCCAGCCTGCAAGAGGCCAACATCCCGGTGAGGAACTCATGGATTAAAATCACTGGTAGCTGTGTAGCCAGCGTGCTATGAGCAGGCTACACGGACAAGAAATGCTCATTTAAATGCTCATTCAACTATGTTTATGGACATGAGAGCCTGGGGTCAATGTTTCTAAAGGAAGTGATCTTCCAAGAAATTCAGGTTAGAATTTTGAGTTTGGAGAGTTATGGCAATGTTTGAGATGATGATGACAATATTTAAACAACAATAGATTTTGTATATGAATATAGATTTTTCTACATAAAAATCTCCAGAAAATAAGCCCTATTCTATCTTTTGAATTAAAAATGAACATAATACCTACTTTTATTTTCAGAAAAATATGGTAATAAATTCAAGTTCTACCTGGACATGATAGTGAAATCTTATCAGATAAAAAAGTTGAAAAAAACCTACCTCCCTACCTGTCATATGTCATGGTGAAAGGTAGCAGGCAGGTCTCAATGTGCATCTACAATGTACATTTCTAATTTTCCTTTATGAGTAATTGCACAGCCAAGTAATTAAGTGTTCACTAAGTGTACAGCTTCTACATGTGGTTCTTCAAAGAAATGTCTTACGTGGTTTTCTCTGATTCTCCTTCCATGACAGATAGAGCATGAAAGCGTCTGTCCCAGCTTTGATGGAATAGATTAGGGTGGAGACCTGGTCACACAAGGTGGCTGACAAATGCTGTTGCTGACTGTCCCCAGGTCATGCCTCTCTCCATAGTCACTGGGGAGGTGCTTGTGCGGGAAGTGACTCTCCTTTAGGTGACTGTGTCTTTACTTGCTTGGGGAGGTGTTTCCCCCTAATTGAAAGGATGCTGGGCATTGCATATAGGAGGGGTAACCTGGATAAAGAAATGGATCAGCCTGCCAGTCAGTGCAAACAGCTCACTGATTAGAAAAAGGATCTGAGATAAAGGACGAGAAGCGAGAAGCAGGCTCCTCTGGCGACTTGATGGCTGGAGAATTCACAGTTTGGGCACCTTGAACAATATCATAGAAAGGGTTTCATGATCAGGAGCAGGGAAGATCCACCATACTGTTTTAGTGCTCTGAGCTGGAATGTTAGAGGTAGCGTGGCTGCCTTCTGGGAGGAGGTGGCCCTGGTTACAGGCTGGGCTTTGAGGCCAGTCCTTGATGTGTGCATTGTCCTCCGTGAACTCTTCCATTCTCTCTCTGCTTCTTGGCCTTTATGACATGAACGGCTTCTCCTCTTCTCGGCCTCTCTGCCATGCTACTGTTCCCTTATAGCTGGGCAATGACGGGCTGGAGCTATCAGTCAAAATGAACCTTTCTCATTAAATGTCACGCATCATGTTGTGTCATGTCATGTGTTGTGTCTTAGCCACGAGAAAGTGACTGAAACAGATGTACACAACTTATGGATAAGCAAGATAATTGCAAAAAAAATAATAAACTGCTATAAAAAAGAATTAATATTTTTCATGTAAATGGACCAATGTCTTGCAATGAATATATTCAGTATGTATCACATTTGTCCTAATTAAAAAAAATAGAAATGAAAAAATACGTATAAGAACTTATTCTTAGGTGTGGCCAAAGAATAAGGAAAACAATGATAATTAAACAAAGAAAACATGATACACTTTAAAGAAAGAGCTAAAAAGAGAATAGATTCTGTAAAGGGGCAAAAAGTACAAAATCTCAGACACTGTTAATAATTGCTTTTGCAAATTTTGTTTTTTCAGGATGGAACTAATGACCTAACACATGCTAGGCAAGTGCTCTACTGTAACTGAGCTACAACCACATCTTCAAAATTGTTTGTAGATGTAAAACGTTCTCTCTTCTGTCCCTTTCCTGTAATAAACTGTTTGTGCTATTTTTGCAGGAGCCAGCATCATTGTGTCAGACTTTCTAATTAGTTTCACTAATACAATCAGTTTAAATGAATTGCCACATGAATTACCAGGTGATCATCTATCTATGTAATACTAGTTTTCTTTGGAAATTCAATGCAGACTGTATTTGTGGTGCATTCTTCTCCAGGAAGCAGACATGTAGTGAATACTGTAAAATGGGGAGAGGAACTCTGTCATCTTCGTTAATAAACGAAAGTTTCCAAAATGCATGCAGGGAAGGCCCTTGCTTGATGGTCTAAGAAGCTTGTAAGCAGGAGGTGTAAAAAAACACCAGACGAAATGAAGAATCTCCTAATGTCATCATCAGCCAGGATGTTAGGTGAGCACAGGATAATGAAGCTAAAATGCATCCTCTATCTCCAATCTTACTGCTGAAGCTCCAGGTAATCTCTATGTTCTCCAATATCAGCATGATACAGGCTCCTGGAGAGTCCTTGTACAACCTGTGGTGCATTTCTCCAGCCCCGGTGTGCTCTACAGTGAATATGGGGTGAAGTTCCTCTTGTCTGACCAATGAGGGACTCCCTCTGACATTACCTGTCCCATGTAGCTGAAGCTCCTTACATGGATCTCAATGTCCTCTATGACCTCAAATCATCGTCCATCACCTGCTAAGTTATGCCGACTGTTACCCTTTGTTCTAATGGCTTATTATGCTCTTTCTTTATGCTTTTCAGGTAGACTCCTTTGTGTTTATATCTTAAGAAGTCTGTTTATCTCTAGAGGTTCAGATTAAACAGCACTCCTTCCTAGATCTTCTTTTAATACATTTAATTCAGTTGCATGTTTTCACACTTCACAGCTCTCCTATTTAGCTGCTCATGGTATTTTTCAGTGAAAATCCAAGTTCCAGTACTCAAAATCTGAAGCTTTTGAAAAGGCTTCTTCTTTTTTTCTCTCTCTGGGTGTTTCCTGTCACTGATAAAACAAAGCACACAAGCCTTTGGACTCAGAGAACAAACTCCAGTGCACACTTCCACAAGTAAGTTCTTTCATGTTCCACCTCCTGGTTAGGAAATGGGAAAAGTAAAAAAAAAAAATACTTACACAAGTTTACTAAATGGCATTTCTTTTTTGTTTTAGTAGACATGACATTTCATCTAACAACTTCATATATCAATTTCTAGGTAGCAGTGATAAAAAATGTTATCTGAATATTGTCTTATTTGGCATACTTAGAATACAGAGATTGCAAACTGTCACTCTGTGAGAATAAAAGATAATATTAGTAACAATTATAATAATGAATGTTGTTTAGATTTTTCTGGAAGAAAATGACAGAAATCCTAATCCTAATGAAAGGAATTTATAAGAGATGATTGGCTCAAAACTCAAAGTCAGAAGAGAAAATTCTATTAAGTATAGCTCAGGTGACATAAGTTATTATCTTTCTCTTTATTCTTCAGTTGACTTTAACCTCTGAATCCACATAGTAACCACTATTGACTTCATTCAGCAAAGAAATGTGAGTGTGTCTATAGCATATCAAATACAATTTATAACATATGTATGCAACAAGAAGCAAAACAGATGAAGTATTTGTTCTTTGGAGTTTAAAAGCTTCTATTCTACTTGGAAATGTGAGAGAGACACAGAGAGAGAGACATTGTCATCACATGAAATATATAGAAAAATCATTAGATAGAAAATTTGCTTAACTGATTTATAAGAGCATGGAGAAGACAGAAGAGTCTCTGAACTTTAATTTAGGTCAATATAAATTATCTAAATCAAAGAAAAAGGGGAAAAAGTTGAATAAAATCTAATCAGTACCTGAGAGACACTATTAGTGATGCCCATAAATCAGTGCTATAAATAATTTTAATTCCAAAGCACAGGAGAGAGAAAATAGGTCAGAAAAATAGAAGAGAGCAAGCAATTGAAAACTGTCAACATTGGATATTGGACAACAATTTATGAATTCAAGAAATTCTCTGAAACCAAAACATAAATGTGAAAGAAAATTATACTTGCTATATATTAGTCAAATTTATAGAAATCAACAATAAGGGGAATGTCTTGAAAGTAACCAAAGGGGAAAAAATTATCTAAGAGAACAATAATTAGACTGCCATGGAATTCTCATTAGCAGTGATCCAGGCCAGACTTGGTGCAAGAAATGTATCTGAAACCCCAGCACCCTGAGAGCCTGAGGTAGAGGGTCCCAATTGGAGCAACTTAATAACTTAGCAAAAATAAAGGGAGAGGGGATGGAAAAGGGCTGAGACTATAGCTCTGTTAGGTGGCCCCAGGCTCAATCCCCAGCACCATGGAAGTGAGCACTGTACAATGATTCACTATATAATCTATCTGGATGAGATTAACAGTGTACATGTTTTATTCCTGTGTATCCTGGAGAAAAAAGATCTCTAGTACTTGAGTATTTCTTTTATTTCTACTTCAATTATTCTCATTTCTTCCATGTTTAAAAGGTCATAACTTTTTTGGTATAGATGTATATTTAATATTCTCACATTACATTTTTATCATTCATAGATTTGACAATGTTGTACTTAATGTTTAAATATAATAACTATGGTATTTGTGATTAATACCTTGCCCTTTATTGTCAAAATATGGAGTCAAAATGAACTTAGAAGTTTTAAATACTATGAAAGATAGTAGATTAAAAAAGTGTAGCCCATCATTCCATTTCTAATTGAAAAGTAAATTAAAAAAACATGAAACCCATGACATGCTTCAGAGAAGGTAAACCAGTTGTCTGAAACTAGCCCAAAGAGATTATAATGAAGAATGGAAAATTGGGTATATTTATCAACGTCAGTTTGCAGAGCCACAAACACAGTCAAAAAGCCAAGCACTTCAGTAAACAGTTTAGTAAGAAACTACTTAGGAAACGCTATCCAGGCCACAGCCAAATACATCTGCCACCAAGCTGGGGGGATGGAGGAGGATTTAGCGATGTCTACAAATCACTGGCAGACCACGCATGGGTATCTGGTCAGAGCCTGGCAGGAAAGAGAATCGCAGTCACCAACTTTCTCTTCTTTATTTGCATCACATTGGAATTCAGACGTTGGCTGAGAAATCAAAAAATGAATTCATCGTGGCAAGAAAGTCAATATTTTACAATAACTCTGGGCAGTGATTTAAGAGGCCGTTTTGTGCACACCGCTGACTTCTTCAAACACAGGTGTGTTGTTATTCATTGCCATGGATGCCTGGGAGCAAAACAATTCTGAGGCCACTGCCTTGGACAGCAAAAGCAAAGCGTCATGATCCATCAGACTGACTGAGTTATCAGGAGGAAGTTCTCTGGGCTGCAGAAAAGGCATTTTTGCATAATTTGTCCCATATTGGTCACAATTTTTTCTTCACGCTTCCTGAAATCTGTTGCAAAGTTGCATGGTGAAGTCTGTCCTTCTTAACCTTGACACACCCAACTGATGTTAGGAAAAGAGACACAAAGCAGAATGCAAGCTCCACATTTATAAGAGACATAGCTTGAATGAGGGAATGAATTTTTGTCACCCAAGTAAGACTGGTGCCCTTTCTAGAACTTACATTTTCTTGCTTTTTAAAAAATAAATAGAAATACAACTGACATCAGTGTTTTTATTGAGTTTAAATAAAGAGAATATCTCTCCTTTAGAGATGTAGATACATAGTAAGTAACTAAAAAGACATGTCCCATATCACCTTTCCAAGTAGATTTCCAGTTAAAAAGAATAATAGAATAATTGTTCTACAACTATTTTCACTGTGAAATATACTAGCTTCTTTTTCTTTTTCTTCTGCTTTGTGGAATAAGAGAAACTTCAGAATTTATGTTCACAAATACATAGCTCATTTTTATATTTCTGTCAAAGAATATCTTCTTTCACTTATTTATTTTTATTATTCATAAAAGCAAAATTTCCAAAACATACTATTATTCCTAGGACAATGTGGGAAGATTTGCCCTCTGGACTGTTTTCCAATTTCTCTCACTTCTGCAGAATACGTTCTCAGCCACATGGTCTGCACACAGGTGTCCAGCACCGCACATTAATGTGAATGCTAGAGTCTGAAAAACCTACCTTGGAAATGACTGCATTGAGCATTAAGTGAAGAGCAAAATCCTCTCACCTCACAATACAGATGCAATCGACAACAGTATCTTATCTTCTAAATTCGTCCAACATAAACCTCATCATCCAGGTCAATCACAGCAAGCATGAATCAGTGTCCTAATAAAAGACACCCAAGCCTATTATGAAATCTGCAGTTCTACAAAATGCATCTGCAAATAACTTTAGAAAGTACAATCTGTGCCCATTTTCTACGTCCTGTAAATACACCCTCATTAAACATTCTAGTAACTGTGAGAGAGACTCAAGAACACCATGTGCATTGTGAGATGTGGCTTGAAAACCTAGAACCCTGCCCCAAAGAGCCACATGGCTAGGTCACAGAACCTGAGACAGGACCTGACCTGTTCACAACTCAGCTCCTTCTCCTGCCTCCCACGTGCCCCCAGAACTCTTTCTCTAAACTCCTATCTGCTCCAGTTCCCCCACGTTTGAGTCAGATTCTTCAGATTTCTCTTTTCCTGCTCCACACTTGGTTCATGACAGACTCCTCTCCTGGGCTGTAGCACTTGTTTGTGGCAACAGACACATGTGACTTATTTTTTGGACACTCTTCTGGGATCATTTGGAAAATTCATTCTGAATCATGTGTCATCTTGTGAGCCACACTTTTGCTGTTCTGGTCATAGCTGAAATTATAATTTTCCCAGTTCTGCTTGAAGACAGCAATATATTTCTCAGTTGAAATTCACTTTTAGTCACTTGCAAAATTTTTAAATTTACCACTCGAAAAATTAGACTGCAATAGATTTTGTGTTTGTGTCATCAGTTTTTAAGGAGGAAAGATACAGCCTAAAGTGTAATAATTACTTGAAAATTGACTTAGAGAAAATATAAATTGACTTGAAGTTTCTTATTTCTATGAGTCTCTTAAAATTTAATTCAATAGCTTTTACTGATATTGCTGCACTAAAAATCAATTCTAATAATCATGTTTAATTTTTAATGTAATGGTAGTTTATTTTTATTTAAATAGTATAATTGTTTACATGTGGCCATGTGCCACTCATGATATGATGGTCAACTGAAAAATAGTATTTTCTTAAAGGGGTTAAAATGAGAAAAAGTTTTCCTTTAATAAAGGATGAAAATATATAAGAAGATGTATATATGGAATATATCCATAGTCCACCAAAAAGTGAAATACACACATTTCAGGAAAAGAAAAATTTGTATAGTATTTTAATCCTAAATGTACTGAGACAGCATTAGATTAACACAGATTACTTTTGGCCTTTAAAATTACAAAAAGTGCTCAAAATAGCGGTCATGATCCTGCAGACACATTTCTTTTTCTCCTCATGTGGAGACATTTTCCACGTGGACTCGGAATGTAATAATAATAATAATAATTATAATTATAATAGCAATATCATCACTAAATAATAACCTAGTACTTAAAAGCTCTCCCCTTAAAGTCTATTCCATTGGTATCTGATTGCAGTTAAGTGTGTGATAAGTGAGGCTAGAACTGAGTTCAGTTTTTTTTTTTATTAAAATTGGTTCAGCTTAAAATCATTTCAGCACAAATGACAAAAATTGCATGGGAAATTATCAGGATCATTTAAGTCAGGTTGCTGAATCCAAGCAAGGTAAAACCTCTGTTGGATAAACCCGCCAGAGCTGCTGGAAATATGAGTATCGGTAATAATATTTGTTAAACAAAATGGGCAGTACCGGGAAGCTTTCACATGGGAGAGGTGACATTCTGAGAATAAACAGCACCAGGAGCTGTTAAGGCAATCAGGGAACATAAATTCCCTGGACAGACTGCTTCAATCTATGCACATTTACATCCATCTTCCTTGAAAAACAGCACACATGCAAATATGAGGAAGAGCCCATGACCACAGAGGCAAATCGCCCAGATGCTCTGTGATACTCTTCTCAAACTCTGCTTGTGTGCCCACTAATCCGCATGCTGCTTGCATCAAAGATGATCACAGCACATATCTGTGAGGTCAGCATTAGAAGGTAAATGAATCCTTCTGAAAAACCTAAAGGCAGTACTTTAACTGGCAAACTACAAGATGCAGAGGGTCTAACTAAAGGATGAAAATAAGAGAGGTGTAAGAGACACCAAGGATTATGATGGATATGTGTGCTATGTGTATGAGACAAAGATATGAAGTTGAGAGAAAAAAGATGGGAAAGTGCATTATGTGTAGTTTTAATGTTGAAGATGTGGGATATACAAATTACTCAGCACTGACAGAAAGCAAATCAATATTTGCACTCTTTCATATTATGATAGACGATGGGTTACATGGATCTGGTCATTTGCTGAACTCCCTTGAAACATATCTTAAGATCTGCACAGTTCATTTTGTATAAAGAATACATCAATTAAAATATGTGAGAAACAACAATATTAAATGCAAAGGAGAAAGGTATTTTACAAAATAAGAAGAAATAATGTATTTAACAAATTTTCACAAGGCACCTTTTGAGCAACAGAAATCGTTTGGGAGCACTTATGATGCCAGTTAATTAATCAAAAAAATTACCTATGAGTATATTTCAGCCTGAATAGAAACAATGATTAACTTGTGTAGTACAGGAGGACTGAAATTCTATGCACATGTGCATGTGTACAGTGGTAAAATGAATTGGAAGCTGTGTTGGAGGAGTATGGAGCATGGCTGAAATAGGAACTAGGGTGGCTAAGACCAGTCTTACTAAACAGTGACTACTGTACCAAGATAAAAAGAGCGCACAGTTGCTTCCCATGAACATAACTTTAGTGTGTAACGTGAAGGAAAAGGGTAAGTATTGGAGAGTTGTTAAACTGCTCTGCCTAATCAGGTGGTGATCATGTGTGTGGGGATGGGAAAGGATCCCTTGGGTGCCAAAGGATGAGAAAGGGTTTGTTCTGGATTCATTACAAGGTGGAGCTTAGTTATTTGCTGAACCAATGGGTAGAAAAGAAAAAGATCAAGCTTATCTGGGATTTTCTGGTCTAATTATCTAATTTTTAAGAAGAACCTGTTCATGGTTCATGCAGTTCACAGGCACCCTGGGAATGGTGAAATGTACACACCTCAGCTGGTTTCCTTTCTTTTAATCCATTTACCTTCCCTCCTGTTCCCCAGCTCCTCTTTCAATTCTCGTGCCCCATCTTTCATTCTTGTTGATATTATTGAGCTCAGCTCATGGTGTGGCCTACAGTATTGACCTTCACTGAGGTTATTAGCTTCATGTACACGGCACATCTTTATCCTACTTATTTCCCCTTCTCCTCCTCTGCATCCCTTGGCTTAGTTTCCTTGTTTCACTTCCTTATTGCAAGAGGTTCATCCCCTTGCCCCCCCCCTTTCCATACTTTATTATTTTTGTATAAAGAATACATCAATTAAAATGTTGCTTGATGCAAGCAACATGTGGATTGGTGGGCGCACAAGCAGAGTTTGAGAAGAGTGTCACAGAGCAGCTGGACGACTTGCCTCTGTGGCAAGTATAGTGGTTGGTTGATTGGGTCAACTTGAGACATTTAGAAGCTTAGCTAAATGGTTTAGCAACTCTACACCCAAGGGTGCAGAAGACCCACCCTAGGGTGGCTCATCACCTGGGGGTATAAAAGGGAAGGAAGAAGGAGGAATGCATTCCATTCTTGGAGAAACTCCAGTCTTTCCATTTCATTTGGACTTCATCTCCTGGCTTCCAGTGTAGACTCTTAAGCTTTCCAGCATAGACTCTTTGGCCTTTCATCACAGAGCCTTCGGCCTTCTGTCACAGACCCATCAGCCTGCTGGTGTGGACTTGCACAAGACACTAGGGTGAACTCCAGACCTTGGATTGAATCCTCCAGTATGTAGACACCCTCTGCACGCTTCCTCATCGGACTCTGTGGCTGACCTTGTAAGCCAATCTTGTTATTTCTTTTACATCTGTATATCTCATGTTTCATCTGTTTTCTCTATTAAAACCCTGACTAATACAAGTACCATATGATTGTTAAGCTTGCATGTCTGGTTTCTTTCACTCAGCATCAGATTTTCCTGGTGCATTCATTGATCCACAATGTCTCAAATGTGTCATTCTTAATAGCTGAGTAGTATTCCATTATATATAGACACCACATTGTCTTTAGACAGTCATCTGTTGATAGGTATATAGGATATTTATTCGACTTAGCTATTATGAATTGTGCTGCTATAAATATTGGTATGAATGTGTCACTGTGGTATAATGTCTTAAACTGTCTGAGGAACACATCCAGCAGGAGCATAGCTGGGTTCTACAGAATTTCTAATTTCATTTGGTTGAGAAGAAATATCCATAATAATTGTGCTGGTTTACAACCCCACAATGAATGAGGGATTGTATGTTCATCACAACCACATCATCATTTGTCATGGTTTGGTTTCTTCATAACTGTCATGCTGGTTTACTTAACACTACTCTGAGTCCAAAGGAAATAAGACAAAGGAAACCACAGGTAAGTTAAGGTGCTCAGAACTGAAGCTGCCATGAAAGTCAGCTCAAGCTTCTTCTGCTATGAAGGCAATAAGTATGAAAAAACAGAAAGTCATTATCTTGGGGGCTGGGGATTTAGCTCAGCGGCATAAGTACCTGCCTTGCTAGCAGGCGGTCGTGAGTTCGATCCCCGGTACCGATAAAAATGAAAAAGACAAAAAAAAAAAAAAAAAAAAAAAGAAAGTCATTATCTTACCTGAAGTATTAACTATCCAGAAATGGGAAAACTGACACCTTTCTATGAGTATATTATTGAATTACATTAAAGCTCTTATGTAGATCTACAAAATCCTGTCTTCACATAATTTCTATTTCTGCCTTTCGGTTTAAAATGTTAAGCACTTAGCAGAACTTTATCTGAGAAGCATGCAAATGTTTTAGAATATTTTGACATGTTTACATGTCTTTTCTTTAAGAGATTCCCACTTCCTACTCTTCTTGTGTCCTGTGTCCCTAATTTTCTCATTTCTGAATACTCTGACATTCCTCCATTTAGTTTCTGCTCACAGTTTTCAGTGGTCTCTACAATGAGACACAGGCTTGCGCATGTTCTCTGTAATGAAGAGCTGAAGTATGTCTCTTTTTGATCTGTAAGGTCAATTCCTGTTCATATGGATTAAAATAATAGTATTACTTTAGTAGTTATTCACACACTATTGGTATATAATGTAAAAATAATTAGATCTTTAAAATTTTAATTTCAAATCTGTAATGCTACTAAATCAGGTCCTGTGCACTATTACAGCTTAGAACTAAAATGTCCACCAGAACTTTGATGGATAGGGATTCTGGAAGGTGACTCAGAGGTAGGGTTTGGAAGGTGATTGGATCCTGGGGCCACTACCTTCACCAGTGCATTGATGCTTTTACAAGTCCATAGGTGGATGTGCCATTGGAGGTAGGATCTTGTTGGCAGGGGTCACTAGAAGTGTAGCATGGAACAGTACAGCCCTGCCCTGGCGTCCTCCTTCCTGCCACTCCACTGCTGTGATTAGAGCAGCCCTTCCTCTGCTGTGTCCTTCTGCCATGACATTTCTCCCTCAGAGCCAGCCAACTGCAGACCATCCCCTATGAACACTGAGCTAAACAAATTTAGCCACCTGTAATTTACAGATGTTAAGTATTTTGTCCCAGTGTTGGATTTTTTTAATTTCACATAAGAAATGCTTAAATCAGGTCAGATCTTTGTTACTATATATGTGTCTTTCTTTTTTGTTTTTTTTTTTTTTACTTTAAGTGCATATTTTTACATTATTCAATCTGTAAAATTTTGGCTCATTATTATAACCCATTTAATATTTGTCTTTGTGTAGAATCAATAATGTTATCTATCTCTGTTTTGTGTTGCCACATTACTGAGTTTATAACTTTTTAAAAATAAGCATAGTAAATGCAAGAATGCAAAACTTAAAAATTGAGAAAAAAAACTCAGAATAAAATAAAATAAAAGAGAATTACGTAAGTTTGATATTACTTTATATGAAATCCATAATACATACATATTACAATATTCCCAAACAATTTTTTATTTTACAATTATTTTCTAACATACAAAAATACTATTTATTAGCAGTGATCATAAGATAAATGACTTTATTTTAATAAGCATTATCTCATAAAGAAGCATTTTTGTATGTTACTCTGCTTAAAATTCACATTTTTTTGTTGTCAAGAAGGTAACAGCTGATATTTAAGGTACCTTTTCTTCATTTACACCTGCTGATATTTCTAGTCTATGTATAGTTATGTTTTATATATCTGTTTGTACCCTGAAGCTATGTAGAACAAGTTCTTTGGCTTAATTTATTAAGCAAACAGAAATATGGATACGATAAAAGACTAGCTTAAAAGTTAAGACTGAAAAATAGCTGAGTTGGAAAAAGTTACTACATTAAGTAAATTAAGAAAAATAATATTCTCTGCATTAGCAGACTTAAAATATACACATAGAGCATGTTTTTGCAAAGAAAAAGAGACTTCTATTTCTAAGCTTGGGCAACAATAAAACAATGTTCTACATAAACAACAAATTAAAATTGTAGATTACTATAATTTGTCATAGTTCTAAAATCAAAATCATAATGCAAACTAAAATATATATGGGTTCAAGCCAACCAAATCTAGGAGATAAAAAAATACAACATTTGAGTTCCTTCAACAATCTCAGCCTCATAAAAGAAGGCAACTACTGAGTTTTAGTGAAAATGTTGAAGTTAAAGTGGCTCTGATTTCTGCTCAGATTGTATCAGATATGACTGAAGGATACGGAGAGCGCTAGCTTGTCAGCTGCTGCTGTTGCCTTCTGCAGCTACTAGGTCTGAAGAGGTCTGAAGAGGTTTGCATCCTTTCTGATTAACTGATACTTGTGAGCACTGATATCTTGTCATTTTTTGCTTTTCCTGTTAGCTCACCATAAGGTTAAAATAAATAAAATGAAAGCATGACAGATTATTTTTAATCACTAATTGACATAATCTTCATAGTAAAGAGAAGGAGCATTTCTAGACTATCCTATGTTCACCTAAATCTCTTTATGTGAAGTCGGTTGGAAACTGAGATAGCTTTGTTTCCTACTAATGCTGAGATTGATTTCATTTTTGGAAAGCAGGAACATCAGCTAGGGTATCAGTAGCCACAAAAATATTTTTTATGCGATTTTAGCAGAAAATTTCAAAATTGTAAGAGGTAGTGGACTGCATTAAACAAAACCCAAACCCACCTGCAGATGGTTCAGAAGCAACAATTTCTGCCAACATCCCACTCCAGTGCACTAAGCTTTCATCCCTTCACAACAGCAGGTACTAAAGCAGCTTTATATCTGTCTCCTTGATTGCTAAGAGGGCTTCCCAATATTCGGTTTTGCTTGTCCTCAGGAAAACACAGTTAGGAGACCACTTGACTGTTCAAAGTAGAATAAAGGAGTTTAATTGTTAATCACCAGGTGAAGAAAGGAAAGTGAACTTCCCTGATGATTCCACAGTGTTAACTACTCACCTATACAGGAAGAAGCCTTTTGTAGTGAATCGGAAACACATCCAAGGGTGGCACATAGGAGGGTCCAAGGGATGCACACACCTTGTGAGGGTCCAAGAGATGAAATGTATTTGCCTTCCCACCTTAGGACCCAGGAGTTTGGGAACTCCCAAGGTACAAACCCTGAGAACCCTTTGTTCAGGGAGGTCGAGGAAAAAAATGTCAAGACCGTGAGTTGCTTAAAAGGTTACATAGGGAATCTCAGCCACGAATAGAGACATTCTCCCTCCCCTTGGATGGAAGTGGAAGCTGTTGTGGAGATGGAGGCCTGTTTTACTTTATGCATTCTTGACTATGATTTCACTAATCAAGACACAGAGTAGAGTAGTACAGAGATACAATGTGACTCATTAACTGCACTCCTCAGATAGGAACCCATTAGGTGATCTGTGATACACCATGCAGTAAATTAAAAAGTGCAGTGGAAACATGGGTCCTGCTTTTATTACCTATCCTGTCATGAGCTGCGATTAAGTCAGTGAACCACATTTGAAAGCAAAGGTAGAAAGGGACCCTGAAGAGCTGCCAGATGAAATGATATGGAGTCACCGTGGTTGCTGCCAGCCTTGTGGGAATAAATGACGGGCCCTCCTTAAATAATTATGCAGCCCTCCCTTAGTATGTGTCTTGAAGATGCCAGGAATTCTCACTTGTTACACATTGCATGGTCCTAATTTTCTGATATTTTAGTTAGAGATGCATGCTATTTTAGAAAAGTGCATACTAATCAATAAACTAGCCTAGCATTTAAAGTCCCATTAGGAGACCATAGAGCTGGAGAAAGAGTAGATAATAGTGTGAGAGGATTATAAACCCTGATCATTCATGGGTCAAATAATTTCTGGGATTAGAAACGGACTTAGCAAAAAGTGCTGAAGGTTGGTGAGGGTTCTTGCAATCACAGGGGTTCAAGAGCGGCTCCTAAGAAGCAAAGCCTTGGTTGTAAGGGCAGATATAGAAACTCTAAAGCACATTTATAAATACAGGTGCCTCTTGAACTATGAGGAAGTTACATTTCAGTAAGCCCATCATAACTTGAGAGTATCAGAAGGTACCTCACCTATTGAACACTATAGCTTAGTCAGCCTTAAGCATGCCCAGAAAACTCACAGTAGCCTACAAACAGGCAAAATCCTCTAACAAAAAAATCTATTTTATAATAAAGTGTTGACAATCTCATGTAATCTCCTGAAGGCCTGTATAAAAAAAAGTCCCAATGCAATGTGCTATGGACAATCAATTGTTTCTCCTGATGACCATAGGAACTATAACTCCTACACTACTGCCCAGTATTAATAAAGATTACTGACCACATAAAGATAGCCTGCAAAAAAATCAAAATTTGAAATGTGGTTTTTATTGAATGTGTCTTTTTTCAGCACCAAAAAGTCAAAAAATGTCACACTGCCATATTTCCATACTTTCTGCAAAACATCTTGCAAAGCATATCAGCTTGTGTAGAAAACAAGGGGAAGAGAAACTGAGGACACAGAGGGCTTTGAACTTGAGGCTCAGCTGCTGGTTTTCTCATTAGTCTATTGGCAATAAATGGTTCTTTGAGGTTACCAGTAGAGAAATAAATCAAACATAATTGAACCGAAAAATGATTCTGCTTAGGTCAGGAGAGGAAATCACCTAAGAATATTTTGCAATCTTCTAGAAGAAATGTAAGAAGCATCTAGCCTAAAGGAGTAGCAGGGGCACACAGGAAGGAAAAGATACTCAGACGTCAGCACAAGACTTAACGGGTAGGTGAAAGTGGGGTCATCTGCATTGCCAAGTACTGGGAAGGTTTTGAAGATGCACAAAGCATAATTATTGTGATGCAGTAATAGAAATAATTAAAGGAGGATTTCAATAACTGGCTGGGATAAATGATGACAAATTTCAGTTACATGATAGATGCAAAAGGAAAATTCTTAATAACATAATGGGAAGAGCGTAAGCCTTAGAGACCCACTGCATGACTTCAAACTAAGGTCTAAAATCTACTAGAAACAACCTGGGCAAAAGATTCAGTTTCTGTGTGCCTAGACCGACTCTTCCTTAAGGCTGAGGAAGACAGTAATAATTGCCTTCATGCTTTTTGTGGTTGTTGTTGTTGTTCTATTTTTGAGTCTTAAATGAGTTAATGTAAGATAAATGCTTAAGATTATAACAACTCTCCATAAATGTCAGCTCTTACAGTCATTATTTTATCAAATGCCAGGTAACCACTTTTTTTTTCCGCTAACATATTCTATCTAGATCCAGCTTAATTTTGCTTTACCGTACCCACACTGGATTGTCTTTGTAAAAACAAGAAATAGATTACTCTCTAATAACTCATTTTATCCCATGTCTCTCCTGACCATAATAGTTCCATTTTTATAAAATATCCAGTGTTCTTCTTCCTATGCTGAAGTAATTAGCAGAATGTATTGTCAGCTAACTATTCATGTAACTGCTAAATGCTTATGGTTTGCAAATATTGCCTCCCAGTTACTAGAGTATACTTCACTATTTAACCTGAATAGTGATTTTTTGCAAGAACAATCCTATAAAAATAGCATTTAGTCTCCTGTGAAACTTGTGCTTTGGCTACATTGCTTTTTAGCATACAAAGATCCCTCTATAATCAATAAAACGTTGTGTTTTGAAGTTGCAACATTAATCTCAGTTTTCTACTGTATTTTCTCTTCAATAAAATCTGGGCCCTCCATCCCTCTTGATCCCACACAGAAGTCCCATTGATGCTGCCAAGAGATGTGCACATGAATCAAGCCTACTAAATGACACATAATAACTGAGAGACTGCATTGCTCCAGGGATTAATAATAGGCCCCTGACCTACGGGTCAACAACTTGAATCTAGACTTGGCTAATAGTAGCTAAAAATTGCTACCATCTGATGTAAATTGACAGCCAGTGAAAGGAGCCCCACAGCGGCTGTGAAATTCCAAATTAACAGGTGCCTCTAGCACAGAGTCTCAGAGACAATGGGCAAGTTAAAAGGTCAAAGATGAAGTGGGTGTGGGAACGCAGCTACCTTCTGAGGGGTGCACAGGGGCTGAACCCCGCCACCAGCCTGTTGCCCACGCGCTCTGTCCTTTCTGTTCTTCTGTTTCCCTCACTAGAGACCTTTTCCTTCTGCCACAATGTCAGCATAGCTCAACACACAAACTTAGAAAATCAAACTGGGTAGACTTCAAAAATTAAAGAAAAACAGAAGAAAGCTTGTTTGCCTCTGGGTATATATAAATTTCACTTTAAATACAACTCCTGTAATAAAAAGAATCTGTTATTTTTATAAGATTATACTGATGCATAAAATGACTTTTCTTGTTTCACACAAACATTCACACAGAAAATGAAAAAACGGAAATATCCTACAGGGACTAAAATTAAGTGAAAGCTGGCTGTTATTTAATGAGTGCATTAGTTATTCCTGTATTTTTTTATTGATGATATCTTTAAGGTCTCCTTCAGTGGCGTGTCTCATATCTCTTAAGAAATGTCATTGCTGATGTTTTTATACCGGAGCTATCATAAGTAATAATTGCAGAGTGTTTGCTATGTCATACAGAGAGTGGATTCTTTCCAGCATTTACTAAGATTTCTACTGATCCAGGTGTTGATAGGATATCATCAGATCACATTTCCAAGTAAAACAAAGAAAAATAAGCTGTATTACTTGTCTCTGAAGGTAAGGGCATTGGTAGGGTATTTGTGAAATTTCCAATGCAACCTTAAATGTAATAAGTATGTATGTGCTCAACATAGGAGGAAAACTCTCAAAGCATGTGGTATTCTTCCCAGTGACATGGCCAGGAGGAAATTCAGACCAAAATCACCTACATGGCAGTTAAATTATTCAACTCAATTATAGAAGAATACTAAATAATGATATGCATCATAGGAAATCTAGAAGCAGAATGTTTGTCCTTTCATACCTAAAATTATTCACAGTTAAGATTTTGAAAAACTTTCCACCACTATGTGATCATGCTTAGGCCCATGTGGTTATAAGAAGGCTATTTTCTAAGCTCTCTACTTTAATTTTCCAAAATGACAGTCTTTCTGCTTTTGAATGGTCCATATATTCATCATTATCAAACTAAAAAATGAAATTATTCAAGTAAACCTCTAGTGTGTGTGACCTGGTGAAACATTTTCTACATTATAGTGGGGAAAGAAATGAAAAGAATATTTTTAAAAACGATTTGGTTGAAATTTTAGGTCCAGTAATATCTCTGATGTTACCTACTGATTTGGTTTATTTGAAATGAGGTTAAAAATGACCCGCTGATTTCTTAGTGTTCTAAATCACCTTGTCTATGCTGACATGAAAACTCTTTGCCTTCCCTGCTTCTTGATGGAATAATGTATTTATGGAAGCACAGGAGGATCAGTCCCAGATTCTGGGCCCCCGTGCTCTCTAAGTGGTTCAAGAAAGGCCAGATGTCGTTGACCTTTCTGATGACTGGAGTAGCTGATACCATAAAAAGTTCTCTTTGCTGTCCTTGATTGAATTTGAGATTGCCTTTCTCAACTAAAACAATATGAGTGAGTGGTTGTTATATTCTCCATTCCCTGATTTTTTTAACCTTTAAAAATTTCAAATCTTTAGCTCTGCTATTAACATTTCTCTGTCACAAGATTTTCCGCTAGACATGCATCATTTGCTCATGCAAACAAATTCTTGATTTTATTTTAAAGCTCACAAACTTGGTGGTGGCATCTAACCTCAGTGACTTTGATCTTATTTTGTTATCTTCCTATTGACTTGTTATTTGACTTATGCTATGCCTCATTTCAAAAAGGTTGAATTATAGAAACATAATACATACAATTAGTGTGTGTGTGTGTGTGTGTGTGTGTGTGTGTGTGTATAGTCGTGTGACAAAAAGGACAGATTAAAAACTCAAATTTTATAAAAGACTGCTGAATAGTGAAATAAGTTAGAAGAAGTTAAAAATCAATATGTATCCCTATTTTAAAAACCTCAGTTTACATGCAGTGACATACATGTGGATATAGGTATGTACTTGAATGCAAGCATATACCTGGAAGTCCATGTACATGTGTACTCACATACACCCAAAACTGACTCAGAGGAACCAAAACCTTCCCTTCCTGTCAGCTCTAGAACATGATGATCCTCTGTGTTTATTTTAATGGGAAACTAATGATGACACAGATGACATTCTCAACTTTGTCACGTTACTAAAATCAGTACCAGCAGCATCAGTAGCTGGTTCCGCCTTATACCCTTGAGATCTGGGTTCAGCCTTACTTAGCTCAGTTTGCTGAAAGTGTCTGTGCCTGAGAGGACAAGGAGTACGTTCCAGTGTGGATGTCATGGATGGACGGTGAGAAGCAAGTTTGACACTGAGGCTGACTACTTTTACATATCAGTGTGCTCCGGGGTGGAGTGGTGGTGATGCCATGCACAGATGGGTCCCACTTACTATAGTTCTGGAGGTGGAGGAGAGGTGGGTCCCTCATGCAGAATAAGCAGCACTCAGAATTCCTGCAAGGGTCAGTTAGGATCGTCTTTGAAGGAGAAGTGAGCCGAACAGTGAAGGAATTGCTCCACAGCTGCTGCTCGGTGTTCCAGAAGATTGACTCAAGCAGCTATTATTTTGAAAGAATGGAGAGTATAGAGTTTCCAAACTATGTTCTTAAAAATGGGGGCTTCATATGTCAGTGAAAGTCAGATGCGATAAAATTTTCATTAGATTCCTTTATTCATGCAACAGTGATCCAGGTAAAATAGTATGAAGTAGGTTTATATTATCTAGCTGCTCTTCAGTTTGGACAATTACTTTATCTGTGCATTCTTTTGTTCCTTTAGCTTTTGCTGCTTATCTGACACCCTGTACTATTCCAAGAACCATGACATTGAAAGTAAAGTTCTTGTTATCACATAGACATAGCTTATGATTTTGAAGAGTAAACTGGTGAATAAATGCAAAGATATTTAGCAATGTAATTTTTGCTGCAACAGTTGGAAATGTTCAGGATTGAATGATTATATTAGGTACAGGAGAAATGCTCCAGTCACAGAATAAAGTAGAGATTCAGAGATCCTTGAAAAACATAGTCCTAGTTAATGATAAATAAACCATCTTCAACGTATTTTTATATTTCTGGATTCCATTGTTAGTAAGTATGAAGGGTCTGGAACTGGCAACCTAGATGCAAACCCATAAATTAATCTCTCACAGTTTCATTGCTGCTGGATCTGAAAAAAATAATCTTTGTTGACGCTATAGTAAGTAGCATAAGCATGACATGGTTTAGTTTTGCTCCCCGTGCTCCAAAGTCTTACAGGGATACTGCATGTGGCCTTCATGGATGTTCCTGCATGCAGTGGATTCTCTGTGGTGCACTGATTGTGAGGGACTCACAGTAAGCACACACAAGTCTACTGTAGGTATAGGAAGAAAGTGTGACCTCATTTTTCAAAACTGTTCACCTCAAACACAGACCTAAGCAGTGGCCTGGGAAAAAGCTGTCAACATTTTGCATTCTTAGAGTCCCCCGTAAAGCCATAATAAGATGCTCACAGTTCAAGGTAGAAGACCTCTGTTGGCATGCATCTGTATGTATATGAAAACAAGTTCAAGGGCAGGGATCCCCTACACAATTAATTATTTATCCTTGAATAAAAATATAACAGAGAAAATGGCAATCTCTAAATCACTAAATTATTAATATGTGAAGATAGTTGATTAATAGCAAAGGACACCATGTTTATTAAAAATTAGAATATGGATATATTTTGGAGTGGAGTGAGCTAGATTATATATATAATTGTATATACAAGAAAGTCTTCATCATTATCCAGTATAAATAAGAACCATATTATAATGTTGAAACATACCTTGCACACTGTTGTAAGTTGAGTTGTACTCCTCCCCACCAAAGATCTGTGGGCATCCTAAACTCCAGTACCTAAGGCTGCAACTTGATCGGCAAATACATTTTTGCACTTGTAATTAGTAAAGAAAAGGCCCATGTAGTAGATTAGATTTAGGCTGTGAAGCTATTGATTGCTGTCTTTATAAGAAAGCAGTGGAAATGTAGAGACTTGAGCACACAGGAAGCTGTTTGTGATGACAGAATCAGACAGTGGAGTGCTGTGCTACAAGCCAAGGAATGCTAGGAATTCCACACTGACAGCCAGAAGAGGCAAGATAGAGTCCTCCTCTAAGGCATTCCCAGAGTCCTGGCCCTGAGAGCACCTTGATTCTGGATTCCTACCATCCAGAGTTGTGGAGAGAATAAATTTCCATTCTTTGAAACCATAATATTTGTGGTGATTTTCCATATGAAGCCTAGGAAACAAAAACACACTAGTACTTAGAAATAAATATCTTTTTTTTCTTTTTTTTTCATTTCAGACATCAAATATAATTGAAGTAAAAATTTTCATAATTTGTGCCCATTTTCTTTTGGTTTCCCTCTAAGGGTAACACTGAGAAAGGGCTTTATTTATTGGAGAAGTGATGGCAGAAAGTCTGGTGAAGACATATAGAAAAAAGGCAGAGAAAGCAGAAAAGTGAGACTAAGGTGAATGAGCAGCTGAGGCTAGAAACTCACAGGACTCAGCCTTAACAGCCATCCGCTGAAAGACAGAGAGACCTTGAGGAATCTCCACCCGAGAACTCCCTGAAGGTCAGAGAAGAGGAGTGTCTCTCCTCCGCAGTCCTTGCTGATGGCTGCTATGAGAAGCAGAACTTGCTGAACATTCTGAGACTGGCTCACTGTAGCTCTGGACCATACCCCTTGGTCAAAGAGGCAGAGTTGTTGAGAAAGAAAGCTACACCACTGAGAGAACCACCAAAGAACACTGAAGCTGGGCTCTGGACTGAGATGAGAGGATTAGGATCTTCACCTACTACTTTCATTTTAAAAACAAATCATTCTTAATTTTTACTGGAAGCCAAACCAAAAGTGTCCTCTAAGGTCAATAGTACATGTTGCTTGTTTAAAAATCAGCAGTAATTAAACTTGCCAGTCCAACAGCAGAATTCAAAGTATTTTATGGAATTGACTTCTCAAGATTGCCCCATGCAATGCAGTACTTATCCATTACTGCAAATCATATTTTATTTAGAAAATACTGAATTATATAATCAATTTAAGACACTTTAGGTTATAGTTTACGGTCTGCTTCTTTCTTATGCATGGAGCAAAAATCAAGTTCATTACTTCTGATTATAAAGGAAATTCAACTCCTCTTAAATATAATGAGACATAGAAGCTGAGAAAAACATAGAGATGAAGACTTAGAGACAGAGACAGACAGAAAAACAAAGGCAGAAACAGAGACACAGAAATACATACATGAATGTCTCAGTGGTGCAATGTTTTTTTCTATATTTTATTCAAACATGCCAATAAAATAAATTTAAATGACCATATTTTAGTTAAATATTCTAGTGGGAAGTGATGATGTCTGTATACCACAAGTAACTCAGAATTATAAAAGCTCATGGGAAAGCACCCATAATTATCTATAAAATATTTTCCAAGATTGCATATTCATTTCCTGGTGATATGCTCTAACTTTTCATTTTGGGATAATTTTATAATTATCATAGATTTATACAAACTAACAGAGATAATCTAAAGATTTTCACCCAACACGTCCACATGTTGTATTTTACATAATCATAGAACAGTTATAAAAAATAACAAAAGTAATTTTGATACAAATAATAATAACTTACAGATTTTGCTGAGATAGTACCAATTTTACTTCTCGTGTTTTTTTTCTAGTCAAGGATATAACCCAAGATACCAACCTTATTGTCATGCAGTAGCTTATTCGTCCTCTCCACCTATAACTGTTCTTTAAGATTTTTTTTCTCTTGTGTGATCTGATTTGGCAAAGAATTTTTTCTATTTGACTCTATGTGATTCACTGTCACGGTTATATTAAATTCCACACTGTGGATACTGAAGTGCATCATTCATGGGCTAACACATGCTGCTGACCTTGAAGTGGTGGTGAAGTGGAGACTAAAGATTAGCTCCTGAGAGCTTCATAATTTCCCTGGTGTGGTTGTTCAGCATTTAGAAAAGAATGCTGTAAACCTATGAAAATATGGATTCTTCTTTGAATTATATGTGCTAATTCAGTAACCTTCAATTAATCTCCTCTATGGCAGTAATTACTCTAGTATTCTAAAGATGAGTTTATTTCCATGAAAGTTTTTATACTTTATTAATTGAGTATCTTCTCCAGAAAATGTCATTTTTCTGTGGCCAGTCATTTAGTTCTATGTTGTGTCTATTAGAATAGACCTCTATACTCTGGTTTCTCTTCAGATTTTATAAACCTTTTATGTTTTAGAATAGACCCAAAGAGTTTTACTTTTTTGTGCCTTGTAACCCAACTCTAACACAGTTTACTGGATTTCATGAATTATTCCAACCCTGCCCACTGGGGCATGCTCAGGTTGGATCTGTGGCCATTTCACGTGTTCTTACTGGTGTTCATTTTTCTCTTAGTGCATTCTTCTCTTATGTTCTCCAAATCATCTTATAAGATTAAGAAAATTCTCGTTTATTCATTGTTTTATGATGTGTTATTCATTTTACCATGAAAAGATGCTAATATTTAAGGTATGCTTTTCATGATGTAATGATTTGATCATAAGATTTTTCTTGACAACTTGTTATTTACATTGACAGCTTTCTATATGTAGAAAAAGATTCAGTTACATTCTGGAATAACCCCTCACGGTCATGATGAACTACCACTGTATCTACTTGTAATAGTTGCTAAGAATATTTAAAAATATTTTCAGAAGGAAGCTGACCTGGAAGTTGCTCTTCTTGCAATGTCAGTGTTTAGTATTGGTATCCAAATATAGATGGTCAAAAATAAGTTGAAAAGCATTTCTTTTCTTTCTATTAGCTGCAGAAGATTTTTAGAGTTTGTATTATCTCATTCTTAAATTCTATTTGATAGAATTTGTGGTTAAAATCATCTAAAACTTGATCTTATCATTCTGGCAGGGCTTTAAGGTTAAAATAAATAACCTTGCTATGATAGATTCTGTTCTATTAGGGCTATTCTTGAAATCTGACGAGTCTTGTATCTCCGGGAACTGCCCAATTTTCAAAGAAAGTAGTCTCCAAATTTTAGGAATTCTATAATTTTGTGTTTCAATTTCATTAAATTCTGGCCCAGTTATTATTTTCTTTTTTTAAATCTTGGCTTTAGATAGAATTCTTCCTCGGTCTAGTCTTTCAAGATGAACTGTGAAGTCTTGATGATAGCTTTTTAAAAATGTTCTAATAGAGATATTTGGTGCCAGACCATTTCCTCCAAGTGTTACCATGGTGGCATCAAACATGTTTTAATGAAATTTCATACCCATTTTAGTCCATGTATTGCTTAATTTCATTTGAGATTTCCTCTTAGATTCATGACTATGTATAGATGTGATTTTTAAATCATTAACATTAAGATTTTTAATTATCTTCCTTTTGCTATTTCAAATCAGTTAAGATTTAAGAAAAAAATTTTATTTACCTGCTATTAATTTTAGCAGATTTCCTTCAGTTCAGTTAATCATAATCATTTATCAAGATTAATAGCTAATCTTGATAGCTAATTTTGATAAATTCTTGACATGTATAAAAGGAACATGCATTTTGCTGTTGTTGGGTGAAATAGTCCTTAAATAACAAATTAATCAGTTTTTAAAATTTGTTTTGGGATTCTGTGTATTATGGAGTTTCTGTGTATTTAAACTATGAATTATGAAGACTGTTGCAGAATCCAAAAATAACTGCATTTATGTCCTTTTGAAATATTTTATTGTTTTGCCTCATTTAGTTTGATTGCTTATTAATTTGCATCTAGAATTTTATTGTTTTCTAAATGAGTTTAATCTTTATCATTAGATAGTTATTCACTTTTCATAATAGTTTGATTCTGAAGTCTACTTAATCTCATATTAGAGTATCTGTTACATTTCTCTTCAACTAATACATATTTTACCCTGAAGTCTCTTAGTCTCCATATTTGTAGCGGGTTTTTTAGACAGCATAGAGTAAGATCTGGACCTTTTTAGAAATCCAAGCTGACATTTTCTTTCAGGAGATCATTTGAACTCATTTTATATAAGTTTTGATATAGCTGAAATTATAATTTACTATTTTTCAATTTATTTCATATGTTGCTTCTGTTATTATCCTTGTATGCATTTTGGTTACTCCTGAACTTCATAAAATCAATTGCTTTAAAATACATATCACATGAAAATTACTCTATCAATAAATAAAAGTGATCAGTTTAGGGATATTAAATGCATTTCCACTGTGTGCTATCATCTCCAAAATTTATCTACAGAACACTTTTCATTTTGCAAAACTGAAAATAGATATCTATTGATAGCAACTAGGAATTGCCATTTACTTCCTCCCTTCCAGGTCCCACAGTTAAGCATTCTAATTTCTGATGCTGAGCTTAGCTCTTCTAAGCAACTAATATAAGTGCAATTATCCAGTATTTGCCCATTTGTTACTGGTATATTGTGTTAGCATATCTCTAGGGCTTATTCATATGATAACATGTATCAAAATTTCATGTATTTCTATCCTTTCTACATTAGAGGGAGAATCAAAACAAAGCAAGACAAAACAAAACATATTTCTATAAACACATGAAACAAAAAAGACATATAAGACCATTGTACAAGGAGTTCTAACATAGTTCCTGTGTTGTCTCTTGTTATCTTCAATAGAATGGGCTATATCATCAGATATAGTATAATTGAATATATCAGTACATAACAGTGTTAATAAAAATACAACTTTGTATATAGTATGAAATTTCTAAAACAGGCAATAATCAAACCAGAATGTGATTCTAGTGAGTCTTCTCATCTTCAGTGTAGTTGCCTATACTCTCAGTCTTGATATTATCAATCATATCAATTTTGAATAAAACCTATTGATACCAAACAGCAATCAAACAAACCAGGTTTAACTAACATTAGTCAGGATAAAACAATATAAGTCATACAGGGCTCCAGATTAAATTAATAGGAAATTAAAGATGATTACTGTGCTATATCCTGATGTTTTGGGGATAGCTGTCTGTGCCCTCAAATCTAATGCAAGTAGACAAACTGGGACAGAATAAAATCTATTTAAGCAGAGTATGCAAATAATATGAGTTTCAAATCCTGATACACTATTAACAATATTTTCTGCCATCTTTTTTAAGACTCTCCCTCCCTTTTCACTTTCCCAGGGTACACTGTGCATTTTTGGGTTTCACCAAGACCCTTGGTTATAAATTGGGGAGGGGAGCAACATGCTATTTAACTAAGTGGTTCGGAACCTTCCCTCTCCTGGACTTGATCTCTAATTGTATTCATTTACTTATTAAAGCCTGTCTTTCCAACCTATCCACAAATACTGGTCTAGTTGCCCCTATTACTCTCTGGTTCTCTGTCACATAGGACATTATTTTCTCATATTTGGCTTTCAGTCCATGTACTCTTTTTCATGTTAATTATATTTCCTAAAAATAGATCTTGGTGGACCCTACCTCCTGATCTCCTCTATGTGTGGTTCATGTTTTTTTCTAAAATTCACTGTATCAAGGCCATTTATATTAGAGATTATAACCAACCTTCTATTTCTCATTTCTGTTATGCTCTTTTTTTGCCATCAGTTGTCTGCTTTCCTTCTTCATTCTGTTTTCTGCTCTATTCATTGAGGCCTCTCTGCCACTGTTCCTGGAATCCTAGTACTTCTCTCTCTCTCTCTAGAATGCCCTGCAGTATTCTGTGTAGAGTTGGATTGGTGATTGTGAATTTCCCAAGTTCCTCTTTGTCTTGGAATCATCTTGTTTCTCCATTAATTTCTAGAGACAGATTTTTAGGGTATATCAATCTGGGATGAAGGTTATTTTCTTTCAGGGCTTGGAATATTTTACTCCAGGCTCTTCTTGACTTGATGGGTTTTGTCAAGAAGTCTGCCATTATTCTGATGCACCTTTTTTTATATGTTATCTGTTTATTGTCTCTAACAGCTTTTAATATTCTCTTCTTAGATTGAATTTCTGGACCTTGATTATTATATGCCTGGGTGTGGCTCTGTTTTGATTGTAGGTGGTTGGGATTCTGTATACCTCATACGTCTGCATATCAAATCCTTTTCCTATGTTTGGGAAGTTTTCCTTAATTATTTCTGTGAATAGCCTTTGTAATTCCTTTGTTTGTACTCCTGCTTCTTCATTCACATTCTTTATTCTCAAGGTATAGATCCTGTCATCTCTAGCCTTTGTATTGTTACCGCTTGTTTCCTTGTTATTTCTGTCTGTATCTGCTTGAGGGGTACTTGGCATCTTTATTAATCTTCTTATATCTTGCTAATTAAATATTTCCCTTTGGAACTTCTCTATGAGGTCCCAAAGATATCACTTTATGTCCACTGGTGCCATGTCTGATATTGCATGTTTGCTGTCCTCATTCTCCTTTGTATTTACCTGTCCTGGGTCAATGTTCTCAGGGTTGGGACCTGGGGACTTGTTCTTATTGCTTCATCTTCCTATCTTTTTTGTCTCTTCCGGGAGGCCCCAGGAGGCCAATTCTTTTGAAGCATGCTGGCTATGTGACCCTTCCCACTACAATGTGCTAGTGAGTTGCAAACAAGGGCAGTTTATGCTGGCCACTCCCCTCTGGGTTAGTCAGCCTGCTGAGCCCTGCACTGTATTATTGCATGCTGCCTTCCCTCCAGGTCAGTCAAACTTCTGAGGCTTTGCTTTGTTAGTGTGTGCCACCACCATAGGGAATTGACTTTGGATAACCTATTAGGTTTCAGCCAGATCACGTGACCCAGACCAAGCTCACTCCACCAATCCTGTTCAGGAAGGGAACAACTGACTGAAGTCACTGCTGCTCCTTGTTCCTGCCAGTCCAGCTGCATCTCCACTCAGTGTCTCACCTTACAACATAACTGTCTTCCCCCAGAATAGGACCTCATCAGAGAATGATCAGCCTTCAAAACTAGAAATCAAAATTCCAGCCCCAACCATCCTATCCTTGTCTCATGTGCATTCACTATTTTCTTCTTCCTATTTAAGGAAGGGAAAACAAAAATAGTCTAGTTGGGGTTGGTATTTTTGATCTGTAGTTTCTAGGACTGATTATTTTTCAGTGAAGTAGATCATATTTTCAGGGAAACATGGTATTATTCATATTGGAAGTGATTTAAGAAGAAACAAATGCATAACATAAGGGTACTTTTAATCAATAACAATTGTGTGGTATCAACTAATTTTTAAATTAATTTTTCAAATCCTATTCCAAAACTCTTGAGTGTAAAATTTTCTCTAGATTATAAATTTTCAGGCTTTTAAAATGAACTACTATTAATGCCTTCTGGTTAAATCTATTATATTCCCATACAGTTTATCTAGAAACTAAAATGATAGTAATCTTCAATCTAAAACCCTGAGGTGCCAATCTACTTGTTATACAAATAGATCCCCAAGAATCTGGAAGTAGAAAGATGTAAATACTTCATTTCTTACTCACAGAGCACTATAGTTTTACATTAACACTGACAATATGAAATATGCTTTTATTCTGCATTAGCACACTTTGCTCACATGCTCTGATCTTTTCAGTGCACTCTTCAGTGCACAAATGTTCCCAACATTAATGTGCAAATACAATGAATACACTTTTCTCCAATAAGGATTCTGATGTCTTGCATAATATTTTGGCCTTCCTACACACACATAGGAACATGAGACAATTTATGATATAAACATAGTGTGATAGAATAGGACACTAGAGGGAAAGATTTTAGGACAAGAGGAGCAAGATCTCTCAAATAGATGTGTGCAACCCATGTTATGAAAATGTTTAATTAAACCCACATAATTCATTAGCAAAGCCCTACTTAGACTCCTAAATACCCTATTTTCCCAAATAAATATTAAGAACAAGAGTTTAATTAAAAGCAATAAAAACTAAAAGGTCAATAATAATCAATATTGATCTTTGCTTTAAAAATCAGACATATGTACTATGCTTAGACTCTACACATAATAATTATAAAAGTTCATATTTATATTAAAATATATCATTTGCTGATTCCATGAAAATGTTCCCAATTGTCCTTTTCTTAACTAGGATCCCCTAGTGAAGGGGATTGAAGGTTCACTGCATGTAGAAAGTTGGTTTATTTGGCAGGTTTACAGGCTTACAGGGTCAAATGTAGAGGAGTCCACCATGGTCATCTGCACACTACAAAGCCAGAGGACTCAGTAGTTGCTCAATCCAAGATGATGGAAGCTGCAGGACAAGAGGGGTCAAGCATGTGGCATCAGCGTGAGAACCAAGGTCTGGAACCTCCCTGGAGAATTACTAGCAGAGTCAACTTTGGAAGGCACAAAAAAATGAAATCTGACACCCACAAGTGAGGGCAGTAGTAGTAGACACATCAAGCACAATTGGGTACTACACCCAAAATCAAGGCAGGTCTTTCCCCTAAGGTTGCTGCCTCCACACCAGTCATCTCTGGAAGCTGCCCACAGACACAGCCAAAACTTTGCTTTACCACTCTGTGAAGTGTTTCTTAATGTAGTCACATATTAACACATCATAACTAAAGGTCACGCCCATTAGAGTATGCTATAAGCATGGTGAATGTCAACTTGATTTTGATTTTAAGAACATTACTTACTGTTTCTTCTCACCACAAAAGTGCTGCAATAAACATCAGATTGGAGACATCTCCTTGACATATAATTTCATTTCCTGGGAACATACAATCTGTTGTGGAATTATGGTAGTTGTATTTTTAAATACATGAGGAATATCCACGTAACATAAATGAACCTTGAAGGCATTAGGCCAAATGAGATGAACTGGGCACAGGAAGAAAACATCATGTCCTCACTCATATGAAAAACCTGAAAAAGTTGATTTAATGGAAGAGAAAGTGTAATAGTTGTTCCTAGGGCTGGGCTGGTTGATGGAGAGTGGTCAGGGAATGATTGTTCAAAAGACATAAACTTCCCCTCAGGAGGAAGAGTAGCCCAAGAGATGCATTGCACAATGCAACGATTACAGTTATTCGACTGTATGCTTTAAAAGTGCACAGTGGGTGTGGTACTTTCACCACAAAAATGGTAATTATGTAAGGTGAGACATATGTCCATTATAGATTTCAAAATTTATGCTGTTCAATTCATATAATTTTATCAGTCAACTTGAATGCACAAGAAAAACATTGAAATCAATATTTGATAAAATTGTACTTCCCACAACATTTCCCATTTTAAGTGTTTTGTTAATTAGAGAATATGATTCTGTATTTTGAAAATTAAGTGGCTATCCACTAGAATAAATTCAGTATGTATAAATATTTTAAATTAAAATTATATGTTAAATAATAGGCTGTTATAATAAATACAAACTTGTCTTTAATTTTTATTTGATATTGTATAAAAATGTTCACTATTTAATATGTATATGATAAAATCTCATTATTCAATGAGTTATATTTCTAAAATATGGAAAATTCAATTATTAATTGGCATGAATTGTTTCTATCACGCATTGACTAGTTTTTATAATATTAATTTTGCTTATTGTAAAAATTTGAAATTTTCTGTGCTTTTAATTCTATTTATTTATATTTTATTGTCCTAAGATAATAATTTGAAAATAGCAGATTTCTAATAAGAGTTTTGACAACTAATATACATTTTTGAAATACTATTGATATGGACTCAGAAAAATAGCAGATGACTTTCAAAAATTATGATTTTTTCTGAGTATAAAAATAAAAAGTCTCTTGAGAAATTCAACTCCAAATCTAAACTCCAAATCAAGAACTAAAATTGGCGTCATCTCTACAAACTATTTGATTCACAAGTCTCGCTGTGGCTTTCATTGAAAAATGTAAAATATCAAGGAATTAATGTTAGGTTTCTTAGCATTTTGTTTATGTGTAATTTTTTTGTTGTTTTATGTTTGTAAATTTTTGTTGTTGTTTACTTCCACACCAGAATCCTAGACTGTTGAAGTTAGCCACTAATATTGAAAAAAAAAAAAAAAAAAACACACAAAGTGTCTTTAACTGTTTTTGGCAGGAATTTGCTAACATTTGTAGGTGTGGTTTCTATGATGAAATTTCAGAGCTCAGAAAAGATATGAAAATGTGTCTTAGTTTTAGTTTCAGAAAGCTTACCTTCTAGACATTTTTCCTAAATAGTTGGTATTATCAGATTTCTAACAGTTTGTGAAACTTTTCAGTAAATAATTTGGTTAGCTTCTCCTTGTTAAGCACTTAACCAACATAGTTTTAAACTATAACATCATATAAAAGGATTACTAAGTACATATTATCCAATATCACATGCAATGAGATAAGTTAATTCAAGAAAAACCTGAGATTGAAAACAATGACGAATGTAGGAGTTTGTAGGATTCAGTAGGAGTCACATTACCCTTAATGCCTCTCAAAATAGTCCCCTTCATTTCAGACACACTTATTGCACTATTATTGCACCTCCTGAAGCAATTCTGAGCACCCTGTTTGGTATTACTCTGTTGTGGTAGCTGTCCAGGTGTCCTGACTTGCTTCAAAGCACCTTTCACAGTCATTCTGGGAGAGCCAGAAGCCCTGTGGTGCCTGACTTGTAAATAAGCTGGACGGTGTTCGACTGTCCTGTCTTTACAAGCCTGCATTTCTATTGTAGGACACTCACTGTATGTTTGATCACAGCTGGTAAAGACACACACAAAAAAATTTCCAGGACTGGTTCCAGAAAGTGGTAAGAATCTTAGATGGGTAAGTGTGTTCAAAGTGACAGGGAGGGCTACTCAGGGGCATTAATGGCAATGTGGCTTTTACTATAATATTTCTAAAATTTTAAACATCGGCTGAATTGATGCCCCGCTCCTCTTTGTATGCTGCCCTTTTGTACAGACAATACAAGCAAGATAAATCCCTGGAAGGAGTCAGAATGTACTCACGTACTAAAAGAGGTACAAATTCCAATACTGTTTCAAAAATAATGCAATCACCTCCAGTGTAGGAAATTAGAGAGAATCATACTACAGATAGCCTTTCAATTTTGTTTTAATGTGTTCATGTAATTTTGGCAAGTAGAGTTAGCTGAGAGTGTATTACAGAAAAGGAGCACTGGAAAAAAGAAGTCAGCTAAAAAAGAAGTCAGGAAAAAGCAAACATGCAAATAACATGGGTTTTGAGAGTTTGAGTTTGGCTGGCACAAATGGTAAGATGAATTGAATTAATTCACAATAAAGCTAATATTATAATGAAAATAATGTCACTGCCACAACCTGAATCAGACCATTTGCATCTTTATTTTGTCCTGTTGCAAAACATCTCAGTTTTTTCTGTTACTGCTTCCAATGCCTCCTTCATGTTTTTGATGACAGAGCATTGCTAAATTACAAGCATGATTGATTTTCTTGGTTATTCATTAGTTACTAGAATGTAGTTTGTAAGACTCTTTATAATAGGACAATTTGTAATCTACTCAATCTTCAAACTTACTTCTTCCTAATGGAAAACTTCACAACATCATACTTTCCAAGTAATAGATTTCTTCTCCAACTCAGTGTTACATGTAACAATGTTAAAATTGTAATTTGCATAACTCATAATAATGTGCTTTTTTTTTCTATCAGCCTGAACCACATACTAGGATCACGTTTCATTTATCCTAAATATCCTGCATTCTGCCCAGCATAAATGGAATACAGGTAAGTGGTCAGCATCTTACAATTAGTGAAATGTTTTCAGTGTTCCCTTCCATGCCAGGTCTCAACCCTGCTCACCTCCTCTCTAGCCAGGGTTGACAAGTGACTGTTCTAGGACACAGTACTTGTCTGCAGTGGGCAGAAGACTGGCCTAAAATCCCTGATGACCATATTAACATTGTGCAAGCATGTTTAAGCATCATATATTCCATGTCTGACTTGAGCAGGCTTGAAGGCATTGCTGTGTTCTAAACATCATGGCTTATTTCTGAGAAACACCATTAGTTTGGTGATCTTGGCTTCCATGAGACAGCTGATGACATGCACATAGAAATCGTTCAGTATTTTCATTTTACTGCCTTCCATTAATGCCTATACCTTACCTAGGTGTACACTGAATGTCTTTTAAAAGCCAGTACGTTTCTAAAGCTCTTCCTTCTTCCTCAATAATTTCTTCCACATCCAGCATCACCATTACACAGCCATTCTGAAGTGTGCCTTAAAAAGGTACTAAAAGGAAATTCAGAGTGGTAGCAGGTCGTGGCATCATTCCTCCTCTAACTGGCATCTAAAATCAAGAATCTTTTTGACTGCAAATGGTCTTTGAAATATGGAGCTTCTTATGTGGAAAGTGTTCTGATTAAATTCAGAATTGCCTTTCTCCCTGGCTTACTGCTGAATTTCAACATATGGCTGAATCTATGCATCATTTGAGAAGCTTCATTCTCTATTATCACATGCAAGGCAATGTTTTCCACAGACTCTGAGCTGCAGATACCTCACAAAATTATTACAATACATTCTGCAAATATGGATTGCTATTATTCTGTCTAATTTTCCACTAACACATCCTTGTAGGTTGTTTGTGGTGTCATCATGGGCTGAGGCCCAGGGGAACCTAGTGCATGCTGAAAACGTGATTGGGGTAGGTGGCATAGACATGGGCCTGCTGTAACTGCCAGGGCGGTTCCCTCCCCAAATAGTCATGAGGCATTGTAAGCCAAGCATCAAAGGGAAGATATTTGTGTAAAGATTCATGGAAAGACAGAATAATTTTTAGTGAAGAAATTCAAAATGCAAGAAGTTGAGTAACTTTTGGAAGGAAAGAGTACCATTTAACTTTGTGTTTGAATTTAGAGTCCCCTAAAATGAAATGGTACTCAAGCACTCATTTGTATAGCATGTTCCTAGCTTAACACTGCAGGAAATAGGGGTTATCTAGTTTTGCACTAAGCTTATAGTTCACTGATCCCTGAACCAGAGGAAATTAAAAGATATCTTGAGTTTTGTTTGTGTATTCATGTGCTTGCATGGCATTTTACATGTATGCATGTATGTACTTGTGTGTGTAAAGTCAGTGAGTGAACTGAAATCAATACTGAGTCTGGAATACTCGATATCTGCAAAGTTTGGCATATTTTACTATTTTTAATGAATTGGTCATATTCCTCCCTATTACACTGAGAGAACACTTCCTCAGAATTGTCTGGGATTCCTATTGTAAAAATTACAAAAAATTTTGTGACTTAAAACTGCAGACTTATTACCATGAATTTCCCTAGAACAAGAGCCCAGAATGTCTCCCTGGGCTGGAACAAAGCATCAGCTGGCTTGATTTTTCCTTGAAGGTCCAGGGGAGAACATTCTCAGGTTCTGGAGGCAGCTTGTTCATGTGAACTATTGCACACAAGGTTCCGAATACTTGCATACACCATTGCCTCTCCAGGTGTCCTGTCTGGGATGGACCTAGTATGCCTGGTATGGAAGGAGCCTTGTGCCTGTTTCAGGATCACTGGATCATCTAGGATAATCTCTGTCCTTCCAGATATCTAGTTTCCCAGTCCTCACATCTGCAATGTCCCTTTTGTCATGCAAGATGTCATCTTCACATATCCTAGGCATTGGGGCCTGATATCTACCACAAATAAGTTCTACTACTCCACGCAAGGTGATTGTCGATTTACAGTTAGTGCATTTTCCCTGAATTTCCTAGGTCAGGTGAAAGGTTTGACAAGCTCATTAAATGTTTCAGTCTATCTCTCTCTTTCAGTGCATACAAGTAGTTTACAAAATGGTAATGTGGATACTTTGTATTCCATCGCTGAATACACAATAATTCCATAGACATCTTATTATGTAACATCCCAGACCGAGTGAGGGATGTGTTATAGTCTTACTTCACTTTCATATGGCTGCGCCTCCTCAAGTAACTACTAAACTGTTAGAGTAACAAAATATAACTGAAATCCTCCTGATGCTTCCCGTAACACACAGCCTTATTCTGAAATAATCCAAGTTGGAGCAACATGTTTGAAAAATCACTGAAAAGTAAATTTCATTGTTTCTTTCTAAATCACATGCAAGAAATCAAGCATATAAAAATCATATTCCTCTGTCATCTGCTGAATATAGATTAAGAAATGTTTATGGAATAATTATGTAGAGAATGAATAAAGAGGTTTAAATTAATTAAATATAATCAGATAAGCTCTCTGCTATGTTAGGTAGACAGGAAGGAAATAATTTGAGTAGATTAGTGCATGATTTTGGAGAAACATTAAAGAGATTTTTTTCGGGATTCATTAGAATTTACATGTAAAATTAGAAAACGTTCCGGTTTGAATTATCAGCTCAAGCCATGTATTATACAGCCATATAAAAATAGTACACCTTCTATGAAATATGAATTATGAGGCATGTATTCAAGAAAGATAGGTGTTTATGAACTGTGGATTTTCAAATGGTAGGTTTTTCATACAGTTAAAATTACTTCATATGCGAGAAATCTATGAACCAAATACATTAACCTTTGAGAAGTAAACTTTTTCAGATGGCTTGTGTAACACCAAGGTAATACTTTTTTTAAAAGATGGAAATAAAATGCTCTGGTTCAGTAACCAGTTGCTTAACAAACAAATGGGTGATCACTTATACAACTCTTTTGGGTACCTACTGCATTTGAAAAATTCAGGAAAATTACTTAATGAGAAAATGTTTTTCATTTTGTGTACCCAAATATATATGTGTGTGTGTGTATGTGTGTGTGTGTATGTGTGTGTGTGTGAAAATTTTGACAAAGGTATCTTTTTTATTCCAGAAGGAAGAAATATTTTGAATATTTAATACAAAAAGAGAGTAAGTGAGGGGCAATCTGTTTCTCAAGGTATTAGAACAGTTATTTTTTCTGAAACAGATATAGGTCAGATGTCCTCATCTTTTCCATGTTGTCTAATAATCTGGAAACCAAAGTGATACTAATTGTAATTCAGCAATTATACAGATTTCCATAGTATCCTAAATAAAATAGAGTGTAAATGACATCTGTCAACATTTCAGCACAAACCTCAAGAAAAAGAACACTGTAAAAATTTGGGCAGTGAATTGTGTAAAAATGATGTATCATTCAGTGGTACCTAATATTCAGAATCCAAATAGAAAAATACAGCTCAAAAGTTAGAACCTGCAATTTTTCAAATTTTAGGCATATATAAAAGACTCTTAAAAAAAAAACTATTCTTTAGTAGTTCTTCCATTGAAATTTCAAGTAACTTTGAAAAAAGTGCAACAAAATGTCTAAAAGCATATCGTAACAAAATCATACCCATTGTTAACATAGATGAACCTTCTCTATGGATAGAAAAAGAATTGCACTAAGGCAGTGAAAAGAAAATGATAGACTGATCACCCCAAGATGGGGTGATTGAAGATTAAGGAAAGGCAAGACAGGGAAGTAAAGGAAAGCTGGACCCAGGTGAGACACGATCTCTCTGATGGACAAACAACAAGCATGCAGGGTGGTCTGCATCTTTATTCATACACGATAAAAAGGAGGGAAGAGTATAATGGGGTTGAAAGTGCAAGGTTTCAGTATTCTGCTGAGAATATGGAAAATGAGCTCTCTGTGCTGTAGGTAACAGGAAAGAGCTTCAAGGCCAGACACCTGATATGCAACTAAGCTGGAAGTCAAAATGTCTGTATAGTCTGCCTCTGGCGTTCCATGTCCCAGGACTGGCTTTGCTCTAACCCCGAGGAGTTCGCTGACATCTGACTTGTCTTCTGCTCAGCTGTGCCCCACACTCTACTAAAAGAAAAACAGCATGTGTGCTGTTGGATTGGTATTCTTACCATCAGGTGAAGTAGTATGATGGTCAGAGCCACAGATGGCAGAAGATAGTGGACTATCCTCTCCACAAACCAAAGTCCACTCTGGCCAAGCCACCTTTAGTATCATGTAGTGTTGAAACCGAGCATTTTACTTGGAGCATCCATTCACTCAGCAAGACATGCTGGCTCCTTCTTCCCCATTCCCTCCACTTTCCATGCTAGCTTAGAGACAATTCACAGGAATGGTGGGATAGGCCACTTTGTCTATGCCCTCACCCACACCTTTATGGCTCTAAAGTCTGGTGTCATGTGTGCTGGTGATAGACCTGGTGACCATGAAAAGGCTTCCTCCTCCTCCAAACATACTGAGAAACTATCCAAATCACCATGCACCAGGCTGCCTCCAATCCAAGCTCACCAATATTTAATTCTGTGAAACATAAATGTCACATGGCACACTGTGCCAAAGACGCAGCTCAAACTTTTCTATAATCTGCTCCTAATTGCATTCCTTGTGATTGTCTTCTCATCTGCTCCCACCTCTCCCTTCCATGCTTCTGCTATTGGATGGAGCCAGGGATGAAAAAATGTTTTTGCTCCCTGAAAACCTTTTCCCATATTCTATGTTCTGAGCTTCCCTCATAAAGCATAAGCTAGCTTTTATCCTTGTTGGAACACAAGCAGAAGAATCAAACTTGTCTTTTTTTCTCTCTTGCTCTCCCATGCACCTGAAATTTCAAGCTGTCAATGATTTGTTTTGAGGAATTTAAGCCTGTATTTCTTAGATTACTATTGAGAATTCACCTATGCAGCCTGATAGAAATTGAAAGATGAGCTGGGTACCAAGAACAAGATATAATAATAACATTCTTGAAATATGGAAAATGGTTAGATTTGTTTGAATGAGTATTCAATATACTATGCATATAATGTATATAAATCAAGAAATAGATTTCAAATAGTAAAAACCAAAACTATACATACATTATGCAAGATAAGGAAGGTTAATGAATGATAAACAGTGAGATATTTGTAGTATCACTAGCAATGTAAGAGTATAAAAAGTATAAAACACTGAAGAAACAATGCACAACTAACGAAAGTGCTAAGCATAATGATTTGAAATGTTTACATTCAAAACTACTTAAAACTTTGGACCTATAATGTGTAGTATTTACTCGTCTATATGCCTGAGATGGCGTATATTTTTTTCTTTCTTTTTTTTTTTTTTTTTTTGTTTTTTGTTTTTTTTGTCTTTTTCCTTTTTATCGGTACCGGGGATCAAACTCACGACCACCTGCTTGCAAGGCAGGCGCTTATGCCACTGAGCTAAATCCCCAGCCCCTTTCTTTTTTTAATGAACATAGGCGGATCATTACACCAGGGCACCACCTTGGTATCCAGCCTACACAAAGTGCTTAGAATTTGTTCTTGCAGTTGTTCTACCATGTACTTTATTTACTGGTGTAAATACCGTGTACTTTATTTATTGGTGCTCATAGCTCACAATTCTGAACAGTAGTTTGTCAAGCTGTAAGTTGAGTTAGGCACGCTCCTCTTACTTGCCTGAGAATGGAATCACTATTTACTTAAGCTCAGGTTATCAAGGAATAAGTTCAGGCACTGAATGAGTGGAAATGTTCCAATTCTGCAGAAACCAAAATACTGATCAAACAAAGAACTTAGGAGTCATCAAAAATTGCTAGACTCCGCACAATGGTCAGGCACCTCCAAGCATGTCTTCTTCTCCCTGTGTCCTTAAGGGGAGGTGTCAGTCCACCAGGAAGGGGACAGAAGTGTGAGGCTGATAGTCCTCCTGGGGGGTGCTCACCCCGAGCGCTGAAACAGATTTCTCTGTCTGATGAATTGCTGAGAGTTAGGCTAGTATCTGATGAAGAAGGACTAGAACTGTTAACTTTGCTTGGGACAAACACAAGAAGAATGAAAGCCAACACACGGAGCATAAGGTACTGCATACACTAGTGGATCACCAACAGAAATATGCCAAAATCAGTTATGCACTTTAATTTTTCTAATGGTCATATTTATAAACATTGAGAAACTAAATTCAGTAATGTGTCTTATTTACTCCAATGTATCTAAATAACATTATTTAGACATGGGATCCAGAAAAATGTTCATTCCATTGTGCAAATTTTATGTATGTCTTTAAATACAAAATCTATTTTACATTAATATGTACTGATGCACACATTAAATTTGTATCATAAAAGCCTTAAGCTGTTTTTAAAGTTGATGCCAAAAAGATGAAAAAATAAGAATAAAGTCAGGCAGAAGGGTCTATATCTGTAGTCCAAGCAATTGGCAAAAGGCCAACGTAGGAGGATCTTTTCAAGTTTGAGGCCAGCCTGATCTACAAAGTCAGCTCAAGGCCAGCCTGAACTGCACTGTGAGATTCTGTCTCAAAACACTAAATAAATAAATAAATAAATAAATAAATAAACAAATAAAATTTGGTGCAATATATTTTAAAAAACAGTTACACATATGTATTGTTTCAAACAATTAAGTTTTTATTTATCCTTGTTGGAACACAAGCAGAAGAATCAAACTTGTCTTTTTTTCTCTCTTGCTCTCCCATGCACCTGAAATTTCAAGCTGTCAATGATTTGTTTTGAGGAATTTAAGCCTGTATTTCTTAGATTACTATTGAGAATTCACCTATGCAGCCTGATAGATATTGAAAGATGAGCTGGGTACCAAGAACAAGATATAATAATAACATTCTTGAAATATGGAAAATGGTTCGATTTGTTTGAATGAGTATTCAATATACTATGCATATAGTGTATATAAATCAGGAAATAGATTTCAAATAGTAAAAACCAAAACTATTAAGTTTCAACTAATTAAGTTTTTATATCAACTATATTAAGCATAAAGGAATATATGCATAATTAAATAATTAATGAATACATTTCTGTATATCTTATAGAGAGGTATCCTAATTCCTCTACTTTAAGAAAAAGCCAATTAAGGCAAATGGTAGGTTTCCATTCAGTATGACAACACTGATATATTGACCAGGCAACATCTGTTTATTAAAATGCCTTATCACCCAACATGTATTTTATATATATGCCCAGATGTAGTTATATGGACATAGGAATAGATGCTCATGGTAAAATACAAGCAAATATAGGTGCAGACATTACATGGATATACCTGAAACACAGTATTTGGTGTAACTGTTAGCTTCATAACTGACTCTCAGGAAAAAAAATCCTCTGTTTTGTGGCGTCTGATGCCTCCCAGGCTCTGTGTTACAAATCCTTCTGCCAATGGGATGGCCCTGAGTCCGTGGAAGTGGGCGGAGCTGCACAGTAGCAGGCCAGGCATGTAGAGTTTCCAGGCCACCGTAACAACATGGCAGAGAGCCTCAGGAACTCAGATAACAGTAAAATGCAGAACAAGGATTAGGAAGTGGTGAATTTTAAATGTGTATGATCTTTGCCATTAAGATCATTAAGTTACAATTTCATTTTAATGACGGTGTATTTGGCAACTGGCTCATGAACATTCCTGAGAATTGAAGTCAACAACCTGGAGTGAGCAGGCTGGCTGCAGGTGGTCACCTACTGCTGGTTACCAGGGAGAATGCTGACTTGACAGGTTGTGGCAGGGATCTCAGTTGCTGGTTGAGATTTGGGCCTCCCTACTACTGCATGGATCCCAAGGCTCAGGGAGAGCAGGTGTCAGTGAAAGTCTAAATTGCCTTACAATCTCCATTAGGTGTGGTGCTGGGGCTGTTTTTAGCATGGGGATCTAACTGAGGCTGTTTGTCACTTTGACCAAGCAGAATTGTCCCTAGCGCATCCTTCCCTTCTCTGCCAGGTGGCTGAAGGTGCAAGAGGTGTAGATCACTAAGCCGCTGTGTGGAATAGCCCTCAGCCGGCATGGACATCTACGCTGGATTTCCAAATATGTGCTAAGTGAATGCCTAGGGCTTCAGTGCAGAAGTTTATTATACTACTTAGAGTTATCCCAAATAATGCACATATGGATTACAATTTTCTACCTTTTATCTCAGTATAAAACAATGAATTTTATTTAACAAAAACCCAATATTTAAGGTGAATTTAATCACATGAGCTTTCAAACAGAGATATCAGACATCATGCAAATGTACAGAATATGCAAACCAATGGCTTGGTGAGCTATATTGAAAATAATATCAAGACATGCAGAATAAGTCTAATTTAATTCAGGTTTCTTTACAGTCCTCAGTGTTATTCTTAGTGATAATGTAAATTATTTTTTCCTATCTAGAAACAATTGATTTAAAATGTCATTTATTAAAATAACCTATTATGCAATTTATATTTTCAGAAAGTATAATCTTTACTGTAAACATATTTGGGTTTTCTACTTCCCTTCTGAGGACTGGTTTAGATGAGACTGGGGAAGCAGAAGCTTAGCAGACTCCGGGCAGATCAGGCCTGAGTCATTCCCTGTTGAGAAGCTGTGAGGAGTCTCACTCTCGGAGGACAGAGCTCAGGCCCAACCTGGGAAGCCTTCCAGGACATCTCCAAGGTATGACTTCCTTTCACATTCGAGGTTAAAAAAAAAAAAATCACACAGCAGAAGTTTTAGATTTTCAACATCTTTTGAAGGACTTTGAAATAATGTCTAGCCATGTTTGGGGAAGTTTTATGTTAATCTTTTTCATCTAAACTTCTCCCATGACTCTGTATAACAGCTGTTAATATGAACTTGTGCTTGGGGTCTTCTATGGAGAAAGTATTCAAGAAAAAATTTTTTCAAAGGGTTATCATGGACAACTTCTAAAGCCTACTGTCTTATATTTTACAGATTAAACAAATACTAATATTGGTTAATATAATGCTATGTATGAATTTAAATATTTATGCTGAAAAAAACTTATAGTATCTTTACATAGATTAGAAAAAATACAGTCACCAAAAAATGTAGGATAAGAAGAAGGAATGATATCCTTTTTGTGATTTGAAACACTCAAATAGAACAAAATGAATTTGTGCTAGGGAAATTTTTAATTTCATCAGATATGTTCTTCTTGTTTTATTCTCTGTTTAGGATTATTAGTATTTATCTGTGTATTAAGGTTTGTGCTTGTAAAATAAAATCATTCTCGTGATGAAATAGTAGAGATATGTCTGCTTTATATATGCAATAAGGATAAAGATTTCCTATAAAATCATGGAGTAGATAATAAAAACTACTTTATGGATAAGATCTAGTCGTTAATAAACCTTACATTGCACAGAGACATGAGAGAAATTGATTATTGAAAACAAAATTTACTCATCTTAGACAAAACAATTGTTTACTCAGAATATTTCTAAGACAGTGTCTCAGTAATACACACAGTGTCATTAACAGCCTTTGTTCTTGAACTATGCTTCAATGTATTTTAAATTCAATACATAATTTGAGTCAACTTTAAAGAGATTACAGAATATACAACTTGAGGTCATCTGTAACAAGTGCCATATCAGGAAAATATACTGGGGCGAGGTGTTCTCTTCAGTTTCTATTAGAAATCCTTTGAAAATTCTGACTCGGGTTTAATTCCCCACCTGAATTTGGATTCTGTTTCCAGATATACTATGAATACTATCGCAACTAGACAAACTGAAGCAGACAAGCCAAAAGGTAATCAATAAACCATTCACTGTAACACTTAATAATATACACCTGAGTTGTAACACATTTACAGATATATTCCAGGTAAAATGGAACTACATACTGAAGTGTTAATGAAATAGTTAATGAAATTTGAATATTTCACGTAGCTAATTATGCACATGACTGAAATTGAAAAATATTTAGATCGCTGAAGGTATCACTGATAAATAGCATGGAGAAGGAAAAATAAGTAGAAATGTGGTGGGATTTTTGGCTCTTCAAAAAACTGGAGTATTTATATGGAGTATTTACTCCAGCATACTTTGGGGATTAGTTAAAATGATCATTGACAATTCCGAGGAAAATATAGTGGCATGTTAAAATATGGGTAAAAATGCTTTAAAACCCACACAAATATGCCATGAATTGTGCAGCATTTTCTGTAATCACAGCTGCTGATCTATGCTAATAGTCTGGTCTTTAGAGTCTAACCATGGATATCAGCAGATTCATATACTGCTCTACTAGCCTCTTGTTATAAATTAGTTTGTACATTTGACTACAACATATCACCTCTCTGTACTCACCACATTGTAACCGTATAATACTCACTTTACATGCAGTCCCACTTTCCAACATGTCAAAAAGGAATGGATAATCATACAAGTAAACCAGAAGCAACAAAGGAAAATGACATAAACTTCTTGTAAGTCCTTGAAATAATCTTGAATGTTTATATATGTGTTTGTGTTCAAGGTTAAAGAAAGTAGAAATAACTTTGGTTTATTCATCATAAGTTGTTTTAATTAATAAGTACATTAAACCTGGCAATACATTTTTAAATTTTAATACTAGTACATTGCTACTTCAATAAAATTGAAATGAAAGTTCCAACCTAATTAATGAACTCAGACTAAGAATCTGTGCCTATCTTACACTGTGACTGCAAGAAAGAACTAATTTGAAGGCATTGGTAGAGTTTCATGAGCAGTAGTCGTGAGATGATGAGATTAGCTTTATTCAAGCTCATTTGTGTGATCACTACTCACCTTCTTTGGACTGCAGGTCCACTATTATTCAATGACTGGTTTCCGTATGAATTTCACCCAAATATATATGTAAGTCTGTTAAGTGTGAGACTCAGTATGAAATACTTGGAGCTCAAAGACAAGTAATGGATGATCTCTACATTTTTGTGATCTCAGTTCAGTTTAATATATTTTTGGCTGCCATGAACAACTCACAATTCAGTCATAAGACCCAAGACTTAATTCTAAAATAGTTATTGTTGCTTGGTGAGAGATACAGTAACCAAGACCTGCCTACTGGGAGTGGAAGTCACTGGGGCCATACGAGTACTTTAGGTAGCTCTGAAGAATTGCTGCAGCCAAGTGAGGACTGACCGGAAGAGAATTCCATGGAGACCACAGTCTTATGGGCCATTGTGCTCTCACAGCTTTACTAAAGATCTCACAAGATTCTCAAAGCACAGATACAAAAGCCATCCCCTCATAACTCTGACAAGGAATAGGAAGAGTAAACAGAGAAAAATGGATCCACAAATGGCTCCATTCCTAAAGTTCACTTGCCATGGTACAGAACTGTATCAGTCCTCCAACCTCACACTGTACCCCTGTAGGATAACCCCAGCCCTCCCTGTATTAAGTGAGACAGAACTTTTAAAAATAAAACCTTATTGAAGCATGCAGGTTGTTCACAGAAATAAATCAGAACTATGAATGCTAAGAAGATGGTCAGGAGGGCAAGGAACACTGCTAGAAGTGACACAAACTCTTTGAAAGGTCGGGCTCTAAAATACAGCCCACTAAAAGACTGAGGCTTAATTCAAAAATCCTGTGGTAATCCTCTGCCCAGTACTATACTGTTGTAGCCAACAAGTCTTCAGATTAATATAAGTACATAATGATTGCAAAAGCTACAAATCAAAGCCTCACTCAAAGCTGGGGAGCACAAAGGATACTGGAAGCGTTTGAAGCCACCGGTACCTATACCTACAACTCTGAATACAGCCCGGCTTCTAGCAGCACTAAGACTGTGTACATCTGCACATAGGTGTTTATTTACTTCAGCATCTATTGTCCTAAAGGACATGCCTGGTTTTCAAGAATAATAGTATATATTCAAGAATAATAGTAACAATAAACAATTTCAAGTATTCCAGAAAGCAAAATCACAATGAGCAAACTGTGGAAAACACAAAGTGGTCGTCAAAAGGAATGCTACAAGTCAAATGTTGGTAAAACTCAAGCAGCAAATTTAAAATAACAAGAAATCATTTCTTAAGGGCTCTGAAGGAGAGATGGACATAGAGAAAGAATCAGCAAGCAGAGATGAGAACACTTAGCAACTAAAGGAAACTGCTACAAATTGAAAACAGCAACAGAAATGGAGAATGCCTTCCATGTGGTCGTTATTAATACATTTTATGCTGCTCAGTAAAATATCAATAAACTTGAAAAGACATTATAAAACTTCAACAATGAAATAAATATTTAACTTGCCTAACTAGAATACCAAAGGGAGTAAAATAGAGAATGAAAGAAAAAAGTTGCAAAATACTTAGAAAAATAATGTCTGAGAACTTTCCAAAATTAACAATATATTATGAACCTCAAATTCACAAAGTGATAAAAATATCAAGAAGTTTAAATATCCCCAAATACACATAGCATATCATAGTCAGACTGTATAAATCTGAAAACAAAGAGTCTTAAAGAAAATTAGACAAAGGGAGAAAAGAATCTCACCTCACCTATATATAAACAATAATAATCACGGATTTCTCATTAGATACCAAATACAGAGTGTGTAAAGTGGAATTTTTAAGGTGTCAAAAAAAACTGCACAATCTAGAATTCTTGTTGACTGAAGGTGTCACTTAAAAATGAAGAACAAGTAAAGACTTCCTCAACAAAATAACAGATTTGAGGACATTCGTTGCTCAGCTCCTTGAGTAGAAAAAATATTATAGACCAGATGTTTGGACAATGTCCTTGTCTTTTATTGACCTAAAAGATATTCTGCAGGTAAAGCAGGAGTAGTAAACTCTGTGTGAGGAAATGGATGAACTCACCCTAAGTGGCACAGCACACAGTTATTTCAGAGTGGACATGGGTTAGTCACACGGGAATGTCATCACCTGTAGGGATATGGCTGCACTTTAGGTGTAAATGATGCGTGCAGAAAAAGATTGAGTAAAACAATGTAAAAAACTCAAAACTAGAAAAAGTGGAAGAGTGGGGGGAAGATCAAGGAGCACAAGAAATGAATTGACACAATTAAAAAAGTAAATCTCCTCACTGATCTCCATGCAGGTTGAGCTAGTTTACCTTCCCACCCACAATATAGGAAGTTCCTTTTTCCCTGCAGCCTCACCGGTGTGACTGTTTGACTTCTTGATAAAAGTCATTCTTTCTGCGGGTAAAATAGAATCTCAGTGTTGTTTTAATTTGCATATTTCTGAAAAACTGAACATTCCTCCACGTATTTGTTGGCTATCTGCACTTCTTCTGAGGAACGTCTATTCATTTTAATGGTCAATTTTTACTTATGTAATCTGTGAGTGTGAAATTGTTTAAGGTCTTTATATATTCTAGATGTTCATTTTTTGTCTGAGAAATAGCTGGATTTTTCCCCATTCTGTAAATTGTCTCTTTACCCTGTTGTAGGCAGTTTCCTTTGCTGTGGAGATTTTTCCAATTTGATACAATCCCCTTTGCTATTGCTTCTTGTGCCACTGGGGTTCTGTTCAGAAATTTGACTGAGCTATTCCATTCCTAGTTATCTTCCCCAAAAGAATAAAAGTCACCATACAATAGTGATACATGCATACCCATGTTGACTGCAACACAATTTATACTAGCTAAATCTTGCAAAAAAAAAACCCTATATCCCAATCAAAAAAAAAAAATGAATAGATAAACAAAATGTGATATTCATACATAAGGGAGCACTACTCAGCCATAAAGAAAGGTAAACTCGAGGTATTTTTATATAAACAGTTGTACCTCAAGAGTGCAATATTAAGTGAAATAAGTCAGAAACACAAGCTTAAGTATCACTTGATTTCTTTCATGTGAGAAACCCAAAAGATAAATGAATAGTAAATAGTAGATAGATAATAGGAAGTAGAGATCTCTCTCAAGTGGGGAGTTGGACAAGACATGGAGAGAGAGAGGGGGCTAGAACAGAAGAAGAGATGGAAAAAATAACTGAAGTAAAATGGAAATAGAGCTTTTGTAAACAAGAAGGGAACCAAGAATTAAAAGGAACTGGAAGAGATAAAAGGGAAGGAAGGGGAGAATTAATAGGTTACGTTAATGTACCAACATCTCATAATGAATGCAATCATTACACTGTGAACATGTGCTAATAAAAAATAAAAGCTAAGAAAAAGATCACTGTAATGGTTAGATTACTGTAATGGTTAGAATACTGTAATGGTTAGGTCACTGTAATGGTTAGATTACTGTAATGGTTAGGTCATTGTAATGGTTACATATCTTGACTGTCAACAGAGAGTAATAAGTGCTGGATGTCTTTGTGGTATTTGCAGAGGTAACAGCCTTGGGCCGGCACCTTGAGGGAAGACTGCTGGCTTGCAAGGCTCTATCCAGAAAGCTCCTGGCCTGGATGAAAGGAAAGGGAAAGCAGTTAGCCTACTTACGAATCCACTCTGCTCCTGTGGTCTCATACCATCCCCACCCATGGATATCAGGACCCAGTTTTTTTTTTTTTTTTTATTCTTTTGCTATAGACTCATTCTTGACTGTCCAGAGAGGCCTAGGCCTTCACTGTCTGAATGTGGGTATGTTTTTGATGCCTCTGCCTCTGTGGCTTCCAGTTTCTTGGGCTGACGGCTTACTGGATCCTCCAAGAGCTCTCCTGCACTAAGTCAGCCATTGTGGGCCTTTCTACCTCTAGTCCCATAGGTTTACCTAATGTTTCCCCTTCATAATTTTATGCTCTATTTTATAAAGTTTATAATATGCCATACTTAGTCTATTAATTCTGCCTGTCTAGGAAACCCTAACCAATGCACATATTAATCCAGCTCTATCAGTAATCACTACAAATGTGAATGGTCTAAATACACCAATGGAAAAACAGATCATCAAAGTGGAAAAAATCCCAAGGCCAGTGTCAAAGATAATCTCACAGTCTGTGTTCTTCCTTGCTGTCCACTTCTGAAGTGAGAAAAACCTGCCCTCTAAACTTCCTCATTCTCTTTACCAAAATCCTGCACACATTTCAAAATCCTTCTTCAAACATAATGGTCTGCTATGGAGCTACAATATAATTCATCCTGGGAAATTATGCATTTCAGTGGTTTTTGTGTCTTGTATGAATATGATATTTGCAACTTCTCTTTACTGGTAAAGTTTTGGAATTTGGTGGCCCCAGAGATTGCTTTCCTAGGACAGTTGTTAAGGGTCCCTATATTACAGGGCACTGTATATTACAAATCACATAAAATGTATTATAATATAGCCCATAATTTTGCTACAAGATGTCATGAAACATTCAGTTAAATAATTTATTGAAACCTAATCTAGTCACCTGCCAGTGCCCTGTTGTGACAGTCTCCTGTAGTATCCATGAAATGTTGTTAAAAGAAGATAAATAAAAACACTGGCTTTTGTCATCATCTTTAAACAGAATTACCTTAAGTCATTCTAGATTTCAAATTACTCTGTTACCACACACATTTGAGTATGGGGGTATATGAATTTCTTTTCCTTTGATGAATATTTTGATTCATTTCCTAGGATACTTCAATAAATAGTAACTAGTTCTCAAAAATTAAATCCGTATATTTTCCACAAAATCTACAATAGTATTCACTAGCAATAAAAAAAAAAACTGGTTGAGTTCACTGAGGAGAATCTCTAATCTAATTTTCTTTGGCTTCACAAATTCAATCTTACATATTTATTCAATTGATATATACTGCTTGCTGTTTAAGCGCTGCGACACCAACCAAAAAGAGGCAAATGGCACCAAGAGTTAACCTCAATCTGTCCTGTATACTCAACCTGTGGATCAGACCTCTTGTTCAACCTCCACCAACTAATTTAAATCCTCTCCATTTCATGTACAAGCTAGGTGGATGGCTGGATGGCTGGATGGATGATGGATAATTTCTGTTAAAGATATGTTAAACAATAAAAAGATTAACTTATTTGGAAACAAAGTTTGTGACCAAAGAAGATAATGAAATAGATACAAGTCATAAGAATATTAATCCTAAACAATTAACTGAGAAGTTGTGAGACACAGACAGGATTGAGGAATTGTTGAGCACATGGAATGAGTTGGTGACTGCATCTCCTCTAGGGGGAACATTCTAGAGAACCCACATGTGACTTACTGTGGTCATACAGATCCTTCCCCAAGACAAGCAGATCAAACCCACAGCATTTCAGTAGCTTGTTCACAAGCCCCCAGCATTGGCCAAGCTCATTCCCACTTCTCCACCACAAACAAAAGTGTACCCTTGGCCTAAAAATCCCTGTCACTCACCTCCGTAACTTTCTTTTTCAATTGATTTAATAAGCTATGTGATTCCAGCATAGTCATTGGTTGCCTGGGCTTCCATTTTCTCTGCCTGAGATAATTCAGTCTGTAGTACAATAAGTGAACACCACTGCTGCCTTGGAGTAGTTTTTACACATTAGCTATTAAAACAATCCCGTAGCTCTTAGTCTGCACTGTAGTATTCTATTTATTCAGAGAGGGTATTAGAGAATGATTGTGGTAAAGCAAAACATGCGAATCATCTTTTAAATATTATTGCTGCAGTATTACATCTAATTCAAGCTTACCCATATTCCTTTAAAATTAAAAGAGATAAATAAAATTTTAAAGTATTCAGCAAATAGAAGGAACACTCTAAATGTGATTTTTAGCTATACCAGTATATCTAAATGTTTGTAATACTCTTGATTAAATATTTACTTTACAAAATAATCATAGTGAATTTGCCCCAGAGTAGATATTGATACAGAAAAAAGAAGGTAATACTTCTCAATTACATCATTCATCACAACTATGCCATTCATCACAAACGCTGTGGATCATCTTGAGTTCTGAAGCACTGATAAGAACATAGTCAGTGTGCTTCATCATAACTGTGGGGTCATTGGAAACTAAAGCTACATAAGCTCAGGAGCCTGCCGTACACTACAGTGAGCATCACTGTGGGTGAAAACGTTGAGCCAGCCTCATGTGACGAAGGAGACTACTTATTTTTGTGGCATTTGCCAACTTCAGGAAGACACGCAGACATGGAAAATTTTCAAAATGCACTAGAAACATTCTGAAGAAATAATAATGAAAAAAGCTTCTTTACAACACAAATTATAAAAGTATCTACACAAAAGTTAAATTGTTTCTTTCCTCTCATAAAAGGCATTTGTATAACATTTCCCTGTTCCATAAAAAGGGAAATATAGAACAAGATCCCTAATATTAAATGTTGCAGAATTTAATTTTTGTAGAAAAACAAAGCAGGAAGTTTAATCTACTTTTCTCTAAAATCAGAAAGTGTTAGATTTATATTTCCTTTGAAAAAGAAAATCATTTAATCAAATTTCATAATGTAAAATAAAAGTTGTGGAAAATCTTATGTTCTCCCTTTGTTATTATAAAGAAGAAACAACAAAAAGAACCACTTAGGGCTGCAACATGGTTGTTCTAAAAGACCAGAGCTAAGAGGGCTAAAGAACAAAGATTTAATTCTGAAACTCGTGATACATCATGGCTTTATAGAAAAGTACAGTAAACTTTTAAACATCTGAGAAATTGGGCGATTATTTCATAAAATAATTGGCTTTGTAGATAAGAATACATGTCTTCCTGTGGAGATTATATAAACACCTTTAATACCACAGACATCTTTAAGGTATATTTTAGAGAAGGAATAATGCTACCTTAACCATTGAAATGTGTTCTGACATTTGTAAAACTACAAGATCAGACACAAATCCCTACACAAATTATGAGTCTTGAGTCTCTGCTTTAATATTCAGAAAAAAAAAATGGTGGCAGCAAAGATTAGCCAGCTTGGCAGCTACTTTCTTTCTGTGGATACAATTCAAAAATTTCATCTTATGTATTGTATCAATTCCACCATTGCCTCACAAAGCACTTCTTTGTATATATATGTAATTCCAACAAGAGAAAACATTTGGTCTCCTCAGTGGATTGTGCTTTGATGGGAGACTATTTATATTGTGCAGCTCCAAAACTCTGTCTCAGGCCAGTGCTAGAGTGGCAGGTTTTACTGTTGCAGCCCTAGACGCATCAGTGTTCTGCATACCTCTCCTTCAGCATATGCTGTAACAGATAGTGGTGACTGTTTATGCCACCTCATGAAGAAGACGGCAACACAGCTTCATTAGCATCTATGCATCTCTACTCCACCAAAATCACTGTTGACAAGATATAGAAAAGTATAATGTGTGCATTAAGGAAGTCAGGACCTTTAAATAAAATAAACAAGTTGAAGAACAATGGAGCAAACTAGAAATAACATTTCATTGTAATATGTATATCTTCAAGAGATTCAATAATGCTGGGCAAGCATTCTACCCCCGAACTGTGTTACTTGCCCTTCTAATTTATATCTTTGAGCAAAAATATCGCAGTCAACATTTTTACTGCATTGAAAAATATTTGTATAATCTAATGTGAGACACATTACACCTTAACCATTATTTTAAAAATTGTCCGACTGCAAATACTGTCTACACACAAATGCCCTCTCGCTATTATTTTTCAAGGCTGCTTTTAGGTGTATTTTGTGGCATGAATCTTTGCTAGGACGCAGGGTTTCTGTTTAGCAAAATGCTGATAGTGTGTCCTTGTGATTGTGTTGTATAAAGATGGTGACTGTAATGAAGATTCAAATGACACATGATATGTACAGGCCATTCTAAGGACATTACCGGGTCCTCCTCCTCCTTGGTACATTTATTTCTGATTGCACGTAGATCATTCAGTTGCTTCTGGAGAAATATGGGCCTAATGGAAATCTTTGACTAGACTAGGGACCGCGATTGTCAGCAACATCCGTCTTAATATGTGGGTAATTCCAGTCACTTATTCTTGATCTAGATTTTCATGGTAGCTCATCATGATTATAATAATAAATTCTCCATACTCAACACATTGCAGAGGTGAGAGATGTTTCGATCAACAATTTGTATCCAAGGGTTTGTTTACCGAGCTGGTGGAACAGCAGTTACCTTACAGGTAATTCATCAAGGACTGAAGCTCTGATTTCATTGCTTTCCTAATATTTATGCTTTCATAAACTCCCCAATGTGAATGATGTAACAGAAATTACAGATCTCTTGGTTAACAGCATTTTTTTCCCAACTATCAGAGAAGATCGACTTTGGCTTTAGGCTTTAATTAAAAATAAGATCTAACCACCTTTGTGTTTGATTGTGTGTATGAGGCATCCATTGTTGCATAAATCTACATAAAGTATGAGTCTGTTAAAAGGATTCCCTTTCTTCACACTCATGACTTACGGAGCTATAGAAACAGGTAATTGTGACAAGCCATGCTAACAAAAACTGCATTTACTATTCCACTCACTGTGCTCTCAAATAAAGTTCTGTGAAAATATTCAAGGAAATACACATACAAAAAAAGGCACAAAATTTAACTTGCTTCAAGGACTGTATCAGTAAAAGATGTCATAAAATAATCATAGACAAGCATTGTAAATATGTAAATAAAAGCAGCACACAGTTTGGGTGTCTATGTCAATCAATCATAAGTTATATAAAAAACAACATCAGTGTGAAAATTTTCCTGGAAAATCTTGACCAAGTTTGGAAGGACAGGTTCTGTAATGTATGAATAAGGTACTCGTTAATCAGAAATACACAAGTGTCAAAGCTTGGAGAAGAGAGAAGACGTTGAAAACTTTATACTGTTGGTATGTTCCCTTAGACTTCTACAGTGGGAAAAAATCTATGCGTTCAGAGGAAAAAGAGAAAATCTATGCGTTCAGAGGAAAAAGAGAAGAGGGGAATGTTTATTGTTTTAGATTTTAAAAAAATCAACTCTGAAATGTATCTTTGTTTTCAGATAACAGGCAAATTAATAAGGAATGAAGATGTCTACCATGGAAGTAACATACATTTCAATTTTATCTTTTAATGCTTAAATATTGCACTTCTACAAAACCTTATTTAACTTCTAAAAGGTAATGACTAACATTGTGTAAAGAATTTCCATTCAATCACTGTATCCTGCTTTCTGATGGTTTTTCAATAGTAAGGCTCCAGTAAACATAATGAAATAAGTCTCGTGATTCATGTGTATGTTTTGCATTTAATTTTATCTGGAGAAAGAGAAATGGGAAATTAATATTTGGAAGTTATCCTTTTTTAAATTGTTATTATTAGTAATCTCCTGTAGTCATTTAGTAGCTCTTGCATGACTTAAACCTAGTACTATTCATTTTCACATATATAGTAACACTTTCTCTATGCCACCAGAATTTCAATGAATTTTTTACATTGTAAAAGCAGATTTGGAAAAAAAAAGTAGATTTGTAAAGACTATTTTTAGCTGCACACTGTCTTTTAAAGACATCTCCGATCTTTAGAAGCTAGATGTAGTGATGCCTTAACACCCACCGTTAGCTAATTGCAGGTGTAAGGGAAACCAAAACAGGATACCAAGCAAGTTACTGAAGTTGAAATCTGTAGCAAGACATGAAGCAATGGACACTGACCAGCTCTGGTTTTCAAGTCCACTACCAAACAAAGAGAAATGCTGGGACAAATTTTCATGTCAAAACGAACTGAATAACAAATTCAATGACTTTCAAAGCAGTTGAGTATCAAAATATCACTGTGAAATGAAATATTGACAACTTATGAACATGTTTTTCAGTTTCATGATTACAATAATGTAACCTTCACAAAATTAAACATGCCATTCTTTACCTTATATTTAAAAACTTAAATACAAGAGAATTTTTTTGTCTGACTACACATCTGAATTTGGAGTATTAAACTATATTTGTTTAATCTTTTTTCACATGCAAATAAAGAGTATACACATATATCCTGTCACTTTAAATTAGTATTACTTTCATGTTCTAAATCTCTCCTTGTCCAAAGAAAGTTAAATAAACTTAAAGTTTCCTATTTTTTCCAAGTAATACTCAATATTGAACAGGATGAAAAAAATGTCAATACGACTAAGGATTACTTTTTTATTGTAAGTTGTCTAGAAAGTTGTTAAATGTCAAAACATTTTACATTTTTCTGTAAAATGACATTTTAATTATGTGAGTTTTACATGGCAGAACAAAAACATGCCAAACTATAGCCCAGCCCTCCAGTACATTGGCAGACAGAATATGTACAGGAACATGAGAATGTTTGACTTAAAGCCTGCAGTACAGGTTTAACATTCAAAGCAAACGCTGTGTGTGACAGGCAGTATGTTTACTAAAGTCTCATCAATCCCTTCATCCTTAACTTTGTGTTCAGTAGCGTTAGCCCAAAATATGTCTTGTGCTTGTTTCTGAAGAGTCTATCTTATCAATTTAAGAGCCCTCAGTGTCCTTCCTTTTTATTTAAATTTATTAAAATTTTTAATTCAGAAATAAGACTTCCTATCAGTCTGAGCAAATTCTGTCCACCTTCAGGTGGCCTATTCACAAATCCATGGTTGCCTTTTATTGAAATGTTGTTTATTACTTAATAGAAATCTTCAAAATCACTTCCTTTCAAAAGTTTTTAAAAACATAGTAGCCATTTCTATATATAACTCAAAATAAAAACATTATTAAATGGATATTTATGTTTCCTATTTCAGACATTTCACAAATGAATTTGAGCTCATGTTGTCAGCCATACTAAATTCTCCCTCACGCTACTGCTTTGGTGGTTACTAAGGCTCTGAATCGAAGCCTGACTGAAGTTAAGGTTCAGTACATCTTTGGTTTTCCCCGACTGTGTACCAGTCATAGAGCTGCAGAATCACCCATGAGAAATATTCTTCAACTGAACTGATTTTTGTCTAATTCTCTATAATATTTTGTCCTTGCAGTGACTTATTTTCTCTGGAATCACCCTTAAAATCAGTTCTGTATTAAGTAAGTTACTTGTGAAAGTTGACAAACTGGTGGCACCATAAATTATACTGTACCCCTACACCTTTAATTTAACAACTGTATCTAGTTCTGTTAAAGAGTCAAGATTAAGATCATCAAATACATGTGTTTCACTGATTCCTTCAAGTATAAATTTATTTCACTTAACTGTGAGACTTGCAAAGTTTAAATCAACTATTAACAACTTGAATGAAGACTTTCTGAAATGTCTCTTCATTTATTGTTGAGATCTACAGATTCTATCTAGGATGGTAATGATGAGGTGCATAGAATTCATGTGGGATTTGTGTTCACCTCTGTGGAGCAGGGTTGTGATTGTGTTGTGGTCTCTGTGGTTACTCTCAGGGCAGCAGAGTCTTCAAATTCTTCCTGTACAGCAGCTTTTGGAGGGTGTATTCTGTCAGAGTGGCTTATCTAAGGTCTGTTCCTCTGTATCTTGCATTTCTCCACCCGTGTCTCCTTAGGAGACAGTCTTGTAGCTGACTTTGTTTCTGACTCCATACTTCTAGCTTCCTGAGGAGAGAAAGGCAGTACCTGCCTTCCCAGGACTAGGGCTGTGAACCTGCATGCAGGAACGACCTTCACAAAAGATCCTGCCCCACTGACAAGCGGAACTGAAACCAAAAGTCATTCCAGGCCCTCATTTTTCTTTATTTTTTTAACTTTGATTTTTTTCTACTGCCGTCCCTGTGTTGCTGAAAGCCTCCATGCCATAGTTTTTGTTGTCTTTCCTTTCAAACCTAAGGTCTTGTTCCATTTTTCCATGCACCATCTATGTATGCAGAGATGCTGAGAGAATTGTAAATTTCATGCTTGAAAACAGCAAATGAAGCCAGGTATTAACACACTGAAATCATATTTGCTAGGTGAGTCCATAGTAGGCTCAATAGGAAAACTTAACTTCTGAGCTCCTTTAGTTGGGACACTAGTGTCCCCCTTAGCTTTTGAGCATTCAGGGATGCAGGAGCCTCCTTGACTCTGAAGATGCCAGTATCCCCTCCAAGCGACTCCACGTATCTGCAAAGCCAGTGTCAAATCACACTTTGAATTTCTCAGAGCAGAGACTTGCTCTGCTTGCAGAGGGTGAGTTGATTAGGTCAGATTGACTCCATGATCTCCACGTTTTCATGTTAAGGGGGCCACCGGAAGTAACCCAATCAGAGGCGTAAAATCCACTGCAGTCACAGGCCCCGAGGCTATATGCGGCAGATGACAGGGAACTCTGGGTGCCATCTTGTGATGCTTCTGTGCTCAGTACGGCAGCATCATGGGCCTGAGCAGAGGCTGAGATAAAGCTCCTAGTGCCTGCCCCCACCTGGATCCCTAAGATTCTTTCCCACCTTCTCCGTGGGTGTCCTGTAGGAATAGTCTGTGTGTGGATGTGAAATCTGCTAGGCTCTGGTCACCTGACTGTACTGAGCCATGCTTGGCCTTTAGCAATCTGCTCTGCATTTCTACCTGGATCTTCACAGCAGTGTATTTGGAATTCACAGCTTCTGCCCAGCCAGCCAGCCCTCTCCCTGCCACTCCTGTCTCTAGGGTTTTGGGACATTTGTGTGCTCTGACACTTCCATTTTCTAAAGGTTTTGAAGAAAGTTGTTGGTCTCCAGCTTGTTTTGCTTTGTCTTTTTTAAGGGAAGCATCTTTCTTTCTTTTCCCCACTGTTTTCACCTCTGAATGGAATCCATCATGGTTGCTGATTTTGAGACTTTCCCACATAAGGTTTTAAATGCCAAATGCATTTTTAAAGATAGTGCAAATTTCTTTATTTATTTTCCAAAAAAAGACTTTTCCACTCTAAAACACAGTAAAGAAAGATGATTGGCTTCTAAGCTTAGCTTTCATAGACAGTTTTGAATAAATATGTACAACTCATCATAAATTCAAAAGAATCTGATAAATCCTTTAACTTTATTTTTAGATCTGATGTCTGGTTGAATTGGTTGTTACACTGTTATCTAAAGTGTAACACTCCAGTGTGCTCTAGTGTTAGCACATTTATCATGTGATCCCCACCATGTATATTGATATGTTTCAGATTCGATCACCCCATCTGTAAGATAAATTTATGATGCTGAATAATTCTAAGCTTCTCAAGTATAAGCTTGTTATGTTCTGTACACATGCCCACACACGCACACACACACACACATTGTGCCTAGAAGGCAGAAGGAACATAGTCTTAATTAACATAAGTGTGTGGAATAAACTGATTTGGAAGGTTCCATGAAAAACTTCTACCAAGTGCATTCATGTAACTTTTTAAGGATCACAGAAAACATGGTGGAACCTGAGAACTCCCAGACCTTCAGAGGAAATCCAGAGTCCACCTCTGTCATGCAGCCAGTAAGTGCCACATTTAGGAGTCTGACCAGATTCATTTTTGCTGTCAGTGCAGTGTCTGTTGCAAGATGTTGGAGCAAAACTCACTTCATGCTATTGTTTAAAATTTATCTTTAATATCATCAAGAAATTGTTCCAAATTTAGAAGTAAATTTCAGTTTATCTTCCAACCCTACAAACCAGAAAATGAAGGAAGAGGAAGTGGGATTTTAGAAAGTGAATTCTTCTCAAGCTCTGGTTTAATTTTGGTTATATTTTTTTTTTTCTTTTTGACATAAGATGGAGCAAAGTGGAAAATTTCCATATTTTATTCCAGTAAACTCAGTCAAATGTGCAAATGGAAAGAAAGCCCGCAAAAGCACTCTAGGTCATCCATAGAGTCCTTTTCATCATGCTCTGCTTTACTTGCATGTTTGTTCTGCCCATGACTCTGGTCAGTTGCTTGGTGGGTTGGGGGTCTTATGTGTCAGACAGTTGCACTGTCCCAGGAGATCTCCCAACTGGTGTACCGCAGGCCTGCAGGACAGCTGAAGATAGATGAGCACGTCAGGCCACAGTGAGTGACCATTAATCCATGCTCCCACTGAAATGACAGCTAGTCTGTGTGATGGGCAATAGAAAGCAGATACGCTGCCCTGTATTTTCCACTCTTCACCTCATTTGCTGCCTCCTCCAGAAATGAGAGAAAATCTACTGAAAATCCATTCAGACAGCCACACACTCTACTCAGAGACATATCCTTAGGCATCAACTATATTTAATTCTACTAAATATTCTGGTAAACTCATATTTCATCACACAGGAACCTGGAAGGCAAATGAACTTATTTCATTGTGTTGTTCATAATACATTCTATTGTTACTACTTTATTTTAATTGTACTTATATCAACTCTAATGTGAACTTAAATGCCATGGTACTGATTGAATTATATAATACTGAACATTTATGGTAGTGGTGTTGACTTAATCTTATCCTTTTGTTTAATCTAACTCTATTTTCCTAAGGTAATTCCTATATTTTGATAACTAAATGCATTTATTTTATAATTAACCTACAAAGACTTTCCTGAACAATTTGCAAAAGGACTACTATAAGTATTTAATATATAAATCATAATAGTCTAGAATTAAACTTATGTCTGTGTTGTAAAATTTGGGAAAATATCAGAAAAAGAAAATAATCAGAATAAATATTGGCAAAGTAAAGATATTTATTAACCAGCTATGGGCTTTGGAAGCAGGCTTGGACACTGAGAGTATTTCAATGACTTCTCTAGCTTTTCTTTTTCGTTTTCTTTTGAGGCATTAGCTCTTTGGGCTATGGATGCATAGCACAGTATCCCCTAACACAGACTCACTTTTCCATGTGAATCCATCACTGCTGTGGGAAGGGTAGAATCATCTGATTGGCCCTGATCACATGATTGGGGAGGGGATATTTAACTCCTGCTGGAGTTAGAGTTCAGTCCCTGGCACCTAGGAGCACAGTACCATGTGCTTTTCATGAAACAGAGCCACGTGTAGTGGTGCAGTCTTGTAATTCCAGCACTCTGAGATCCCAGATTCAATCCCAGTACTAAAAGTTCAGGGGATATTATCAGTGATACATTAATATTTACATGCCAGAAGCCATTTCATCTTATGAGGAAAGCAGACAGTGAAGATTTAATTCTATTAAAGATCGGGTCATCTTGGATTGTCCAGATAGATTCAACATCCAGTGACAACTACCTTTGAAGAGCGCTGTGGAAGACAGGAAGAAAGCCAGAGACAATGGTGGGCAAAGCACATTGAGCCTCAACAAGCCAAGTTAATGTGTGAGAAGAACCAGAAGTGGCAGGGAATGAGGAAGAATCCTTCTCTGGACTCTTCAGAAGGAGAAAGTTCTGGCTCCAGAACTGATTGCACACTTTTTTTGCTCTATACCACCAGGTTTGTGGCAATTTGTAACAGCTGTATTATAGCCAGTGCAAAATGCCCAGCAAAGACATGACAGAGCAAACAGGAATTTTAACAGCCTATAATCCAACCCTTCCTGAAATCCCTTCAGAATTCTGAATAAAATGCCATTTAATTTAAAATAAATATGGAAAGAATTTACATTCTCTGAGTACTAATTCAGAAATTTGAAATTTCTTACCATTCATACAGGACAGTTTTTATGCCTTTAAAACTTTATGATTTTCATTATGTACTCCTTATTTTTTAATTATCAATTACAGCCAAAAATTTTTGTCATTCTCATTACTGACCACTCTCGAATGTTGTGAGTGGATTATGTGGGTATAATTACTTTGTCCGCAGAGTATTAAACACTGGTTTTAACGTTTGTTTCTGATAATACCTCATCTTTGGAAATACTAAATTACAGAGTAATCAAAGACAAAAATAAAAACATCCCAGAAGCTTCCACAACCCTCTGACATCTGAACATCTGACTGCTCATCTGCTCTTGACTTCTCTTCTCCTGAATTTCAAAAGCCCAGAGCCTTCCCTCTCCTGGCCACATTAGCGCCCTGGTTTCTTTTCAAATCCATTGTCTGCTTCTTGGTCAGGATGCCCCCGCAATTATGTTGGATTATAAAATTGAGATTTTTTTTTTTTCTAAGCAAAAGGGCCTATGTGGACAGGTCCTGGGTATTCTGGGTTTGCTAATTAGAGCTGCAACAGTCCTGTTTTGGCTCAGCTGTCTGCAAAAGCCTTCTGTGTGTGAAAGGCGGTTGGATCGGTGGATGAGCTTGCCCTTGGGAGGTGCTACCTGGTCTCTGTGCCTGTGATCTGACCAGGAAGTCTTGTCCCAGTCTGAGCTCCTGGCTCCTCTCCCACAATGATCAGGTCCTAGCTGCTGTCCTCAGCCAAGGGGTGGACTTCTGCCCTGGATCCAGCTGACCAGGGACTGGAACCCTGAGCTCAAATGAGTTTTAGATTCTGTGTCCTTGCAGAAAAATGTGGATGAGACATCCTCTGTAATTTTATTTCCTCCCCAGTCCCTGCCTACTTGGGAATTTCACTTCCAATTTATATTTGCAAGATGAGGTGTTGTTGTTTTGCTCTTGGTAACTGTTATTACCTCCAACGGTGGTTCCCAACAGGAGCATGGCACCCACCCGGGAAGCAGCACTGTGAGCTCAGAGGCGCCCTGTACATTGTAGTTACTAATTGCTAATCGTAGCTGCCTAGTTCTGTGACAACTCACACGATTGCAAATGCTTTCTAGGGGAGTCATACTATACCAGTTGAGGTTTCCTAACATTAATTAAAATGTAGTTAGATAAACCAATTTGGTCTACTAATATCTTTGATTACTGCTCCCTTGACATTCTGTCATTGCCTCTAGGATCGGTTTTCTTCTTTGCCAGCCAGGATGGCAGTTTTCAAGTGAGCATGTGCACTAGTGATATTATTGAAACCTTGCTTTCTTCAGTTCCTAGATTTCACAGTTATTTGTTAGCAATCATCAGATTTCATCCCCAAGGTTCATTTTCTGAAGCTTTTTAGCTCAACTTGCTTTACAAATGCAATTTTGCCCATGAGAAAATTGTTGCCAACTGATTATTGTTCTTTTCCAATTAATCTGTCTCTTCTTTCTGGTTTTATTTAGATTTTTCATATATATAGACAGAGAAAGCAGCATGAAGTATACTGAAATACCTACTTGTGTGGATTTACGCTTATGTTTTGTTTATTCTGCAACACATTTAATGGGAGTTTTCAACCTGAAAAAAAATGTATTTTTCTCTGAATATCTCCTGGGTACTATATGAAACCTTCTACTTTGGGCCTTTATTGTTTAACTCTGCTTTTATAGATCATTTCTATGTAGTTTGTGTTCTGTTCTTGAAAAGTATTTGTTTAATATACTATTCAATAATATGCTCTTTATTATATCTCTGTATAGACAACTTATTTTAAAATTTGTTTTATTTCAGAAACTGCAGTTTTTCTTACTAAAATCTGTGATTTTTCCCATCTTCATCACTATTGAAATATCCGCAGTTCTTGAATTGTATCATTTTCATTTGCTTGCCATCTTAATAATGCTGATAGCAAGAAAATGTCCTTATAAAGTCCCTCTATGCATATTTATCCCTAGGAGAGCATTCCCTCCTCCTTGTTTATCTCCAAGGGTTCTGACTGTTATAAAAATCTCATAATTTGTTCTAAATATCTTAGAAATTCAAAGTAATCCTGCAATTGCTCCACCCTCAGAATACTAGACCCAGCTAAAGAAACGATTTCCCATTGGTCTTAATATATACTATGTATTTCATTTATCTCAGTATAGTTCAGTGTATTTTTAATTTCTCCTGCTTTCTTCTTTGCTGATCCATTGGTGATTTAGGACTGTCCTAACTTCTACATAACTGTGAATTTCTCAAACTTCTTCCTGAGTTCAAATTTTATTCTATGATGCTTAGAAAACATGTTTGATGATCTTAATGCTTTTCTATTTATTGTAGTCCTCACCATTATGTCATGAAGAAAAGAAGTTGGACTAATTTTTGAGATCATTTTTATTTTTTAGTTTGTTATATATTTTATTTTTTAACTTACATGCTTGTGGTACATAGTAATTATACCACTATAAGGAACTGGCACATGTCCATAACACGTTTCAGTTATTTTGTTACCCCTCTATCCACCTGTGTTTTATTTTTCCAGCATCAGAATAATTTATTTATAAGACATTATAAACCAAATTTTCATATTCACAGACTGAAAACCAAATTAATAGGCCAAAGGACATAGAATACCTGTAAGGCAGTTGTACTCAAAGGTACACTTTTAAGTACGTCATCCATGCTGAATTAAAATGCCTGTTTTTCTCTTTTTTCCTATTATCTATTTCATAATATGCTCTTTATGATATCTCTATATTCTATATTATATGAAATACATATATTTTTGAAAAGAGAATATGTAATATTTAATCTTGTGTGTTTGAATTACTTCACTTAGCATTATGGCCTTAAAGTCCACCATTTTAATTCAAATTACTCAAGTTTATCCTTCTTTATAGCAGAGTAATACTCTATTGTGCATAAATACCATGTTTTTCTCTTACCATTCATTTGTGACAACATATACACCGTTTTGAAGATTTAGCTATTTAGCCTAAATACAGATATGTGTTCATTAGATCTTTAATTCTTGTAGGATTTGAGATCATTTTTAGAAAGTAATTAAACCAGAGTGCAATAAACAGGTACTCCTTAACTGGGATTTCAAATTTGTATTTGAGTTTTACTGCTGACCTCATCTCAGTAGTAACAAAAAGATAGACACCCATCACAAGCCATGTGACTTCCAGATTCATATCTGAATTCTGCTACTGACCTCTTCTCAGTAACAAACCTACAACCTAATATATTTATAGAAATTATCATTCATTACCAGTAATATAAGAACATTTAAAGCAATTAGTTAACTAAATTTGAACTAATTTGTGAAATTTAAATACCTTTCAAAGTATCAAATACTATTTAGCATTAGTTTCACATTTTGTGATAGTCTAATGAGCTTAATTATGACATTTGCAAATCATAAATTGCTTTCTAATATTTCTTTCTGTTTAATCTGTTATTAGAGCTGTTATTTTTCTCAAATGTTATAAAGACTTGAAGTGTAAAGAAGACCATGTGGAAAATACTAGAGATAATATTTTCTAACAGTACATTCCAATGAGCACAAATAATGAAAACAAACTCATCGGTTTTTATAAACATACCAATAAGATGAGAGATTAATAACAGAAACAGTGTGACTTATTCAAAGTGAGACATAGTAAAGGTCTCAGGTATATAATTTTCAGAGAAATCAGATAACATCTGCATATCTTCTACTCATAGAAAGATGTATGTGTCCACCATGATGCCTATACTTACACAGGCCTATATTAAGAAATGTTACTTTATACACTCCTAATTTAATTTTAAAAATTAGTGGATGTATAACCATTAAAAGAAATAGCATTTATTTTATCTTTAGATTCAAAAATTTGCATTAGTCACAGTGAAATTATATTAATTTTTATTAATTGGCTATGATTATGATATCATGCTTAAGGAATTCTTGCATTCAGTTTGAACATTGTTTCCATAATTGGTAATGTGTAAGATTTATTTAATTGCATATTTCTAAATGTAGGATAAGTAGTCAAAAATACTCCAAAAGTTATGAAAATAGTAACATGTGATGGAAAGATAATATTTCTTTTTTTTTTTTTTTTTTAATCGGTACCAGAGATCCAACTCATGACCATGCACTTGCAAAGCAGGTGCTTATGCCGCTGAGCTAAATCCCTAGCCCCAGAAAAGATAATATTTCGTAAACATGAAATCATTTGGAAAACAATATGCTCAGTATTGTAAAAATTTGACTTTGACTTTGATGCCCATAGTTAGATTATAAAACAAAACATAGTTACAAAAATATATAGGCAATGCTTTTTGTTATTTTCATCTTAGAAAGATGAAATCCTGGACATGATAATTAATCTTGACCAAAGCACATACACTACTTGAACTTTATTTTAAAATACATAATTATCCTAATACCCTTCATGACTATAAAAGCATTCCTATATAATACATTCAAAATTGAAGAACTGAAAATTATTGCTGCAATGCTTTTAATTTGCCCTCTCAAAATTCATAGTCTCTTGAAAAAGAGAACATCTCAGTTTATTTGAAAACACGTAGAACCAATGCGGATGTAATTAGTGCATCAACTTGAGATTAAAAACAAACCAGTGGAATGACTGGGGCCCTTAAAGGAAGAGAAGGACACAAAGGACAGGACAGAAGGGGCTGAGAAGATGGGCAGAGAGTGGGCCTTGAACCAATAGCCAGGAAAGCCCAGGACGGATTTCCAGCCCCCATGTCCTGGGCGAGGTCAGCATAGCTTCCCCTCACAGCGCTCAAAGAGAAGCAGCCTGTGGGTGCTTAGCAGTCACACGTTGCCCTCATGCACTCATAGTGAATTTCTATTGTATAAAACCTATGAGTTTAAAATAATCTGTTACGGGTAACTAATACAACCATGTATAGTCTAAACTTTGTGCATACTAAAATTGCATATTTAATAAGTCTGTTTTTTTCATTCCTACAATCTCAAGCTGTTATTCCATTACCATTTTTATAATGTAGTATTTTCAGCTGCAATTTGTCTCATTGACAATTAAATCTCTGATTTAAATCTTAGCCCAGTATCATGCCTGTACCACTGAAATTTAAAATCAGAAACTATTGCCAATGAAGCAAGAATTGAAATTCAGTGTTGTCTTAAATTACCATAGAGTGAATTCTACACATAGTATTTCACAGGAAAGAAAACAAATTGCATTTTTAGTATAATCAATGATCGGAGCATTATCTCCATTCCAATACTTGGATTTAAATGTGTACACATTCATCCATTCATCTGTGCATTAAAAAACATACAAGGATGCCTCCTATTGCACCATGGTAAATCGAAGAGATAAAAAGGCAATGAATATCTTTCCAAAGCTGAAAAATTGTAGAAAAAAATGACAATGTAATTGCATTAATTAAGATTTAAGGGCTGCCATAGAGACATGTAGTGAGATAGCTCAGTCAGTCTCAGGTAATCGAGAAAATCTTCCAATTAATTTATAGCTTGGGACCTAATGGATGAGTAGAAGTTACCCTAGCAGAAAGGCGGGTGACAAATGGCAAAAGTCCTTGGCCAGGCAAAAAACATGATTACACTGAACAACTGTCGATTTAAATGAGACAAAGATCATAGTGAGCTATGTGACAGAAATGGCACTAAAGATGGAAATAATAGCAAAAATGAACACTTACATAGACAAAAATTCAGCTAGGTTGGCAATAAAGTAAATGAGAACAGGAAAGAATAGCAAAGAGAGAAAATAAAGCTGAGTTATAGGATGACAGCCAGGACAAATTAAAGACCAGGAGTACAGGTTATGAACTAGGCTTGGAAGCAAATATGACAAACTCACTTTGCAGGGAGGTGAAATTCACTTTCCTTAATACTGAGAGGCAGATGTGTACTAGAAATTTACTTACAGTCACAAGGTCTGATAGCATACACCTGTGTGCACTGTTCTTGGAAACCTAAGGCATGTGGGTCACCATGAGTTTGAGGCTGGTCTGAGCTACATAGTGAATTTAACATCAACCTTAATTTAATAGTGAGACCCTGTCTTAAACTGCAAAGAAATTAATTATCTGAATTCCCGAAGAAAATGTCACAAGAGAAAATTAGAAGTCTTAGCACACTAATATAATTTTGTCATTGTTCTATGCTATGAATCATTGTTTTTTGATTTTCTGTTTTTGCTGCACCAGCTGATTACAAGTTTGGGGCCTGAAAATAACGAAAACATTATTTCACAGAGTGTGCACGTTAAGAACCCAATAGGTTGTACAGAACTAATATCAAGGCGACAGTAGCGTTGCGTTTGCTGATGGAGCCCTGGGAATGACAGTCTCCTCCTTTTTCCCAGCTTCCAGAGTCTGCCCATGGCTCATAAAATCTGCCCACAGCTCTCTGAGAGCTTCTCTTCTGCTGCCACATCTCCACCTGTCTTCTTCTTCTTCTGCCTCTTTCCTCTCCTTTTTCACTTTTAAGGAAATGTTTTATAACTATCCTCACCCTGGACAATCCCCATCTTGTGGCCAGCTGACTGGCAAAGGAAACCATACAGTCTTCATTACTCTTTCCCAGGACATATGCATAGTTCTTGGGGATTATGTCATGGACAACTTGGAACCATTATTTTATATACTGAGAAGCTTTCTTTAATCAACTGGAGCTCAATTAGGGAAAGAAGAAACACAGAGGTTGTTTCAACACCTGAATATCCTGGGGACCTGACCCCCAGGTGTTGGGAGATTCAGGGGGCAGAAATAAAACAGGGAACAGTTGACTGGAGTAAGAAGGTACCAACCTTTATACTCAGGAGACAAAAGGAAAGAATTTGACATTATCAGAACTTAGGACCTTGAGAAAGGAGCCCCAAAACTATGAGGTGCAGAGTCCCTGAGGGAGGGGCACTGGTAAGTGGATCACTTGGAAAGATCCTGTGAAGCTTGTTCAAGAAATGCAGAAACAAACAAAGTGGGGCTGAAATCAAATGCTTGAGGAAAAACTGCTGCTGGGACCATGTGGACAGAACAGCCAGCAAAGAGACAGAATTCCTCCTCAATAATCTTCAGACCTTCTATTATTCTCTCTTATCAATGCAGCCAAAGAAGCAAGTGTTCACACCACAGCAGCAGCCTCATAGAGCAGCTGTGAAACAGATAACTGTTCTGAGGAGACAATAGGTAACTTTGGGCACAGCAGTCTTCTGTCACCAGAGGGCCCACACAGGTGGCCTCAAGGAAGAGAAGGAGAGGTTCCTGATGGCAAAGAAGAGCAAATGAAACAGAAGTTCTTTGCACCTCATGGAGTTCTGGAAAGGTTAAAGTCACAGCTGAAGAGCTAAGTCTGAATGCTTTTGTCCTCCTCTGGGGTGGGAAGGGAGAGCCAGAAGGCAGTGGGCTGGGCTGTGGAATATCAGCTGCTTTCCTAAGCGTGGGGTGCTGGCAGAAGGCTTAGGTTTCTAGGAATCTGCACGTTGTTAGGGAAAGAAAATACTCAAGGATTCTAGAAGTTTCTATAGCCATGTGAGGGAGGGGACATGAAAATCTACAGATTTTTTAAGCTATGAGATTTAGACACAGCTCCAGCATAATTTTCCTGCATGTAAGGAGGCAGACCTCAGCAAGTGTGACTCCGAAGTGCCACTGCACAGCAGAAAACAGAAGGGATCCAAAACCACCAAATGCATCCAAGGTTTCCTATCTTCTTTGTTAGCTCAGAAGCCTGTAAGTAAGGTACTGAGCAGAGCCTCAAGAAAGAAAGTTTAAACCAAACCTAACTAAGGGAACTATAAATCATCAAGTTTATATTCTATCAATTCTTGCCCCTACTTCACAAAAATGTACATTTTAAACAATTGAGGGGGGTTCAGAAGAGTGTCAGATGTGCTGGATTACAAAGAAGTCATGTTTACATTAGGCGGTGAAGCTTGTGTCTGTCTGTGCCTTGTCATATGCATTAGGACCGAGAGCTGATTTACATTACTTTGTTGTAAGGGTCTGGAAGGCTTGAAATTTTAAAGGGAAAAAGAAAACTCGTTCTATAACCCCAAGCTACTATCCCAGTAGTATATATTTTGCATGTAATTATTTGAAGCTTTTATTCCAGTTGTATATTTCATACATATATTATTGGAAGGCATTTGAAAAAGCTGAGATTGCATAAGGAGGATTATTGGTTAAGGTTTGCTAGAGGGAAAGAATCGAAAATCATGTAAGGGAAATTACTGGATAGGTTTACAGGATCAGAAGTAAGGAGACCACAACTGCTGTCTGCTTGCCGGAGAGCTGTACAGTGCCAGAGCTGCTCAGGCCACAGACCAAGAGGGACCCAGGACTCAGCACCAATGGAACACTGAAGATCCCTAGAGAAGCAATAGTATCAGTCTGCATTGGAAGATTTAAAAACCTGGAGTCTGAGGTCCACAGGCAACAACAGCAAAAGATGCATGCAGTCAAATAGAATAACTTCCCCAAACTGTAGTCAGCTTTCTCTTTATTGCCTTTTTGTTCCACTTGGGCCACAACCCCAGCAAATACCCCCTTTATGATGAATCCAGGCCGGTATTTTGCTTCAGGTTGCCAAATTGAATCCCAATCATTTTCAGAAATGCCCCTCAGACAAACTCAGAAGTATGCTTTACTGATAGGCATTGTGCAATTCACATAATCCAAATATTATAACTGACAGTCACAATTCTTCTTCCATTAACTGGATCAACAAGCACATTTCTTTACCTCCTCTCCAAACACAAAAGTAAGTTCATGACTGTGCTTCACGTAATACAATTCTCCTGCATAGAAATGGAAACACATTAGTTCCCTCTCCCAAAGACGAGGCAAAGTATTTTTAAGGCAGTGATGCTTGCTCTTTTCCTGACATTCTGTAATTTAAAAACTATAATGTAGATTTAGCAACATTTGAATTCCAATGATAAGTCATCAAGGCTTTTGTTACATGGTGTAGGATTACAAAAGAATAAAACAAAAACATATGTTCAATGTGGGTGTGTGTGTATACATAAAACATTAAAAACAGGAAAGAACTATTCATGATAATTAACCCTCATTTTATAACTGGTTGTGTGATCATAGCTGGTATTTACAATTCCTTTCAACAAATCATTCTGTATTTCTTTGGCCTTCAAGAAGCACCTAAGGGCTGGGGATTTAGCTCAGCAGCATAAGCGCCTGCCTATGATTCAATGCCTACTATCAAAAAAAAAAAAAAAAAAAAAAAGCATTTCAGAAATCCTGGTCCTTCTCAAGGAGGGGTAACTTATATACTTTTATCCCTGAAGTTTCTAAGCCATTTGTCAACTTGCCTGGACTGGGCTGTTGTATTTCCCACTGGCCTTAATTACAGGACATGATTATACTTGGAAATGAGATGTACTACTCTGGAATACTTTATTTCACCCTAACTCAATTTCCCCATAGTAGTCTGGATGAGTTTCCCCAGCTACACCACAACTTCCTTTTAAGCCTATAGATCCAGAGTTATGAAGAGTCAAAAATGATCAAGAGACTCATAGCTTCCAGCTCAAAGGAATTATTGTTATGTTTACAAAACAAGCCTTCTCCTCTTTAGACCCAAGATCCTTATGTTGGCAGATACTAAGGTTGTGGAAATAGGAAGCAGAAATTTTACCAGTGGGTCACTTAGAGTAGTAGTAGTGATATCATTCCAATTTCCACCCCATAACTCCTGGACCCAAGAATCCTGGCTATGGCAGAAAGAGTGCCATATACTGATCACTGATTCTGAACATTTATACCTGGAGAACCTTATCCTAGCCCTTTACAGCATTTCCAGTTAACTAACATTTCAACTAAATATTCAAAAGGCCATTCTACCTTTTTATCAACTGCATCAGTTTTGGATGATGGGACATGGTAATACCAGTGCCTTCCGTGAGCATGTTCCCCCTGCCGCACTTCCTTTAGCAATAAGGAAGCAATGTTGTGGGGAGCCCTGTGATAGTCAATGAGGCATTCTGTGATCCTATAGCTGAAAGACAAGTCTGATACCTCAAAGCAGCGTCTATTCCAATAAAGGACAATTTAGCAAGGAGAGAAGAGGTCACCACATCATGGAATGTTTATTCCAGGGAATGACACCATATCAGGAGCTCTTTGCCTCTCTGTTGCCAGTATATTGAGTACCCAGCGGTGGATGCATCCAAGGGTAAGGAACACCATGAAGCTGAGCCCATGGTCCACTCCTGTCACTTTGTTCACAACCCCACTGGATAATGATAGCTGTGGTTGAGGAAAGAAGTTAACTGCTGTCCTCAGCATGGGTCATCTGATGCACTTGATTTCTGAATACTGCTTCTTATTCAGGTTACATTTTGGGAAGCATTTGTGAGGAATACAAATATCTTCATACTCTTAACACATTTGAGGGAAAGGATTATCCATGTCACTCTCCTCCAGTTATCTCTGTCCCAAGTTTTCCAGTCATCTTCCTTCCAAGTCCTTCCTCATTCAGTTAGACCAGTAGATACAGCCCTTATATTATTGCACTTCCAACCTTTTCTTTTTCAAAGTAAAATATATGAGCAAGTCCACTTCCCAAAGTCTGACCTTTGGGATGATGTGCTTTCACCACTGTCCCTCAAGGATGTCCCAGGAAGGAGCTGCAGTGTGCTACAGATACCCTCTTCTAAGTGGTGTCTGTATCACATAAAGAACCATCTATTAAACCAGGTTTTAGTATTTTCCTCTGTCAATTTACTATAGCATATACCCCATAAACCCAGACATGCATGCTAGAGGACACAGAGCATTAAAGCAAGAGGAGGAGCCATGAGCATTTGGGCCAACTCTTCATGTAGTTTGTGGGTGGCTTCTGGAACTCCTCCACCTTTATGAGTCCTTGGCCTGATAGCACATTGTTCATGATGGGCAGATCAAATCACATGGTAAACTGGGTGACCCACAGTCATGTGGTCGGTTTCTACTAAGGCTCAGCAGCAGGCCAGTGGCTGTTTACCAAAGGGTGAGTAGTTGAATGCAGAAGATTGCAAATCTTTCTCCAAAGTGCTACAGGCCTTCACTGTGGTTGGCTTATCTAGGAGGTCCTGGAGAAGCTGCACAGAGCAGCACTGTCTACCCGCTGACACCTCAAGTGCCATGGCATCTTCGTGATCACTTGGTCCTAATGGCTGAGCACCCTGCATCTATTGCAGAGACTTCGCTTGATCCACTCAAAGCTAGAAGCTTTTTAAGTCACTTAGCAAACAGGTTGAAGTAACATCTAAGTAAGGAATCTATCATCTTCAAAATCTATATGGACATGTTAAATGTTGTGCCTGTTCCCTAGCTGTAAAGGGTTCAGATGTAACAATCCATTTTTCATCTCAGAAGGTTTACCTGCATGGCATGCCCCACACCAGTGAACTCCTAAAAACATTATCAAAATATATGACCTTTGATATTTGTGTAGATTTATTTCCCATCCTCTGAGAAATGTTTTACCAACAAGTTCAGACTCATTGCTATCTCTTAATTTGTCCAGTCAACATAATGTATCAGTGTAAGTGGCCAGTGTGACACCTGGTGGAAGAGAAAGAAACTTAAGTTCCCAGTAAGCTGACTTGCAGCACTGGGTTGGAGAGTTAATATACCACTGAGATCGGACCCAGAAGGTGTATTGCTAACCTTCCCAGGTGAAAGCAGATTGGTGGGTCTTATGGAAGGAAAGAACAATTATAATGTGAGAACACATTTATAAAATCGCAAACTTACAGTTATTTCATGATTGATGAGTAGTCACAGAGCCAGTTTCTGTCCTGCTGTTTCTGCTGTCAATTCACCTTGACAGTGTTGGAAGCCCTGCTGCATCTCTTTGATCAGCACTGAGTCAGAGTAACTATCTATACCTTAAGGTACCCTGCACTAATTCAAGGCCCCCTCCTCAGAAAGTTTCTATATTACAGTAATTTAGCTATGCTCACTCTGTAAGGGAACATTTCCATATTATGGTAATGCCCTTACTGTGCTCACTCTGTAAGGTAATGTCTTTAACTATGCTCACTGTGTAATGTAATGCCCTTAACTATGCTCCCTTCTCTTGTTCCTAGGAATGTCTCTATATTATGATAAATAATTCCTTTGTTTCAACAAATCTTTTCAACACTAGTCTTCTTGTCAATACATGGTTCAATGCATGCAACCAATCTTGTAATGCTTGGTCACTTGCTCTGTACCTCCCACTTCTAAATTTTATATAGACTAAACTTTTCCTAAATTCAGTGCTCTTGCCTTTGAGGAATTATCCTGCAACAGTCCACTGGTGTGAAGATCCAACAATTCATTGGTGTGAAAATTAAATACTGGCTTCTTATCTCCTCAGTGCAAAGAGTCTTCCTTTAGTTTGGCTGGGTTTGACTCGGCTTTGGATATTTCCTGCAACATCATCACTTGATTAAGTGGTAATCAACTGCCATTCCTCACCCCTCATTTTCCTGGCCCACATGCTAATTCTACCAGTCATCTATGGAAGCACTGCACAGACACAGCCAAAACAGTGTGCTCTACTAAGATGTTAGGTGTTTCTTATTCCAGTTAAGTTGAACTATCATGACAGAGGATTTGTAAATATAGAAGAGAAGCAGGTCTAGAGCAATGTCCTGAATAGTGCTCCACACCAGATTCAGAGAACAGCAAAGAACATATCAAATTTAAGGAGCATCACCTCCAAAGGCCAGAGGAAGAAAGCAGCTCAAAAGAAAAAAAAAAAAAAAGATTTGTAGTCCCAACTGCTGCTGATGGTGCAAAAGAGACGAAGGCTGAAAAAAGTCTATTTGAGCTGGTGATAAAGCAGCCCTAAAACTAACTGTTGTCTGTGTCCAGAGGTAGGTGAGAAGTCTCTGAGAATAGTGAGTGGGGAAAAGAAGAGGTGAACTAAAGGCCATGAATTTTATGCTGAATAAATTATTCATGCCAGAGGATCCTTCCTCTGACTACATGTAATGTTCAGTTTATAAAGAAAAGACTTCACTCTATTTCTACATAATTGAGCAGTCAGACAGGGCAAGCCCCTTGAGGAAGTCAGTGCAAAAAATGAGAATGCAATAGAACAGTGGCTGGAGGTACATCTGAAGATTAAAGTCATAATGGCTAGTTTGCATACTTCCCCAAGGGAGGAACAGAGGTTTGGGATTATTGGTATCACTGTTTGGATACTTCCCCTTATCTCACTAGGAGTGAACCATCCACTTCTACATACTTAGTAGCCTAACTACTAAGGCTAAGACTAAGAGTACTAGGCCTAAAGACAAGACTAAGACTACAGATTATTGACCAACATTAACGATGTCATCCACATGCTATCATTAGATTAAGAGCACCTAATGATTATGTTCACAATCTTATTGGTTGATCATATCTTTGACTCGTGTTATAACTGTCTTATGATTTTGCTCTATAAAACTTCCCTTGAGAAGGGAGCTCAATAGCAACCCAACTGGAACCCCGCCTGTCTCTCAGAAGCGAGTCCTATTCTCTGTCCTCCCATTCTGAGTCATTCCTGTTCCCCATTTATTTTCCCCAATAGGTTTTCCTACAAGAAGGAAGGAAGGAAGGAAGGAAGGAAGGAAGGAAGGAAGGAAGGAAGGAAGGAAGGAAGGAAGGAAGGAAGGAAGGAAAGAGAGAGAAGAAAGAAAGAAAGAAAGAAAGAAAGAAAGAAAGAAAGAAAGAAAGAAAGAAGAAAGAGAGAGAAGGAGAGAAAAGAATACATGATGCAGTGCAGTGTCAGCCATAATTATTAGTTGCTGCAAAGGAGAGCTATGTCTTCATGTCAAGAATCTTAAACTCTCCAAGAAATAACCAAAATCCCACACACACACCCACACACACACACACACACACACACACACACACACACACACACAACTTCTAAATGTAGAGATGCTCAGCTCATATGTTATGAATGATAATCAATAACACTAAAGCCTAAAACATTTAGAAAACATCCTTCTTCCTGTTAAGCAGATAAAAGGCACAGATATGTATAATCTTTAGTCTTCACATTCTACTCAGATTTTTAGGAGATCAATTTTATGACTTAGACAAATGAGTTTTAAGGCGATTAAGCAACTAGCCAGTTGTATTCCCTTAGGCAACTCTGTCTCTTAGAGTGATTTTAAAGACAGCATAACAATGCTTGGGGAATACTAGTGCCTGTCTCATACTAGGCATACAGGAAAAAAATATTTTTCACTCTGATTTCTGTCAATAGTCTTTTGCTTCAGATTAATCTTTACACTGAAAATAGCTTTTCCTGTGTCTCATAAACTCTTAATGGAAGCAGTGATGCAAGACCTTAAAAGAGCTTCAGCAGTACTTTATCCTCTCACCATATGTGCGATCTTATTACATAAATTTAATTTTGAATTTTAAAAACAATTATTAATGACTAACTTAGTCAATCATTCATATGAACATGTATCTCTATACATTTATTCTTTTAAATGCTTCTTGAAACAATTTGGTTCTGTTTTATATTATGCAAAATTAACTTTTTTAGGTCATTACCAGTGATAACCATCCAAGGTGGTTTTGTTTTTGGAAGAGATAATTAACACAATGGAGTAGAAAAGAGACACTGTAGATAGAGTTCCTTAAAGCCCCTTGCTGGCTTGAAATACTTGTGTGGTACTGGAAAAATTAATGAGACTTGTATGTCCTGGTTACTACATAAAAATAAGTGAAGTGCTACCTAATAGAGTCCTTTTGAATCTATAGCTCAAATTATAAATATGTGTGCATGTATATATACACACACATATATATATATATATACACACATATATATATACACATATACATGCACATGTAATTACTTATATATCTTTCTATATTGAAGTGTTATCATTATGATCACAATTATGACTTCATAAATATATATATATATATATATATAATTTATGGTAATAAATCTGGTTACTTGCAATAATTGATTTTGTTCCCCTTGAAAAATATCATCCTAGAAAACATTACATGTGTCCTTATTTTCTCTTAGCATATTAGCAATATCATCTATCCCATTTTCTCTAAGTTCAACTACAGTCTTTAAGATAATTCTTTTTCTCCTTAGAACCAAGGTACTTTTCTTCGAATATAATTTTCTTAAATTTCATTAAAAGTACATCTAGAATAATGTATATATATATATATATATATATATATATATATATTCTTTATAAAGCCTGGAAATTTGGTACCTTTTGTCAAAATTTCAGTTTTCTATTTATAGCCTCAAGGGAAATTCTCAGGGTTTTTTTTTAAACATTACTTTTCCTAATACATTCTCTTTCCCATACTTACAGGATTTAAATACTTGCTAGACATATGTATTCTACTACATATTTTACTACACTTACCTTTCATTTTATATTATATGTTTTTCTTTTCTCTCTGTGTTATGTTGTGACTATGTCATTTTGTTTTGCTTTCTTTAATTGTTTATTATTTTTTTCTTGACCAGTATTGTTTTACTATTTTCTTTGTACCTTTATTATTTTTTAAATGATTGGATTCTTTGCATGTAATTATATTTTTGTCTATGACATGATTTATTTTGCTTCTTTTTTACCTTGTATTTTTCTTTTTAATATTTATTTGAAATGGTCTACAGTTTGATATATCTTATCACTGCACAGTATATGCATATTTATTTTATAATCTTTGTACCATGTATCTAGCATCTGAAATAATTTTTAACTTTTCTTTCTGGCTGATATTCACAGAAGTGCTATATCTGTGGTATCTTAGTTTAAATCACAGATATGAATGGTCACAACTTATGTTAATATCTGAAGCTTTAGTTAGAGACAAATTCCCTCCAAGACTATATGGATTTGCTTGATTGCTTCTACTCCAGAATTACCTCCAATAAAGTGGTGGCTTCAGCTCTTTTGGAATTTCTAGGTATTTTAATTTGGGGATGCATTGAAATTTTATTCTGACTGTTTTTGCAAAATTCTGCTGTTTTACTCACACTTGAGATGATTTCCTGAACAAAACTTCAACTGCACAAGAATTAATACAATCAATCAACATATGGAATTATACTAAAAAGATTTTAAAAATACTTCTGCACAGCAAGAAGATCAAGCAATACAGGAAGAGACATGTGCAGAATCAGGAATAAGAATTCTAGCCACTCCTTGAACAGAAGAATAATAGAATGTGTAAACTCTCAGAAAGTTAAAATCCCCCCAAAATAAAGTATCCAATCAAAAATGGGCATTTGAAATGGACACTCTATCAAAGAAGAAACGTAAATGGGTACCAGGTACCTAAACAGTGTTGGGAATCTATTGTGGCTGTGTCTAGATGTCTCCCTGAAGCTGCAAGTCACCACAGTGGGGCTTTTCAGAGCTGGCCAGATCCAGAGTCTTTGACGCTGGGATTCAGTGTGTGGGGCCAGGACAAAGTGTTTGTGATTACCAAATTAGCCCCCTGATTGGCTGGGGAGTGTTCTGGGTGGGGATAACGGAAAGGTCTACCCTGGGTCCACCCTGGGTGGAGTGCTGCCCACTCTCAGGTCACGCAGCCTGGATAGTATCTAAGGGACAGACAGAAGGCTCTGGCTGTTACTTGCTGTCACATGGTTTTGCTGCCTCTGCCTGCGGTGAACTGTTTTTCCTCTGTGATGCCCTTCTGCCTTGCCAGCCTGTCTGTAAGACCTGAAAACTCCCTAAACTGTGAACCAAAATGAGCCTTTCCCCTTGAGTGGGGGATATTTTTTTCTGAGCAATGATAAAAAGGAACTAGGAAAGCTTCTTTGGGAAATGCAAATCAAACTGAATCTTACTCCAATAAGCATGTCTACCTTCAAGTGCTAAAAAAACAACAAAGGCTGATGGAATTTTAGGAAGAAAGGACCTTCTCACATTGCTTGTGGGAATGTAAAGTAGTAAACCCACTATTGAAATCAGTGCAGAGTGTCTTAAAAAACTAAAAATTGTCATTCCTTTTGAGTCAGTGATACTCATTATCACTGACTGAAAAGTCAGTATCTTTCTGGAAGATGTACAGGCATCATGTTACAGTGATGAGTAGATACCATGTTTATAGAAGCTCAATTCATGAGAGCTAAATTGTGGGGTGACCTCAATGTCCATCAATTTATGAACACAAAAAGAAAATGTGGTATATATGGACAGTGGAGTAGTCTTTGGTAAGAAAGAAGCATAAAATGGAATCATCTGTAAGAAAATGGATGGACCATGAGACCACAGAGCTAAGTGAAATAAATCAGGCTTCATCACATGGTTTCTTTTATACAATAAATCCAGAATAAGAATAACTTAAAAAGCAAAGCAGAAGAGACATGATAGGAAGCAGGAAGATACTTTTTTTGGGTGGGAAGGGGCTCTAGGGAAGGGAAACGGTAGGAAAAATAACCAGGGTGCCGCATGTGTATGTACTGAATCACCAAGATGATTAGAGTCATCACATATTGCAAGCATATCAACCAATAATAATTAAAACATAAAGACTATGTGATTGTTTCACCAGGGAGTCAAATGAAAGTTTCTTCTTTGCAAACGAAGCAAAACAAAAGTAAAACATTTACCTTCCACCTCACTCTTCTAGTTTTTGTTTTCTCCATAGCAAAGTCCTCTTTGCATTTCTAAGTTAACAGCAGTAGGTTACCAGGAGACTGTGCCCTGGCTTTAGTCAGAATGTAAGCTTTCCCCATGCTTCCCATAATGCGAGTAACTGACCAACTGACCAAAGGCCGGGCTAGTTTCCTCCAGGCTTGGCAAACCATCAGGACAAAGCAGCTACTATGCCATTTGTCACTCCCGATTCCTGGGCTTTAAAGGCTTTCTGATAATTTCTGTCAATATCATTCTCTTTTCAATGTCTTTAAGAACATATGTTTATGTTTCCTCCACTATTTCAGTTGTTTGCTAAAGAAGGGTTGCACTAAATGAAAGGAAAGGAGAAAAGAAGTTGAAAAAAAATATATATATATATACACAATGGATAATCATACGATAATCTTTTAGTGCACCAAAAAGAAAAATTTATGCTTTCATTGATCATGTTTTCATGCCTATATCTTATAATCTGAACAACTACTTTTTGAAGATAACAATATTCAATATATTAACATTGTTAATCTATTATTTTGTTTTGAAATTATTTATCATTATTTTTATTCTTTTTTTGTTTTAAAATTTAAAAAAGAAAATGGAGCCAACATATGCATGGGAATAAACTGGATTTTCTAGGGATATTTTTCTCAATCTCGTTTTCCTTTTCATTGTACTATAAACATTTCTCTATTTTACCAGGCATGTGCTTAAGTTTCATTTCTTTTGTTACAACGTGAGCTCCAGATGGGCAGAAACTGTCCTTTTTTATCTTTTGTCTCTTGTTTCAGGCCAATCATTTCTGGAGCATAAGAGAAATTCAAACTTTTCTTTAATAAGAGTGCCTCCCTCTGAACGTATTAAAGACTTCAGAAACTTTTTATACTGAAGTTACCATCAAGATTCAAAGCAATTTCTTTGAATTTTCACTTCTAAAATCTTCCTGAAAAACTGAGGCATATTCTTTTTCCTATCTTAAAAAATGCTTTGTATTTATTCTCTGAAAGCAATGTGTGATTTGTTGGAAACACTTAGAAATGATTTAGAATCTAGTCTGATGATGAGAGGAATGGTGAAATTGCTAAATAATAAATTTTAATTAAAAATATAAAAGCGACTGTGGAGAAATAAAATGGGTTTTTAAAGGCTATAATTTGTCAATTGAGTTGGACTGAAATTTCCAAATTCATAATCTCATAGTGCACATTTAGAGAAATAAATTTAGGCAGATTTATTTAAATGTGTTTCCCTGGTTTCATTTTTGCAGATGTGTGTATCTAAGTAAATGCTCTATACTTTCCTTTCATTAGACTTTATGTCTAAACAAATGAATCTTCAGGAACATCTGCTTCAAAGTCTTAAAACTGACAAAGGGGTGTGTGCTGGTGGGCTGGTTCTGATACACACACTCACCATGATAGTATCAACGTTTTCTGTCTTCCACTTTATGTACACAACAGACTTGAATCAGTGATTCAGAGGTTATTTTTCCATATATTTCAGTTCAAGGGATTGTATGATACATCAATAATGACATCTTCCAGTCTTACCTGCAACTTATATTTTTCTATCCATGTATTTAAATCTTCACAATATTTATAAAGATGACTTTACATTCAATATTTAAATATATCACCTTCAGTTTGCATTTCAGAAGGTGCACTATACTGATATGAAATATATCTACGTGTAAAGGTAAAAATGTAGATTGTTTGGAAAATAGGCTGCTAACACTTTATGGCTGACGTTATTCATTCCCTTATGGAAATGGGCACATCTCGAAGGATCTTGGACCATAGACCTTGTAGGACAAACTATGTTACTCAGAAATTATATCAGCTTGCTTAAGAGTTAGATTTGTAGGAGTGATTACAATATTAGTTTCAGCACCACATACAGCTGTCTACAGAAACAAAGCAGGGAATCTCAGCTAAATGGACATGTTAGCAAATAAAGACGATTTTAGTCCCATATTTTCTATTTGGTTTATATTGAGGCAGAAAGATAAAAAGCAACAATTAAAAGAAAAATGCCTGATCCTTGCATGTTTAAGGGAGCAAGCAATGTTTCACATGGTTAAGCTAAATGGTGTCTAAAGTTTGTTTAAATTTTTATGATCTCATGGGAAATATTTAAATTTCCTGTTAAATAATATGATGAACCTCATTCCCTCTATTTCGTGGAGGAGTGGGGCTAGGGAATGTCCTTAACTTCCTGGAAGCTGGGATTTTCTGGTCTCAGGATACCCTCCCTTGCTCTCACACTCTCCCTCTCCTGTCTTCTCATCCAGCTGCTTTTAGAAGCCATGCACTCGTGTTTGTCTCTGCACATTCTGGGCGTGCCAGGAGCCCCAAGGAGCCCGGACATGCTCAGCACAGCTGCAGCCTCCCTGGCTCTGGCCAGCTCGGATCCTTAATTGCCTGGAGCTGCCGTCAGCCACGCAGCCAGCAGGCCTGCCACCTCCTGTCTGGTCAGGTTGTCATCTCCTATTAATCCAAACCCCCTTGTGTTTCCCATGGCCTCTGCTTTCTCACGCTAGAGGGAATGAAACCCGTTATCTTCATGGGGTGTGAATGTACCACATTTTAATTTTGTAGAAAAATAAAAAAGCTGAATAAAAAGATTTTCTCATAGACACCGAATCAGCGGGGCTGGGTGGTATTTTCTCCATCACGCTGACTTTCAGGGCTCCTGCCTTTTACTTCTCCTCTACGAGTCAGCAATTTTCATAGCACCAGGAGCCATCAGAGTGAAATGTCATAAACCACAAGCCAAAATGAAACACAGAACAGTGAAAGTTCTGAGGTGGTTTGACAGGAGACAGAAAGCCTTTGTTGAGTACTGGTTTATATAAATACTAGCTAGGAAAACATATAATTTAGGCAAATCCTGTTGTTCTTTTACATTGTAATTCATTGGCTCAAGAGACAGATGCAACAATACGGTCATTAATAGGTGTCCTTTCAGCTCTCAGTACCCCACCATAGCCTCCTCACCCCAGTTTCCAGAAGGGCTCTTCTGTGAGCTGATTTTGCTGGGGTTCAGACCCACTCCATCTTCCATTTCCCTTCAAATAAGAGGGGAGACCAAAAAGAAACAACAAAAACAACCACAAAAATTGGGCAGAGAGACGGATATGTGCATACAAAGTATAGTAGAAAACATGAAAAATTATTAAAGCAAACGGTCCAATGCCATTTTAATCCTCCTCACAACACTATCTCTTGCCACTGTCTGAAGTAGCACAGGGCCTGTTTACACATGTCTTTAGTTACCCCATCCTGGGGGTCTTGGCCTCCTGAATTGATCTAAAACATTTACCTTCTGAGGTCATATCACTGTGGGATGGCACTGGAAGTTGCATACTCCAGCTCCAGTGAACAGGATGGATGAGAACACAGAGTGAGGCTTTTACCAAGCTGTGACACTTGGAATGGTCACTCACCATGTTTGATCATACCTGTTAAAGACAAAGCAGCTGGTTCAGAAAGAGGCAAAAATGTGCTGCAAGGAGTATTTTGAGGAGGAGTAATGACATTTGCCTTTCATTGTATGAAATGTTCATTTTAAAATTATAGTTTTCTATTATCCCTTTTATATACATAAATACATATATAAAACAGGTATATATATATACATATATATATGGGTAAATATGTATATAACACATTCACAGGTGCATAGATACATAAACACATGCATGCATACATAAGGATGCAGATATAATAACTTTGATTTCGTTCTGTGCTTTTTAAAATTAGGTTACTATTTCTTTACTATATGGATACCTGAGAGCTATATTTTCATCTCTAGGATGAGAAAACTTCTGGCAGATTATTTATAGCACTGACCTATACTTAAAAAGAGAGAAATGAAAAAAAGAAAAAAAAGAAGAAGAGAAGTAAAAAAGCACTTTGCATGTTTTCATTATGGAAAAGTGAAGCTAAACAGAATCCTGAGTTTGATAGTTTGGATTTGCTAAAAACTTGTTTTGTACTTGTTTATAAGATTAAATTCAATCTACATGAAAACTCACATCATAACTATCATGCTTGTAAAGAGATAAAAGAGCAAATATTGAACATTTAGGAACTTTATTTGATACTTTTGGTGATTACCTGCAAAATTCTGCACTAGGACTTCAGGAGATAGGTAAATAGATAAGCAGGCAGACAGACAGAATTTCATGACTTTTACAATACAGTAGAGTAAATACATCATCAAGGTAAGTCACTCTCTGGAGAAACTGTATCATATAATGTTACACAATTTCATTTTTTCTGAGTGTCAAGAGTTTGGTTAATAGTAAAAGGTGAGTCATAATGGTAACTGAATGTCAGTTAGACAACAAATGTTCAATAATATAGATATCCCATCCCAGTATGAAGTCTAAACCCATAATACAATTTTTCAAAGGATGTTGCATACAATCATCTGCCCTGAAAAATCTCCTTCATTGTGACAAAGCTATCAAAGACTGATGATTACCATTGGAAGACACTTTTTGAGAGCTGTCTGCACTTGGAGGAGACGTACCCTCATTGAAGAAGAAGCAGGAAGGTCATGCCTTACTTCAAAAGAGAAAAGATATGAACAGATCATTAGAAGAACCAATTCTCTATTTCATCAAATGTAAACTTCACCAACTTTGCCAGTCAGCTACTGTTGTATAACACATACCTTCATATTTTCTACCTTTAAATAGAGATTATTTTCATCTTAAAGTCTCTGTGGGTCTGGAATCCAGAACATTCTAATACCTGCTACAATCTGATTTACGTCACTCCAGAGTTAAGGTGTGTCATGTACATTTACCAACTCCCCACAAAGAATGTAATCATCACATATTGCAAACATGTAGAAACAAAAAAAATCGAAACTGGAAAAGTAATAAAATGTTTAAAAAGTGTAGAACTCTATATGCTAAAGAAAAGCTGTTAGCACCTTGGAATTTGGATGTATTTGAGAATAGGACCTAAAAGAGAAATATAAGGTAAGTTATGAAGACAGCATGAGAACTGTCATCCAACAGTGCAACCAGACTGTCACTCCCCTGAGAGGAAGACAAGACACTAGAAGCCTGTGTGCCCAAAGAAATAACCCTGAGTGGAAGCAGCCAGAAGTGCCATCCTTCAGCCATGGGGAAACCGAGATGGGGGAGGAGCCAGTTCTTAAAAGCCCTTCACCTTGGACCTCCAGGTTGCAGAATAATGGGAAAATAATTTTGTGCTGTTCGAGGCACCTATGCTATGGCATTTTCTTATGACAGCTCTGGCCATTACTGTAACGAATATGATTTTTCTCATACAATTGTTATCAAGCTGCCAGCTGGGGCCCTGGTTTTATACATCAGATGAGAGCCCAGGGAAGTGATCTGCTCCCAAAATTCCTCAGATGGTGGTTAGTAGGTCTCCCATGATTGTCAGTGGATCTTTTGATAGGGACACATCATAACCAAGCAATCAGCATCTCTCAGGACAGCATCTCAGGAAAGTACCTAAGGTGGCAGACAGTCTTTAGAGAACTAAATCTTAAATGTCATTCCAGACTCAAGGGTGCAAAGGTGTGATTGCCAAGAGGGAAGTATTACAGGGAACATCCTAGAACGTGCCTGTCAGACTGAGAGATGCACTAGTATTTTATGTTCCTTTGCAACAGAAAAGCCACTGCCCTTTGTAATGCGATCCTGCCTCAAAACAAACAAATGGAAAAGATAAAAGAGAAGACACTGTCAATAATTATATGTAGCAATTCTGGAATATCAAATGTGAGTACTGGCATACATGCCTCCTGACAGCCCTTCTTCATGGGGCCATCCAGTTTTGAGGGTCAAAGTGGCAATGCCCAAATTTCAAGCATCTGTCATGATGTCACCTGACCCAAGTGACACCTGCAGTGACAATGGTGACTGCTCTACTTTTGAACCACAATGTTTCTTTCCTCCGCTTAGAAAGGTATAATGTCATTTCAGCTAGTTTCTGTCTAAAGAAACACCCAAATAATGAGCAACTGGCTTTTGCCCCCTGTTAAAGTCATCCCCAAACTCCACAGCTGATGCCTTTAAACCCAACAACCCCAACAATTACAGGGCTTTGTTAAAAGAGTAAAATAGAAAGACAAGAAAAACCAGAAACAGGCTCTGTCCTTCATATATAAAGGTCTTGGAAACTCAAAATTCTCTTTTCCTCCCAAGCTCAGGACTAATCTAAAAACAAAGATACATGAGCAAATTAGAAACAGAAATAGAAATGTGATTCTCATGGCTGCTGATCTGAAAGGTCCAACTCGAGGTCTGAGGCTCACAAGTTCTCCAGCCCCTCCAGTGCTGTGAGGACATTAATTTCTGTCTCCCAACACAGTCCCATGGCTCATACACCAAAGAGCTAATGGCACTTGGAACCACAGGAAAAGAATTCTTCACACCAAGCTGGTCCAAAGGAACATTAAGAAAGGATGCAATGAGTTTCTTCTCCAAAACTCACTGATCATACAAATAAATGTTGCTCTTTCTCTTCTGCTTAAAAAAGAGGAGTAAAGAAGGAAGTGAACCATTTGGATAATTTTTCTCAAGCATTGTATTGATTAACTACTGAAATAGAAGATAAAGACTAAGCCAGCCACGTGTAGGGCTATTCCTCAGGTCAGCAGACTGGATCTGAAAAGGAAATCCCCCTTCTGCCAGCAAGACCCTTGGAAACATACACCAAGAGACCCACAAAGCAGAATATTGAATATCACAGATTGAATTTGTGTTCCCTGACCTCATTACCAGACTGCTGAAGCAGGACTTGAGCCAAAGTCCAACTGTATGGGAGGAACTTAAGCACCTCTGGATCACAGCAAGTTCATGCAGCCCGTCAAGCAGTAAAAAGCCAAAAATATAGCTCGCGTCCATCTGAAGTTCATGCTGCTGGATAATCAGGAAGGAACCACTGAATTATTTTGTGGTCAACTGCTTTCTTTCGATCTGAAGCACAGAACATATTTATTATTTTTATCATTTGCCTATTTATTTCATTAGTTTAACTAAGCAGTAGTAGTTCAACTTTCCCCCAGAGGTCTAACTCAATAAGTAAGACATGCTGAACTGAAATTGGTCATCATATTTCTGTGAATTTTGGCTTCCTCATCCTAAGGCAGACATGAATAACAGCTGCCCAATATCTTTGCAGGCTGAGGCTCCAAGGCAAAGGCAAAGGGAGGTGGCTGTGAGGTGGCCACCCTGGCTCCATTGGTTAAAAAACTGTGCTAGAAGCTTCTAGGTAAGCACAGGTGCTTTTCATGTACTGGCCAAGCAAAATAAAGCCATTGGAATAAGACTATGAGTCTTTCTTTCAGTACTAAAATAAATATATTTGCAATAAAAAAGAAATAAAAGACACAGGTCCTCCTATAAGTTAACCTCTTCCAGCATGGGTAACACTCTTTACCACTTTCTCCTGATGTCTTTAAACTGATCAGAGCAGGACGTTCATTTACTCAAAGATTTAAGATTTGTGGTTCTATCCTAATTCCTGCACCAAATTAGACTCAATCTATTTGTCTAATGCAGTTTACCAGGTTAAGCAAGTGGGTAAAATAAAGATTAATTAATTAATGTAACAAATGTATCCCAAGTTTAAAAGGGGCACTACTTTTAACAGATTCTGAAGAAGAATTACAATGCATCCAATTGATTAACTTCTATTGTACTTATAAGTCAAAATCCAAACAAAGTTTAAAATCTCTGCTTTAAAGTTCAGGGAAAGTAGATGAGAAATAGCACCCCGGCCTTTTGTCATGTCCAACAGCCATCAGAAACGTGTTGGGGTCTCCGGCCCCTCTTTGGATGATGGCATTTCACAGTCAGTACTACAGTGCCCTGTGATGGCTATTTTCCCAGGCACCTGCCCATGGAATCCAGAAATCACTCTTATTTGATTTAAGAACCAAAATCTCTCTCTCTCTCTCTCTCTCTCTCTCTCTCTCTCTCTCTCTCTCTCTCTCTCTCTCTCTCTCTCCTTCTCTCTCCCTCTCTCTCTTTTCCTGAAAGCTGAAACACTCGAAGTCTCAAGAGGGCCAATAAACTAGCACTGCTTCTCTTTCCATCCCCTTCTGATTGTGCCTACTCCATTTAGAGAAGATCAGCTGGGTTCCTGCCTTTTCATTTGCGCTTCTCCTTTTGTACTTCTGGCTGCTAGGCTAGCGCCATTGGCAGTATGCGAGTCTGCAGCTCTGCGAGGATCTTTTCTTTGTTGTCTACCCAGCCACCTCCTTGGCTGCTGAATTTCCAGGCATGGAATTATGAAGTCTTCAGGCTGCCAGAAGCATCTGTGATTCACACCAACCTTCCACACCCTCCCGTCTGTGTGTGAAAGCTTCAAGCAGAAGTTATTCTCCATCTGAGCACGCCCTACAGGCCTGTGCACAGCCTGCTTCTCCTCCTGAAGTTCTCTTCTTCATGAAATAAATGCCAGAGACGTATTCTTCCAAATCAACCATTGTATTTTCTCACAATATGTAATACCCATAAATCTGAATGTTATGAAGTGTTGCAAGAATACTTCAGTGAACACCTATTCCTTTCTTGTCCCAGATTCAGCAGCTTTTAAACATTTTACTACTTTGCTATTTTTACTTCTATACATTTTTGCTGTTCTTTTGCTGACACATTTGAGAATTATCTGCAGACATAATAATATTTCACGGCTAAATACTTCTATATGTGTCCCTTAGAAAGCAGGAACTCTTAAATAGCTACATTAGCACAGTCACATTTAGAACATTTACATTAATATTATACTATTGTCTAAATTATAGATCATATTCAGTGTTATTGAACTGTCCCAATATTGTCTTTTAAAAATGCCTTTCTATTTGTTTATTTGTTTTATTAATGTGGGATCTAGCTAATAATCATATCATGTATTTAATAGTCATGTTTTTTGAGTTACTTTTAATCTGATAGAATTTTCCACTCTTTTCTCCATTACATAATAAAATAACAAATATATTTTGCACATTAGCTGCCTTGCCACCTTCAGAGGTGGCAGCTTTTGAAAAACTGTCTTACCTTCTTCATCTCTTCCCAAGAAGGGCTAATCTCATAAACCCTTCAGATATGTTTTTGGGGAAAGAGGCAAAGCTTACACCCACACCTGCATGAACGTGGTCATGTTAAAAACTCATACCCAAGTTTGCTTACATTGTACTTAATTTTCCTGATATCTTTCTTAGAATTTGACTGGCATTTCGCCAATGCATGCGTTGGGCTCCCCAAGTTATCAGAAGCATTTCTGATAGCCCTGTCTAGCTGCCACAAAGGCTTCTCCATAGCTCCTGGGTGCTTCTGTGGGACTCGTTGGTGACTCCTCTCTGGGTTGAACTCAATACATTTCTTACTGAGATGCTAACACTGGAAACATCTCCCTTGTTTTATTCCCCTGTACATGGCCGTTAGTGGCAGTGTGAAGTTCCAGGTCTGCTCCTGTTTCCCTTCGAAAGTCTCAGATAAATTGATAAATATTCCATGTCTTATAACAAATTTGTCTAATAAGTCCTGTGTACTGTTTGATGACTGCAACTAATTTCAAAGAAGTTTGAGATAAATCTACTTTCCACACACCATGAGATCAATGATATCACCCAGGATGACCGGTTGTTTTCTACATGTATGTACAGGTGTACAGAGATTCACATGTACGCATATGCCTATGTCCGGTTTTCAGAGCTCCAGAAGACACATCATGGTAAAAGATTTGGGAACACAGGGTTGATGGAGGTTGCAAAGAACATGCTTTATCTCCCAGATTCTCTATGATGAATTAAAACCTAGGCACTGCTCCCGTTGGGAGATAAATGGTTTGCTCCAACAACTCACTCCCATCTCTGCAGCCACCGCACAGGTGGCAGTGAATGGGCAGGGATGGCCCCAGCCACCAGAAGAAGCCTCTGTAGAAAAGTGGGGCGCATGACCAGCAGCAGCAGCTCACAGCTGAGGTCAAGGGTACAAGTGGCTCAAAGGATCAAAATGGCTAGGCCCAAGGTCTCAGAAAATCCTAAAGAAGGGATAACTTCAGGGTGTGGGGAAATTTGTATGGAGCTCCCTCAGCTGTTGATCTTATTTGCTAGTTTGGTACAAGCAAAGATGAATGATTTGACATTCAAACATACGCAAAATTTAATGAGACCTGCCTGGACAGGGTTTTGGCCCTTTGATGTAATAAGCATAATTCAAAACCTTTTCTATTTTCTTCCAGCTTCTGTTCTTTCTGCCTAACACCCGGCTTGAGGAGAGGCTGGGTTCAGGAGGTCTCTGTATGCTGGAGGATACAGGTGGCTCTCAGAAGCAATCTTCAGATCCTTCATGAGTGTGGAGTCACTCTGTGTTCTTTCCAGGTAGAGGCATCACCTGTACAGTGGTAGAGCCAGATTGGATGTTTGTGACCAGGACCCCTTGGAGCTGCTCAGGTTATCCTCGCCACAAGCCTGTTTGGCATCCAGTTCATCGGTTAACCTAAGTCAGCTGGATTTAGTTTCTGGAAAGTACACAGAGTCCATTGCATCTGTGGCTTTAAAAGTCAGTGTCACCCTTTGTTCCTCCAGTTATGTAACTAGTAAGCAAACAAGCAGGAACTGGAACTCAGTTATGTAGAAAATGCAAGGATGATCCTTTGTTCACCTAGCCATTTCTATTTTTATTTATCGTCAATTATAATGGGCAAACTTTATAGCTATTCAAATCCTTCAAGGTCAAATACAGTACTAGGGAGCAATGCTGTGTGGTAACTTTAGTGAACATCGCTGAAATTCAATTTTAAAATATTTACCTTTAATAAGATCTAAAGTGTCTGTGGAGAGGTCAGCAGTGAGGCTTTCTTGCAGTCAGATAGTTCTGGGAGCCCTGGCTCTGTCCCACACATCTATACCCTGTGCCCCCTAGAGACTGTCCTGTGCTAACTGTATCTGAGAAAAGCATTGTCCTGGGAGAGGCAGTCAGCAGTTCTGTCCCCAGGGGCGCCAGGAGAAGGGAGGTAAGGATGCAGTTCCGGGGACCTCACCCGGGAATGGGACCTAGCCTAGTTCTCTTCATTCCAGGGCTCAGATCTGGCTTTCAGGGTCCCCAGTTTTTACAGCCACATTAGTGACTCAAGGATTATTGTCTTTATACTCTCTTAGAGCTCAGCTGTGACTTCTCAGGCAAAGTGAAAGCAGTAGACTCTGAAAATAAAACTGAGACTGCCATCCAGATAATTTGGCTGAAAATCTTGCCTGTAGAGAAACCTCTACTTGTATCTTTTTCCTGAGCTGCTTCCTTTATACACTGTATGCAGCACAGGATATATTCCGTGCATTTTAGCATATACAGTACATGGGTTTAAAGGTCACTCTTTGCATAACAATCTACTAGTGCATACCACATACCTCTGCTTCAATAGTATTCTCTTCTTACTCCCAAATCAATGAGTAACACTTTAAATTTGATATTACTGTTTTTATTTTGGATTTATGTATTGAAGTAACTTTTTATTTTTCCAAATTCACATCCTGACTGGGGTGCAAGGAATTTAGATGCTGAGAGATATTCTCCCCCAGACCCCACAGATGGCATATGCTAGCCAAGAATTTATTTCGCATGTGTATAATTAAAAAAATAGTTCAGAGTTTTAAGTGTAAGAACGTCTCTTTAGGAAGAGTTGACAGATTTGAAATGCATTTTTTTAGTTTGGAGCCATTTTTACCTTTCCAAAAGTTTAGTTAGCAATGAAAAGTAAAATGAACATTAAAAAAGTCTAAAATCAATACATTCAATAAGCAAAACAAGCACTTCTCGCTGGGAGATGCTGGAAATAGAGAAGCTGCTGGCCTTCTGTTGGCCCCAGACTCCCTTCTTGGGAAGAAGATATACACTTTTATTCTAGGATGGGAAAGTGATACCAAAGGTTTAAAACAGAGGGATAAGAAGATGAAAAGTCCTGAAGGTTTCCAGGAGCAATGGATATGGATGGACTGTAAAGACATTACAGGGCTAGGGCTGGTAGGGAAGGTTTCCAAAGGTAAATATTGGAAGGTATGAGATGTGCCATAGGACAAGCCAGGGAATTTAGATTTATTGTGCAGTGAGCCACCAACATATGTTTAGGGTGAAATAACTTCACAGCTATATTTAACTTTCAGACAGAAACTCTCTTACTACAGGGAGGGTGAATTAGAATGCTGAGCTGAGAAAGAAGTCATTTGAAATAACACACAGGAAGCTGATGAAAGTCTTTTCTCAGAAAGTGGCTAAAGAAATGAAGATGAAGGGTTAGTCATCCTTAGGAGAATCTGAGAGAAACAGATTTGATGACCAGTTTGATATGTAGGGGGAAAGATGACTTAAATATGATGTCTGTTTCATTCTTCTTAAAGACACAGTAGAATAAATCTCTTCTTTCCTCTTGATGTCTATACTGTCTTATCACAAAACTCTTAGTTTGAAAATTATTTGGCATGTAAGATTGAAACAGTCCCAGCTTGGTGCACTGCCTACTGTTCCAGAGACCCTACCAACTTGGGTCTTAACTTTTAGTCTTCATTTGACCTTTACCACTGAGTCCTTAGGATAAGATCTATAAACTAATCCTTCTGACACCAGACACCAACCCTATTCTTAAGCAGTTGAACATAGTTGCTTAATGGTTTTGGATCAAATTAGATCTTTCTACTGGTCCCTAAATGAACATTTGTATTAGTTATCAGTTACTGAGTATTAACTGGTTATCTGTCATAAGTCTAATATTTATATTATATCATTGCTGAAAGCATCTTTGAAATGATTCCCATTATCCATTTGGGCCAATCAACACACACCCAAGTTCATTCTGTACAAAATGTACCTTATGCTTTATTCTCATTGGGAATGAAAATTGTTCCCTTCTTTCAAATTTTTCTAGCCCTGTTCATAGCGTTTGTTTCTAGTTCATTGTATTAGTTAGAGTTCCTTAGAGAAACATAATTAATAAAATACAGAATCAATAGAATATTTATATATGTATATATATATATATATATATATATATATATACACACACACACACTCAATTATGAAGGAAATGTATTAGATAGGCTTACAAGAAGTAATAATCCATGATGGTCATCCATGAATTACAAAGTGGATTCAAGAAGATGGAAGCCTGCTCAGTCCAAAAAGGATCAAGGATACATCTTGGGTCTAAGAAGCTCACTGCAGAGTAGCTGGTATGAGTCTGAATTGAAAGGGTGAAGAAACTGAACTTTGTTCTCCACAGGCCAAGGCAGTAGCAAAACATGCACCTGCTCAGGCAAAATGGAGCTTTCTAAATACAGTCTGACTTCTTCCTTCTTGCCATTTCATCCCATGCAGGCTTCAAATTTCAAAGACAGTGCCACCCACAACCAGAGGAGGTCTTCCACACTCAGGACACTGGCCTTTATCCACAGACACACCTGGCAGGGTGCTTTACTAATCTTTCAGGCATTTCTTAATCAAGTCAAGTTAGTGATCACAACTAAAGGTAACATTCACACTGAAGTCAGCAGAGCACTGTACCTGCAGATTCTTATTATAGACCTACTACAGATCAGCCACAAGGTACTCTAGACCTTTGACCTCCTTCCTCAGCTTTTTAAGCACAGCCTTTTAAACTTCACATGGGCTCTGCTAGCCACCTTGCCTCTTAATGCAATCCCCTCCAAGTCTACTAACCACATTCCCACTGCGCACACTCTGAGGCCCTAACATTGAGCCTGTAGAGCCTCCACACCCTCGCTTTCTGTGGCATGGCTCCTCACAGCCCCCGCAAAGCTGCTTTATGAGGACTGATGCTTGTGAGTTAGAGTTTCAGCCTTTCTACTGCAGCAGGATCTGCAGGTCAACTCATTTTCCATTCTTGCCTGTTCACATAGTTTTGTAACAAAATTACACGGATACATCAATAGAAAAGGAAAATGCTTCGGGTCAAAAATATAATATGTTTGTCATGCAGAAATGAATATATTTTCCTTAGGTCTCAATTTCTTTTTTTTCCTCCCTTGTCTGCATTAACTGGAAAACAGGCTAGAGATGAATCTGTTTTGCACTCTGTGCTATTCTATTATCTCTACCTGCTACAAAGATAGGTGACAACACCATGCTCTGTCAAATTCTAAAAACCCTGCTAAAAATAGAAAAAATGAAAGTTTTAGAAAGACATGCCTACACGGGCAAAGAAAAGGTGAACAAAAGAACTGCTAAAAAACAAACATCCTAGCGAGGTTCAGAAAGCTACAACTCATCTGTAATTAGGTGTTTGCCAGAAACAACAGCAACAACAATAAATAAAACAGCCTACTTGCTTCGTAGAACCCGGGTTTAGGGCAAGAAGTAGAAACACTAGGTTGCCCTGATATGAGGTTTCTCATCACAAAAGAATGAGAAAAACATTTAAAATGCATGAACAAAAGAACGAGGCTACTGTATCCCTTTCTCAACTACTGAGCCAGGCAACTGACCTGCACACTTCGGATAGAAACTGTTACTTTGAAATCAAATTTGCAAGTCAAGTAAAAAGCAAATAATCAAATCCGATGAATTATTGACTTGGACATGAAACCTGACTGATTTCAGAGGCATGGTACCCGTGCACCAATGAGCAAAATTACGTGCCTATCTGTGTGCTAAATTGTCCAATCTGAACTCCCAGTCTGTGTCTCCTGGGGGCATCGCTGCTAGTTTCCAGTCAGCGTCTATCCTCTCCTGCCTTTCAGCAATGGAAGGTCTCACAGGTCAGTGTTACCTGAGCACATGGTCACTCTGCTCCACACGACTACTTGCAGTTTCCTTTGCAGCCGGTAGTACCGTTCGATCCAGTATTTACCCAGGGATATAAACAGAAAGAGCGTGTGCAACTTGAAAACCACAGTCCCATGAACAGCTGACTGCTCTACACTCTTCTTCTCCTTTGTTCTCTGGCAGGAGCCAGAAGCTTTTGAGGAGTGGGGGCACTCACCTGCCCTGTGTTACAGAGATACGTTTAGTCTGCTTCCTAAGGAAAAACCATGTTCTGCCTCTAGAAAAATAGTTCACTCTTACTTCAGTTCATAGTCGAGAACTACGCGTTCTCATAGCTCTGGAAACTAGAAAATCAAGAGACAAAGAGATCACAGGAGAGAAGCCTCTTTCCTGAAATGGAGGTGTCCTTTTGACGTCCTACAACATTCCCTTGTATGGAGGCTCTCCATCATGGAAGGGCAGTAATTCCTCCACATTAGAATCCCGGTCTACGAGCTCCCTACCTATGTTACCTCCTTGGGGCCCTGTCTCTAACTGCAGTCACATTGGCTTAGGGATTAAAGTATGAAACTGGTGGGAGCAGAGGAAAGGACAGAAATAAGTTCGTAGAGCTACAGATTTCCAATACAGACATTCAAAGTTTGTCCAGTGCATGCATTCAGATGTGTTGTTTACAGCCAGCAACTACTCTGATTGCCCAGATCTTGAATTGTTGTTAGCTATTCAGTTAAATATCCATATTTTTGTATTTTATTAGTACATATTAATTTCTAAAGCAAGGATATTTCTTTGAGAAGTGTATGATTTTACCAATGAATTGAATCTATTTCCAGGGTCTTTCTCCAATGTTTTAGGGAGAGAATTAATTTCTATCCATGGGCATAGTAAAGAGCCTTTCATTTGCTAAAGGTTTACAACATGAAATACAGTACAGCATCACGTTTTTCAACAGAAGAATGAAGAATAGATTGCTATGAATTTGTTTTTAATTTTCAAAACCGAAATTACTGATTTTAACTCTTATTTGTGCACCTGTTCCTCAAAACCAAATGGCCTACTTGTTTCCTTTCTGAGGTTGTAAATCTGAGTCCTTGATTAGGGGCTGCTGCCACTCTGCCAAGAATGGGAAATGGCTTGGAGCTCTGCCTTTCAGATTAGAAGTCACCTGCCTTTTAGTTCTTAAAAGGTGAGGCTTTCTGTTGTATTAGCTTTCCATATTTGACACATGGCTAAACGTATGGGCATTGGGAAGGAAGACCCATTGCTAGAACTGAAATTATTCTGAGCCTTGCTCCCTGTGGGCAAACAGCTAACATCAGCAGGAAGTACCATACACAGTTCTCTAACACGAAATGAGATAATTAATGTAGACGGCTCTGGAAATACTATGACCATTTATTATGCTATTGGCCTTGATTTATCTCAGTCATATCACTCATATCATAATCTCCAAGGCATGATGCCAAATTTGTGTTAAAAGAGCATTGTGGTGGGTTTATAATACCCAGGTTTATGCTTTAGAATATTTCTACTGATCAATTATTAATTTTAATTAACATGAATTCTATGTACTTAAACTGGAAAAATATCAAAAATAAAATATTGAATTTTTAAAAGTTATTGAGTGTTTTATAAAAAAGCAACAGAATTTTCAGTGATTGCTTTATGGTGTAGGAAGTCTAAGAAACAACAACAGAAATACCAATAGAATTTTACAACCAAAATAATCTTTGCTTCAATTGTGATGCCCAGGGCAGTCTTCACACATGACAACTGTTTGCTCCATGCAATGCCTCTCCTATATGGGCAGCACACGTGATCATCTTTCCTTTCCAATGTGGCAGGCATCCTTGTCACCAGTCTTATCTTTCCCTTTCATCTGAAGCTTCTTACTAGATTAGGCAACATGTGCTTAGCAAAAAAAAAGATATTAATAAAGTAAATTATGTGATATATGAGTGCTTAGAACAGACATAAACATTGTCACATCATCTGTTAACTTACAAAACATAAAAGATAACATCATAAATAAAACCTATAAACAAAAGTCTATCACAGAAATTGACAGGTTAGCAGGCAGGTGCAACATCCAAAGACCTTCTGTGACAACAGGAGAGCCAAAATGATGTCAGCTGTACCCCACCAACAAGGAAAGCAAAAGATGCACGCTACCAGTGTGTGTGAACACGTACATGGAAAATGCAGATATCATGAGTAGTACGTGTGTGTTCTCCTGCCAGCTCACCAATGTACTCCACAGTTTTTTTTTAATAGTCCCCTGGACAAAGACATTTTGTTCTACCATTGTAAGTGATCTTTTATGAGTTCCAGTCCCAATTCAGTGATGTAATTTTTCTGTGATATTTTTCACTTGTTATTTTCTTTGTAAGCTATCAAAATATTTAGGCCATGCATGTTTAGGATCAAGTAAAACACAGCCATTGGGCAGTGCTTTGTTTTGAGTGACATCATAGTTACTGCATACCTCATCAATACCATCTACACTCATTTTACCATCTCAGGCTTCAGTTTTATCCAGGTTTCCCTGTCAATTTTTCCATCATGGTGCACTGTTGACAATAGCAATAGCAGTTTATATTTTCCTGGCAAATGTAAGGCCAATGCTATAACTTTCTGAAATCCAAAAATTGTACTATACAGTTCTCTGTTTTGAAATTGCAACATTTCATTAGGAATTTTTGCTTTGATCTTGCATACAGTTCCTATGCTGGTCAATTCGTAATCTGTTAGCAAATGTAACATCAATTGGAAACTGGCAGACCAATTGTCAAATCTCATATTCCAATTAGTTTGGGAGATGGGAGCCCAGGGAAACATACACAAAACTTGTTATGTGCAACATTATGTAGTTAAAAATCTCAGTGTGACACTTTTGCACACATAAGCATACCTTGCCACTCTTCATACCAAATGGATAATTACAAAGACCACTTCCTATACCCCCTAAGCCCAGCTACTGAGACTCACTATGATGTAAAAGTACAAATGTACAGTAGAAAAGTATGGGATGGTCTTGTAACCCAATGTAATGTCCTGCTGTCCTGAGACTTTCCTGAGAGTCTTCCCACATCTGTTAACAGAGTCAGCACTGCCACTGCCTCTTTAGGCTCTTCACCATGCTACAAACTTTATTATACAAATGCATGACTCTGTATATAAGTAGGAGTTTTATTTTATGAACATTGAGACATGAGTTATTTTAAATTTTTTTGTTTATTATACATCAGTAATATCATTTTGCATATTTTGATCTGTTTAAAAAATAATAAGTATGCTATTATTCTATGAATGAGAGTGTATAGTACATACAAAATATTAAATTTATCTTAGGAAAGATGTATGTGTGTATTAAACAGTCCTTTTGTTTAAAACAACGAAGTTCCATATTTTTGTAATATTAAATTTTACAGAGTGGATGTCATTATGTATTTTGCATTATTTTATTCTGAAACAGTTACATAAAATAGAAAAGTTACATTTTTAAAAAAGAAACAAAACAAAGGAAAGGAGAAAAAGAAATATTTGTGATTTCAGTCATCATCTTTTCTTAAATAAGAAGAGCTATCCTGAAGGAGCCAGTAGACGGTGAATATATCCGCTCCACTGAGGAGCCCAGAAAGAAATATGAATGGATACAATTCTTTTCCCTAGGTACTAAATGCATTTTAAGCCTCCAGGTTTGCTTGAGTCTTCTTATTGTCATACTCTGTTTGTTTGCCCAATTTGCTTTCTTCTCCTCTGGAGTTAGCTTGGAGGTATATCTTGTCCTGCATTAACTGAGTTTCTGAGTCTTATAAATAGATTGTCTCAGCAGGGGATGATCCTCATTTGTCTTCTTTCAATGATAGCTGCCTAATGAAAACATTTAGTAAATACTCCCACTGAATGGCTTTCACCTGTGACATCACCCAGAGCAGAAATAAAAATCCTCCTTTAAGTGAGGATCTCAGGCAAGACAGGGTGCTAATCCAGCCTGACCCTTCTAAGGCATTCTTTAATCGCTGATGACAGCAAGTGAAATGGAACTAGACGCAGAGCAAATTGCTTCATTAGTAACCCAGACTGGAATACCTGGGAAACTGTGCTTTCTAATACATGGGGCATGTAATTCTATCACTTAACTCCCACAATTTAAACTTATACTGTCTACTTAAGTTTGGTTTGTTTTAACTTTTACAAAGTCCTTCGTTAGAATATAAAATTACCATATTTTAATGATGGCTCTATGTTTAAATGTAGCATATGGCTATGGAAGAAACCACTGGATTATTAAGAAAATAACGAAAAATTTAAAATCATCCATCCATGGCTATGTAGTTACATAATGCACCCATAAAGAGAGAGCTAGGAGTTAGTATATTCACATCCTTTCATTTTTCACTTATTGATCCTGTCATCAGACAATGGAATTTATTATGTTAAATCATCATAATTCTTTATAACAAAATTTCACAGCAGTAACCAAAATAGCTTTCAATACATATGCCTTAAGTCCCCTGTACTTAGAAGCCTGAAACTTTTGATGCCAGCATCTAAAGACACTTGACCACTGGAAACAGCACATAACACTGTATCTCTAAGAGAAAAATCGTTCGGTACAGTCTTCAGAATGAAGTGCAGTGTAACTGAAAACGAGGATTGTAGTTTCTAGGAAGTATTCTTTTATATGAAGTTGAAAAGTTACAATTTCATTCTAATGGTTAAAAATTTTAGCTACATAGCATAAATGAATGGTAATACAATCTGATCTATCCCTAATGTGATTCTAGGCATACTGAGGAGAGAAGGGGGAATGAGAAGGGAGGAGAGGGAGACAGGAGAGAAGTTAACAGAGAGAGGCAGAGACACTGAGACAGAGAGGTCCAGTATTGTACAGATAGCATAATAATGTATTTTACCATTCATTGTAATCTACAGCAGGGGCAGACAAACTCTACAAAGGACAGAATGATAAACACCGCAAGTCAAGTGATTCCATTCATTTCATCACAGAATTGGCCAGGAGAGTTATTACTTTATCTGCAATATTTCGGTAGTACTTTATCTACAAATCATGCAGACTTGGCCCAGGCATCACTGAACTAAACGAAATAAATATAGGGTTTATCTGAAAGATAATCAGTAGTAATACAGGATACTCTAATCCATCAAGTCTCCCAGTGTTACTTTTGAGATCATTTAGAGTTTGTGACTCTGTATTTAAATCAGGTAATTTAGGCAGTTTTAGAGCCTTGACCTTGATAGAAATTGAGCATTCCTTATCTGAAGTGTTTAACATCAGAAGTGCTTTGGACTTTGGACATTTTCAGATTTTGGAATACTTGCATATGTATAATGAGATTTTGCTGGAGACCTTAGATTTGCTGGACTGTCCTTAGACTAAGGACAGTGGACTAATTAATCTATGAAGGAAATTCAAGGCATCCCAATGTTCATTCTGTGGCAAGGATACCACTGATTGCCTTAAACCAGATCTACAATAAGAATTAGGAGTAAATAGCAGATGTGAAAAGCCAGAAATTTCATCAGAAAGGAAGTGCCTGCAAGAGTGAAGCCATGGAAAGCTTGCTGAAAAGATTAGCATTAAAAAGATGGCAAGTATTTTATAGTCAAACAATAGACTAAATAGTTTGAAAATACCTTAGGTAATAAGAGAGAGCCTTTGGTTCCTTGGTTGGGAATTGGTATTGTGGGATTTGTTTCAAAACTCTCAGGCATTGAGGAACTTTTGCAGTCAAGATTCCAGGGCCTTTGGGTACTATTTGAATAGATGGCAGGCTTTGGTATCACCCAGATAATTCTGGTTTTGTAGACATGCAGAATATGAGTTGTGGGGTCAGTGTGGCTTCCATTAGATGTCAGAAGTCTTGGAAGGCCAGAAACTGTTTCCTAGAGCTGGAAGGGTATGAAATTGAAAATGAAGTTGAAACTGCAGTGGAGACCCCAGGAAGTTCGGGATATCAAGAATATAGACCATCCACTGAGGAGAGCCTCAGGTAGTAAGCAAATCCACTTCAAGAGAGCCCAATAGGGCTAAAACTTGCCATCCTGTAGGGATGGGGACACTCAAGTCCTGTGGAACTCAGTACCCACAACTTGCTCTGGATAATGGACAGGCAAAAAGGAAACATTTCATGTTTGCTGTAATGTGTTTCGGTCTTGATTTGGTCCTATCCTTTTCTAGGTCCTATTTGTTTCTCTCAGGAAGGAAACATACAGCTGTGCCATGGTGAGATGGAATCAGTTTATTTTCTTTAACAGTGACTCATGGCTAAGAATTTGCCTTGGGTCTCAAAGAAAACTTTGGACATGGGCTTTATAGCAATGCTGGAACTGTTAAGATCTTGGCAGACTACATTTTTCCCAACAAGATAGACAAAAACCTTTTTTGGTCTTGGGTAGAATGTTATGGCTTAGATTGAAAAATACCCCAAATATTTCATAGTTTTGAATGATGACTCAATCATGGGGTATGAAACTACTCAGTGGAATCATATATTGTTGCATTCAGTAGCTAAATATGTTGTTAAGAGGTAAAATCTGGCCAGAAGGAGGTCACTGGGAGCATGGCGTGGAAGAACTCATTATTCGCCCTGGAACACTATAATCTCCGCCCTTCCAACTGTTTGCTGCTTAGCATGATTTGAATAGCTTTTCTCTACCATGTCCTTTCATTATATTGTTTTGTGTTTGTTTTGTTTTGCCCTTTATCCAGCCAACAATGGGTTGCAACTGTTTGCCAAAATTAACCTTTCCTCTTTTAAATTGTGGGTGCCAGATATTTTGTCCCAGTATTAGAAAGCAGTGGGTAAGTTGCTAATAGACACAAAATTTTGTCAGATATTCCCTGTATTTTTAATCCAAATAACTCTCCATTTGTTTTTACACTTGAGATTTCTCCTAAGTAATTATCCTTTTTTTCCCTCTAGTGCAATATTTAGAAGATTCTTTTGGTAAGATCTGTTAATACTAATGAGTAGTCTCTTATGTGGTCTGGAATTTCTTTGTTTTATTTTCTTTTAAAAGACAGAAATTTCACTGAGTATGGAATTCTAAATTGACACTATATTTTTTTTACAACTTGAAGACCTGTATCTGTTATCTTATTCTGATTTCTGTCGTGGTTATTGAGCTCTCAATTACTTGCATTATTGTTATTTTTTTGGCAAGAGATTGTTCTTTTCTTATTTTAATTATTATGATTCTCTCTGTTGCTGTCTCTGTCTTTGTCTCTGTCTTTCTGTATCTCCCTCCTTCTCTTTCTTTCTTCTGTAATGTTTTTCAGAAGCTTAACTTTTGCCTTGGTTTTATGGGAAGATTTTCTTTTTGTTTATCTTTGTTAAGATTTGTTGAAATTTGTGAACCTTAAGATTGGTCTGAAGATTGGTACTATTTATTCATTTTGAAAATTCCACTATGTTGTTTAATAGTTACTTTCTATTACCTACACAACTTCAATTAGATATCGATGTTTTCATTACCTGTACAATTTCTTCTTCAGATTTTGTGTCTCTATTCTTGGGCTATATTCTGAACTCTTCATGGTGAGTTTCTCATCAATGCTCCAGTTTTTCTTTGAACTGCACCTGAACGGTTCATATCATTAGTTGACAAATATTTGAGTTTTCAAGTTAAACTATTGTATTCATCATTTCTAGAATTTTGGTATGGCTCTCAGTGTCAAATAAAACTGGTTTATTTCATATTCTTTTTTCTTATGTAGATACTGGAATAGTTTTATATGTGTAGATTCTAGTCAATTTTAAAGACATTTAAATGTCAGATTCTGGTAAAATTTAATTTTGCTTCTGATGTTTTACTTTTAGTGCTCCTACAAAGACTTCTTTTCCTCCTATCTGTACTAATTCTGATCAGAGAGAATCATTTGAAGTATGGATAGAAGGTGGATACCTTCCAAGAAAATATGGTATCCTCTCCCAAGAAATCAATGACATTACCAGGTTGAAATCATCTTAAGATAAACTATCACCCAATAGATTTTTTTTTGTACCTTGCATACGATTTTTGTTTTGTACTCTAATCTAAAGCAAAATCAAGGAAGTAGCCTTACTTTGTGTTGCCAGGAAGATCAGTTAAGGAAACTGTCACTAATTACCCAGAAATCCAAAATTTACCCAGGGATCTAAGTTCGACTTCACACCTCATGTTGGTCCTCTGTGCCGTGTACATGACTCATTACCATGAGAACTCCACTCACTAGACATTTGTATTTGCTCCATATGCCCATGGATTAGTGCTTTCTTGTCTTATTTTGAGAAAATTGTAAATGTCCTATATTTGCTTCCATTGTCATATTTAGCTAATTTTAGTGAATTACAGCTTTGAAGTTTGGAGATATAAAATTCACTGTATTATAAGAAATTATGCAGGTTTTATTCTAAATTCTGGCAATCCATGATGTTAAAAATAATTTAACTAACAAGACTGTACTCATTCACCAGGCAGGGGTACGGGCTTTCCTGGCCATTGAATCTTGGGTGGGTCTCAGTTCCTCAGTTTGTCCTTCAGGGTCACTTAGCCGGTCTTCTTCATGCGGAAGCTATGCTTGTGTCTATACACTGATGCCATGGGGCATTGAGAACGCCGGTTCTATTTAGTTAGCTCATCCTTTTGGAAAGGATGGTTTAGCCGTGTGTTGGAGGAATTCTCAGTGGCCTCCAGATAGCCTGAACTGATAGTATTACATTTTAACAAGAAGCATTAACATTAGGTTCTGATTTGGTCTAATCATTACCTTGTTTGGTTCAGAGCTCCCCCGTGGGAAATCAAATGTAAACACCACTTTATACCTTTATTTCTCACCACAGAGTTTCAGAGTGATGTTGAAACCCAAATGTCCCATTTGTTTCTGATAATGTCCAAATGATCTTAAACAACAACAAAATAATAATGTCTCATCCCAAAGTGAAGTCCAATTGCAACCTTGCTTTCTTAAAACATCAACTATGGAATGCCAATAAAAGAAGAGAAAATCCCTAGATTTGAATATAAATTTGTAAGGCATCTTTTCTTTCTGTTACCTTCAGATGCCCATGTTAAAATATTCAGAAAGATACACAGGAACTCCTGCAAAATGGGAGCAGTGAGATCTGTCCTGCATCCTTGCCTATTGTCACTGCTAATAAACTCTATGGTTTGGGGTTTTGGTTTGTTTTTCCCTATCTCATGACTTCCCATACATAGAAGGAAATAATGTTTTTCCAACACATAATAGGAGGCAACCATGTCCATTATTGCAAGTGACTTCAGGAGGGAATTTTTCCTCGACAAGAGGCTTTCCATTTGTGTTGGCTGGCATGTGAGTCATCAGAGCCAGTAGTGGTGCTAGAGGATGAGCTGATCTTGGGAGAGGCCCATCTCAGAAAACATGAAAGACGGAACTGAAATCTGCAAATCCACAATGAACATGCTTATCACAGAACACATTGAACATAAGAGCAAATATCACAGGTCTTATTTGAGCCCCTTTAACTTGTGTGTGCTACTGCTGTTACTCATCCTCCATGGCAAACCTCCTCAAAACTAACATACATTTTGGTACCAGGGAATATGGAGTCCAAATAGTAGGACCTAACTCATAGCACTTGCTAAATGGAATTGATGCTGTGGACTCTTTTATGAACTGAGTTATTTGTAGCCTGCACACTTGTTATATGTAGAGTGAATCTTGGTAAAAGTATCCCCCGCTGTCTTTTAAAAGCGGATCACACATCAATGAGTATAGTAACACTGGGAAAAATACTAAGAAAAATTAGATTATTGATTTTGCTTCCTGCATCTTGCCACTTTTAGAAAGTGCTGGGAGAGACAAACAATGTGATGCTGGAGCTTGTCTGCACAAGGACAGGAGGGGCCAAGTAAAACACCTTCACTTTCAACAGACTGACTCTGGGAAGTTGGGGTTTACAGATCTGAGAAGCAAATGCTCCTCTCGGGAATTAGAGCAGCCCATGGCTTTTAAGTAGCAGGCTCGTGAGAATGAGACCAGGAGATTTCTTGAAGATCTTCCACTAAGAGTTCTCTGCAACAAGGCTGAAGGCAGCCCAGCAATAAATCT